>NC_138383.1:4813200-4836381 GCF_054177405.1 Leptonychotes weddellii | reverse complement strand
GATCGAGTCCCGCATCGGGCTCCCTGCTCCGCGGGGAGCCTGCTTCTCCCTCTGCCTCTGCCTCTCTCTCTCTATCTCTCATGAATAAATAAATAAAATCTTTAAAAAAAAAAAAAAAAAGGATGTTTAAGAAATCATTTTAACTCACCTCCATTGGTCTCTTGATAGACCACAGATTTCCCCAATTCAGCACCAAGACGCCTATGTGGGGGGGAAAGGCAATTAAGAATGCTCTTTAAAAAAAACCCTCCAGTTCATATGCGTAGTTTAACAAAAAGGCTAAAATAACTAGACCAGCATTCTTTCCCAAAAAAAACAGAAAGTTCAGAAAGTTTAACGCATTAAGAACTACACATCTGCTACCCCTCCACAAGCAGCTTCAAGCGCCCACCACTTTGTGACACCCTCCTCTACTGGGGTCTGCGGCCAAAGTTTCATGTCCAGTTCATTGTTTTCTGAATCATAACGGTGTTGCAAAATCATTCCTACACAAACGCCTGGTTATTAGCGCTAGTTGCAAAACCACAAGCCAGAGGTAAAGGCCTCAACTGTCAAACGCATACAGACTTTATAGAGTATATAAATATATACTTTATATATATATACTTTATAGAGTATATACAGAAGTATATAGACATGAACCAAATGCGGTGTGAATCTTGTTTGGATCCTGATTAGAACAAACTAATTATAAAAAGCCTTTTTTGAGAGAGTGAGGGAAATATGAACAAGGATCAGTATTAAATGATATTAAGGAATTAACGGCATCAAAGATTTTATTTTTAAGTGAGCTCTACACCCAACGTGGGGCTTAAACTCACGACCTGGAGATCAAGAGCTGCATGATCTACCGACTAAGCCAGCCAGGCACCCCTGTGGTCGTTTTTTTTAATTATCAGCTAGCATTACCACTTTGACGAGTGAAATATTATGACACGGGGATGGAACCTGTTTAGAAATACTCCAGCCAGGTATGCCGTGGAGCAGTGAGCAAGGACATGGGGTTTGAGGTTTGTATTGAGAGGGACTACCGCGGCTTTCAGGGCTTTGATGACACCTCAGATGCAAGGCCTTCTGGCCAAGCGCCCGCCATTTCAGACCGTGGAGCGTTCTTGTACCCCGGCGGGGAGCAGCTTTCTCTCAAGTTTGCTGTGGCTGAACCAAGAAAGGAGACATACATAGATTTCTACAGAAATTACAATTCCATGATCGATTTTGAGATGAAGAAGGCTGGTATCTTTCAGAGTGCAAAGTGATGTTGGAACATAATTTCTTTGGGTTGCGTTCCATGAAGTCTGTCACTGACCTGTGTTCCCCAACTATGAAACATGAATCCTGGGGTATGAAATAGTTTCTCTTGATAAATAAACAATTAACAAGTAGTGTGCACAGTATAAATAAAAAAAATAAACTTATTCCAGTCAGGTCTACAATGGAATACTATTCAGCCTTAAAAAGGAATGAAATTCTGATACATGCTATATGAACCCTGAAAAAATTATTATTCTAAGTCAGACACAAAAGACAAATATTGCATGATTCCATTTGTAAGAGGTACTCAGAAATAGGCAAATTCAGACACAGAAAGTAGAACAGAAATTACCAGGGACTGGGAGGGAAGGGATTGGCGAGTTAGTTGGATATGGAGGTTCTGTTTGGCATAATGAAAAAGTTCTGGAAATGGATCTTGGTGACAGTTATACAACACTGTGGATGTACTTAATGCCACTGAATTATACACTTAAAAATGGTTAAATGGTACATTTTATGTTACGTATATTTTACCATAATTAAAAAAAAATACTCCTTAGGGTGCCTGGATGGCTCAGTCAGTAAGCATGTAACTCTTTTTTTTTTTTTTAAAGATTTTATTTATTTATTTGAGAGAGAGAATGAGAGAGAGAGAGAGAGAACACATGAGAGGGGATAGGGTCAGAGGACGAAGCAGACTCCCTGCCGAGCAGGGAGCCCGACGCGGGACTTGATCCAGGGACTCCAGGATCATGACCTGGGCCGAAGGCAGTCGCTTAACCAACTGAGCCACCCAGGCGTCCCAATGAGCATGTAACTCTTGATCTGCTGGTCATGAGTTCAAGCCCCATGTTGGGTATAGAGCTTACTTAACAAAACAAAACTCCAGCCAAAAAAAGGTGAGAGATGGGGAAAGTAAATGAAATAAGATTAACAAAAAGTTGCTAAATTGAAACTGGATGAAGGATACTGGGGGTTCTTTTTTTTTTTAAAGACTTCATTTATTTGACAGAGAGAGACACAGCTAGAGAGAGAATACAAGTAGGGGGAGCGGGAGAGGGAGAAGCCGGCCTCCCGCCGAGCAGGGAGCTGGATGCAGGGCTCGACCCCAGAACCCCAGGACCACGACCTGAGCCGAGGGCAGACGCCCAACAACTGAGCCACCCAGGCGCCCCGCTGGGGGTTAATTCTAACACACGTGTAACTTATACACATCCTGGGAATGTAACCCACCTAACTTTTTTATTGATTAAAGTGCATAACCAAAATGTTTGTGAAAATTCCTGCTTGGAAGTTCAGATCCAAAAGCAATCAGGAAATAAAATATCATAACCTCAGGGACCTTCAAACTTTGCCTAGTGGTAAAGGCCTTTTTTCAAATAAAATCTTACTCAGAAACTCCATATATGAAACAGATAAAGGAAGTATTTACAAATATTATTTACAGTAATTTAAAACATTTCTGGAACAAGGTAGGGAAGAACCTAATATTTAAAAAGCAAAACAGGTGGCGCCTGGGTGGCTCAGTCGTTAAGCGTCTGCCTTCGGCTCAGGTCATGATCCCAGAGTCCTGGGATCGAGCCCCGCATCGGGCTCCCTGCTCTGCGGGAAGCCTGCTTCTCCCTGTCCCACTCCCCCTGCTTGTGTTCCCTCTCTCACTGTGTATCTCTCTCTGTCAAATAAATAAAATCTTTAAAAAAATAAAAAAATAAAAAGCAAAACAATTGACCTTTTAAATGTGCCCTCCTCTCTCAGCAAGGTCACTGTCGTAAATCTGACCCAAAATAAACAAATATGAGCTTTACATTTAAAGCTAGCATTTTAGTTGGCCTCAAAAAGCCAGACATTTATCAGGGGTTAGAAACAGAAACTAGGTAGTAGGTTGCAAAAGGATTTACTCTTCTGAACTCACTTAAAACTCCAACTGAAAAGAACATAGGTATTACTGAGAAAATATGACTAAAGTTTCCCTTCTACATTTCCATCTAGAATCTAAAAACCGATTCTTGCAATTATTTATCAACTCCAAAAAACCCAGAGGAACTCTGATGTAAATCGCTTAAGATACAAAAATGACTTTGAATGTTAAAAAACAAGCTATTCATTCTATATCTTGCGTTTGTCACAAGTTTATCTGGAAAGGGCTCCTAAGGCCCTTCCTTTACATTAGAGCTCTGGGACTCTCCAACAGAGCCAACTAGAAAAGAGGTATTATTCAGAGGGCCACTGTGAGCCTCTGCTCTGCTACATGCTTTATCGTCATTATTTTGTTCATGCTCACGATGTTCCTGCCCAGTTAGAGAGCACCGTCCTTATCTTACCAGTGAAATTCAGGAAAATCAAGTCTCTTTGCCCAGTGCCACACAGGGCTAGTAAGGGGCAAGACTGAAAAGGCATCTCAGAGCTGTCGGACCCCAGAAGCCACTTGAGATCACTGGCTTCCTTGGGTTAAAAACATACGGAGAGGCAAAGACTTTGAATGATCGAGTCTAAAGTCGACTTAGGAAATACGATCAGACTTATCATTTCTACCACTAACTCCGACAAATCTGTTCCCCTGGGGTCGCCTTGCTCTCACTGCCCTCCCCTCCACCTCTGCTTCATTGGGGCATCCTGCGCCTTCCACCCGCAAGGCCCTGCAGCCGCCCCCCTAGTGCCGCCGTCCCCCAAGTGTGGCAGGTCCCCTGGCGCCGCCAGGCCCGGTCGTGCGTGCCACAGCTCCGGGACCTGCGGGCCTCGGGCCCACCGAGGAGACCTGGGGGTGGGGGCGACCTGTCTCCGAGGTCAACTCCCGCCGTGGGACAGGGAGCCGCGCCCAGAGCCCCCCGGTCCAGGCGCTTCCTCCGGGGGTGACGACAGCCTCCCCCCACCCCGGCCCGGGAAGTGGGTGAGAGGGCGAGCGGTGCAAGGAACCCCGCGCGGGGAGAAGTGAGAGAGTCGGCCGACCGCGTCCCCGCTGCAGAAGGGCCACCCGCGAGAGTCGGCCCGGTCCAGAACCCGCAGGACCGTGACTCCGCGGCCCGGGTGCAGGGCGACGCGGAGGGAAGGGGCGCCGGGACACCCCCCGGTCAGGGCCCCGCCCCCGCCCCCTTACTCGGTGATGCGCTTGGCCAGCTCGGTGCAGGCGGCCGTGGAGTTGGCCGAGAAGACTCGGTAGCCGGTGCGGGCGGCGTTCATGGCCGGGCGGGCGGCGGGGCGGGCTCGCGGGGCGCGGAGGGTCGAGGACGCGGAGAGCGGGGGCAGCAGCAGCAGCTTCTTGGGCATCGTCCGGCCCGAGGCGCGGTTACGGCCGGCCCGCGCCCGGAGCGGCTCTGACCCAGGCGGTTGCGAGGCGCGGGGTCCGGCTGGGGAAGGCGCCGAGACCCCAGGCACGGGAGGGGAGAGGCCCGAGACCCTCACGGTCCTCGGACCCGAGGCCGCCAAGGGCTGGGGCGGAACCCACGCTCGCCGCGACCGGCGTATGGGCCACCTCAGAGCCGGCGGCCAGGACACCGCCCCCTCTGGGACTCGGAGAGGCACCGGCTAGAGCGTCCCCGGAGCCGCCATCTCAGATGAGGGCAGGGCGGTGGACAACTCTTCTAAAGCTTGTTCTGCCCAGGGAAGCCTCACGAATCGCCCCGCTGCTTGCTTTTGTCGCTCCCACGGGAGCTCTTATGCTCTCATGTTCTTGGGCGGTGCGACCTCACTTGAGAGTGGTCCCAGCCTTTGCCAGCTTTTCTGCCAGGATCCAAAATGTCTGCGTCCGTGGAGGTTGACGATCTAGCTCTGCGCCTCTATGCTAACACAGCCCGAGCGCGGGGCGAGGCTCGAGCGCCCAGCTGGGATTGGTTTGAAAAGTGGAGGCGGCGTTGTTTTCCGCGGGTTGTTGCGGTGCCCCAGAGGTGGTGTGTGTGGACCCGAGCCTGAACTGTATTCCCCAAACAGGCTTTAACCTCGTATCTGCACCTAAGGCAAAGTTCCTTGAACGGGTCAAAGGACTCCTGCCAGTTACGGCTTTGCTCTCAATCATGGAAGCCCTTCTTCCTCCTCTTGCACAAGCCCCCGTCCCTCAGAGACCTATCGGGAGTAGCATCTGCTTGCTAGATCACCTCAATCCCAGGAAGCCACCCTCCGCCCCCGGACTGTACCGTATCATACTGTATGTATGATACCACGCATAGATGCTTGTGTTTCATTTTACCGTTGTGAACCATCTGTCTTCCCAACTAGGATGTAAACCCTCTTAGGGCAAGATTGTGTACAGCTGGGGCGCCTGGGCGGCTCAGTCGTTAAGCGTCTGCCTTCGGCTCAGGTCATGATCCCAGGATCCTGGGATCGAGCCCTGCATCGGGCTCCCTGCTCTGCGGGAAGCCTGCTTCTCCCTCTCCCGCTCCCCCTGCTTGTGTTCCCTCTCTCGCTGTGTCTATCCCTGTCAAATAAATAAATAAAATCTTAAAAAAAAAAGAGTGTGGGGCGCCTGGGTGGCTCAGTTGGTTGAGCGACTGCCTTCGGCTCAGGTCATGATCCTGGAGTCCCTGGATCGAGTCCCGCATCGGGCTCTCTGCTCGACAAGGAGCCTGCTTCTCCCTCTGACCCTCCCCCATCTCATGTGCTCTCTCTCTCTCTCTCATTCTCTCTGTCTCAAATAAATAAATAAAATCTTAAAAAAAAAAAAAAAAAGATTGTGTATAGTTTGGGGTTCAGATTTCCCAGTGTCTAGTGCAGTGTTATGGGTTCCAGAGGCACGCAATCAATACATGTTGAATGAGACCCAAGAAGTGAAAGGAGGGGAAGCCTTTGGATCACTAGTTATCAGCTGCCCCAGGATTGGGGAGGGAGGCCGGTGTTGTGCTTCTCAACACACACGGTACCGTCTTCTGAAAATATCTTTTAGGGACTCTGCCTGCTGTGACATTGGGCCTGAGGCAACAATAGATTGTGACTCATCACCTCAGGAAGGCTCACAATCCTAAAGCTTCAGGATTTGGAAACTGAACTATCCTGGGGCCTGCAGCAGCCTGGTCTACATTCTGCTGGCTTTCCAGAATTACTGCCCCACCCACCCTCTCCCTCCCCTTGGTACAGGTTAAATTAAAAAATAATAATAATAAAATAAAATAAATGTTTTTAAAGCACATGAGCTAAATAGCCTAAGCCAAATTATTTTTTTATTTTTATTATTTTTTGAAGATTTTATTTATTTATTTTTGAGAGAGAGTGCTCTAGTGGGGAGGGCGAGGGGCAGAGGGAGAGAGAAAGATCTCAAGCAGATTCCAAGCTGAGCAGGAGCCTGTGGCCGGGCTCCATCCCACGACCCTGAGATCATGACCTGAAGTCAAAACCAAAAGTCAGCGGCTTAACCGACTGAGCCACCCAGGTGCCCCCCAAATTATTTAACCATAAGCCTTGTCACCTTTTATTTTTAAAGCTTTTATTTTTAAGTAATCTCTACACCAAACGTGGGGCTCAAACGCACAACCCTGAGATCAAGAGTCACATGCTCTACTGACTGAGCCGGCCAGGCGCCCCACACCTTATATTCCCTTCTAAAACAAAAGGAAAGCACTTCCCTTCACATTTTCCTATCTGTATCCCCCAGAACCCCTGTACCATGTTCATTTGCTCAGGTCTCCTTGAACTGTACCTCCTCCTCTTTTCCCCCTGTGAGTGAACATGACCATGAGGTTCCCAGCCAATAAATCCCACGATTTATCATCTTTTACTCTTTTCTTCCCCTTGCTTTCTACATCTATCCGCTTATCCATGTGTTAACATTTACTCAGCACCTGCTATTTGCCAGGCCTGTTTTAGGTGTTTGGGATACTTTAGTAAAGAAAAAAAAAGACAGAAATTCCTTTTTTTTTTTTTTTTAAAGATTTTATTTATTTGACAGAGAGAGAGAGACACAGCGAGACAGGGAACACAAGCAGGGGGAGTTGGAGAGGGAGAAGCAGGCTCCCCGTCAAGCAGGAAGCCCGATGCAGGGTTCAATTCCAGGACCCTGGGATCATGACCTGAGCCGAAGGCAGACACTTAACGACTGAGACACCCAGGTGCCCCAAGACAGAAATTCCTACCCTGGAGGGGTACAGTCTAGCAGGGGAAGAGAGATCTAAAAGAACAAAAAATGAACAAACATCATAAATGAATAATTTATGTAATATGTTAGCAGGTTTTTCCTCTTGCAGCAGTAACAAAGTACCACAAACATAGTGGCCTAAAACAACACAAATTTATGACCTACAGTCGTCGAGGTCATAAGCCCTAAAATCACGGTGTTGGCAGGGCTGCATCCCTTCTGGAGGTTCCGGGGGAGAATCTGTTTCCTTGCCTTTTCCACTCTCTAGAGGCTACGTGCATTCGTTGCTCGTGGCCCCCCTCTTGAAAACCAGCATCTTCAAATCTCTCTCTCTGATCTGCGCTTCCATCGTCATGTCCTTTCCCACTCTGACACTCCTACCTCCCTCTGATAACGACCCTTGTAATTTCATTGGACTCAACGGGATATGCGGTATAATCTCCCCTCTCGAGGACCTTCACTTCACATCTGTGAAGTCCCTATCACCATATAAAGTAACCTATTCACAGGTTCTGAGGATAGGATGTCAGCATCTTTGGGGAGCTATTATTCTGCCTACAGCAGAAGGCCAAAAGCAAACAAACTAACCACACACACACACACACACACACACACAGGAGAGCAGAGGAAGGGGGTTCCGGAGAGGGGTAACAAGGTTTGTCTTTTCTACCTTCTGAATTACCTCTGGCATCCCTCCCAGCCCCTTGCCCCCCCCCCCACAGGCCTGTCACTAGGGTCAGCGGCCCCCCCCCCCACCGTGGGTTCCTTCATAGTGATCTCTTTCTCATCCTTCTCATCTTGGACCTCCTCCACTTAATCTGTCCTAAGAATCACCTGATGGATCGGAGTCTATGCTTCTTTCTGATGCTTCTGATTCAACAAGTTTGGGAAATACTTAGTAATGCATTCTCCACATAAGCTGGAGCGAGCTTTACATATACGGATGTGATAGTGACTCCCCTCAAAACCTATCTGTGGCGGGCGCCTGGGTGGCTCAGTTGGTTAAGCGACTGCCTTCGGCTCAGGTCATGATCCCGGAATCCTGGGATCGAGTCCCACATTGGGCTCCCGGCTCAGCGGGGAGCCTGCTTCTCCCTCTGATCCTCTTCCCTCTCATGCTGTTTCTCTCTCTCTCTCTCTCAAATAAATAAATAAATAAAATCTTTAAAAAAAAAAAAACCTATCTGTGGCTGCCTGTCACTTTTAGAATAAAGACAACCTCCTTGTGATCTCGCCCATTCCTGGGTCTTCAGTTTTATCCTCTTATTCTTCCAGTCGGCATCACCCTGACTGGGTTCCTCTAGCTCTGCACGGGCCTGTCTTCGGTTGCCACAGGGCTTTTGCATGTGCTGTTCTCGCTCCTCCTTACCACCCACTCCATTCTTATTCATCCTCAGCCCTAGAGAGCCTTCTCAGACCTCTCTGACTAGATCAAAGTCCCCTGGTATTGGCTCTCCCAGCAATACATTCTTAGACACTGGTCACACTTGCAAATTTATATTTTGTAAAGACCGCCAGTCATGACCCTATATCATTTCTCCTTTCTTCCTTTTAATGTTAGAACCAGCCCAGCTGGGGTCCTGGCCCAGCCTTCCTTGCAGCTAATACAGCCACGTGCCCACATTTGGCCAGTCGAGGGAGAACGGAAGTGATGCGTGCAGTGCCCAGGCCTCTCCTCCCCCCTGGTCTTCCACTGTCAGGAATGGACACCCCTGGCACATCCGCTGTTGGTCCAGAGACGGAGGCCACATGTTGAGGATGGAAGAGCCAACTCACCACCTGGGCCACTGGCTGACCTGGCCAGCCTTAGACCACCCACCTCTGCTCTGTTACACATGCAGATAAGGTCGGATAGGCTCGGAGAGCAGCTTAGCCTGTCCCCAGCTGGTCCTCACTGGCTGGGTGATTGTTTATCTCCTACCAGACTTAACTCCAAAAGGCAGGGATGGACTCTGTTCATCCTTGCATCCCTATCTCTGGACGGGATCTATCTCTGGATCCATCGGGTGCAGCCAGCCCATCTCAACTGTAGGAGTCTCGATAAGAAATCACAAAATGTAAGATTGGGAAGTACTCACTCTCACAAAGCCCCAGTGCCAAAGTTCCTACAAACATCCCTTATCACTCCACGGATGAGATGGGGAGGAAGGGCCATGAAAGATGAATTTGGGATAACCATTTGGGAGCCATCTCATGGTCCCCGGAAGACAGCCAGGCTCCTAGACTGTCTCAGGATGAAGCTGGGATTTGGGCACCTACTGTCACCAGAAGCACCCTCAGGGGAGGTGGGTCATCTCAGCTTGGGATCAAGAACAGCAGAGCCATGTTCTGTTTTAATGTGATGCTTCATTAAAAATGAACATTTGGGGGTGCCTGGGTGGCTCAGTTGGTTGAGCGTCTGGCTCTTGATTTTGGCTTGGGTGGTGATCTCACGGTCATGAGAACAAGCCCTGCACTGGGCTCCGTGCTCAGCGGGAAGTCCGCTGGAGATTCTCTCTTCTTCCTCTACCCCTCCCCTTCGTGCACTCTCTTTCTCTCAATAAATAAATGAATAAATAAATAAATAAAATCTTTAAAAAAATAAAAATGAACATTTGGATTATACTGTTGAAAGTTTTCCCCAGATTATTTTTTTTCTTTTTTTTAAAGTTTTTTTTTTTTAAGATTTTATTTATTTATTTGACAGAAAGAGCAAGAGAGGGAACACAAGCAGGGAGAGTGGGAGAGGGAGAAGCAGGCTTCCTGCGGAGCAGGGAGCCTGATGCGGGGCTCAATCCCAGGACCCTGGGATCATGACGTGAGCCGAAGGCAGACGCTCAACGAATGAGTGAGCCACCCAGACGCCCCTAAAGATTTTTTTTTTGTTTTAAGTAATCTCGGGGCCTGGGTGGCTCAGTCGGTTAAACAGCTGACACTTGATTTCAGCTCAGGTCCATGATCTCAGGGTCATGAGATTGAGCCCTGTGTCAGGCTCCATGCTGAGCATGCAGCCTGGTTAAGATTCTCTCTCCCTCTCCCTCTGCTCCTCCCCCCCACCGCGGGCATTCTCTCTCTCTCTTAAAAAAAATTAAAAATTAAATTAAATTAAAAAATAGATAATCTCTATGCCCAACATGGGGCTCGAACTCACAACCCCGAGATCAAGAGTCGCATGCTCCACCAACTGAGGCAGCCAGGTGCCCCACCCCACCTCACCCTTTTTTTTCTTTCAGTTTTATACCTTTATTTGACAATCAGCGATTAGTTCTCATCCACATTAACTATCTGTAGATGTTTGAAAGTGGTGACAGGTACATAGGTAACCGGTGTGTAGAGCTTGTTTGGTGAATCTTCATCCTCGTTATGTTTTCTGGACAACCGCACACGGATACGGTATGGAACATTCCTTATTCCTTTGGCCCAGACAGCTTTGTTGAGCCTGGTGTCAATGCGCACATCTGGAGTTCCCATCTGCTTCATGGCAAATTTCCGGATCTCTTTGAGTGCCTGAGGGGCACGCTTCTTGAAACCCACTCCGTGCATGCGCTTGTGAATGTTGATGGTGTATTCTCTGATCACTACCTCGTTGATGGCAGAACGGCCCTTCTTCTTCTCGCCACCCTTCTTTGCGGGAGCCACTCTGCCGGGCCCTGGTTGGAAAGCCACACTTTATAAATAATTAATGTGGCATCCTGGTGGCTCCCAAAATATTCCAGGTCCAGGCACATAGTAGGTGCTCAACATGTATTTGTGGACTCAGTCCTGGGGTGAGCCTGCAGACGAGGCCGGAGACGGTCATTATTTCTAGCTGGGCAGCCATGTGCTCAGCGAGAGGGGAGAGCAGGTCTTGGGTATAACCAGTTAGTCGCTCCATAGTGCCCCCTACTGGTCCTTGAGTTCCTTGAGCGGTCGCTGCCACGTGGTCCCATTACTGGGTCCTGCTGGGTTTAGCACAGCCCCCCGGGCACAGTTAGTGTTTGATAAACGCTTTGTCGGAAAGGGGAGAGCCAAGCAGTCCCGGGGACCCATCTCCCAGCCCTGCCTGGGCTTTGCAGCAATTCCAGGCTGCCTCGGGCGGCTGATGGTCCGTCAGGCCAAGCCCTCAGGAGGGTGTGATGCCTCAGCATCCTAACAGGAGGTCTTGGCCTTAGTCTGGTGTATCGGCCCCTATGGCCCAGGTAGATACGTCCTCCTGCGGAGTGGTGATGCTCACATCACCTCACGATATTCATCGTGTGTGGCTACCGGGGCCGATGCCCCCACGGCAACATTTCAGGGGCTTCCCCGAGGAGAGGGGTGCCAAGTGACAGCACAGCGCGGCCCGCTTCTCAGCGCCCAGAGAAAGAACCCACAACTGAAGAGCATTTAGCCGCAGGAAAGTGAGAAGCAACCCAGCGCCCCTTAATCACACAAGGGCTGACTAAATTACGGCACCTCCACGCAGCAGAGTATTTGGCAGCTCTCAAAAAGTTGGCTTCTTAAGGAATCACTGATGGTTTGGGAGGTGCTCACATACAATGTGGCTTGAACGATGTGGCAAGCAAACCGATTTAGAAATGATCTGTGGGGGGCGGGGCGCCTGCGTGGCTCAGTCAGTTAAGCATCCGGCTCTTGATCTTGGCTCAGGTCTTGATCTTGGGTCGTGAGTTCCAGCCCCCCGCTGGGCTCCACACTGGGCACGGAGCCTACTTTAAAAAAAGAAAAGAAAAAAGAAATGATCTGTGCGTATTTTTGTGGAGACAAAGTGAGAGCTGACAGATCTCCCCATGTTTCAAAGCAGCAGTGTCAAAGGGCCTTGGTCCGGCGAGTCACAGGGCAGCCCAGAGAAGAACCAGGGAGTGAAAGTCCAGCTCCTTGCCACTCCCTGGGGACAACTCTGAGTCTCCCCAGCTGTCCTGGGCCATAACCTGCTCAGTCACACAGCGCCGCCCCCCACACCACCACACACACACTCTTCCCTATTGCTGCTCCCTAGTTTCACTTCCCACATAAACTATTCACACATTCTTGTCACGGTGCCTGCTGCTGGGCGACCACAAGCTGAGACAAGGCTGTACCTACTAAGCTTCTGCTCATTTCATCTCCCACCAGACTTAACTCCAAAAGGCTTTTCCTTGTGTAAATTCCTAGGGGTCTACAGTGGTTCATTTGATGATCAATTTGGCTGGACCATGGTGCCCAGGTATTTGGTCAAATATAATTCTAGATAGTTCTGTGAAGGTTTTTTTTTTTTAAGATTTTATTTTTAAGTAATCTTTACACCCAGCTTGGGGCTCAAACTCACAACCCTGAGATCAAGAGTCACACATCCTACCAACTGAGCCAACCAGGTGCCCCAGATGAAGGTATTTTTTGGATCAGATTAACATTTAAATTCGTGGATTTTGAGTAGATTACCTTTCATAGTGTGGGTGGGCCGCATCTATCAGTGGAAGGCCTGACTAGAACAGAGATTGACCTCCTGGAGCAAGAGGGAATTTTGCCAGCTGACTGTCTTTGGACTCAGACTGCATCTCTTCCCTGAGTCTCCAGTCTGCCAGCCTTACTCCATCAGATTTTGGATGTCCATCTACACACAATGTTGTAGATATAATGTTTATATTACATATAATGTCAGTTCTGTTTCTCTGGAGAACTCTGATACAGGGTCTGAAATTAGGAGAAAGGGGTCCTTTTTTTTTTTTTAAGAGAGAGAGTGAGCGGGGGGGGGTGGGTAGGGAAGAGGGAGAATCTTTTTTTTTTCTTTTTTTTTTGAGAGAGAGAAAATCTTAAGCAGGCTCCACACCCAGCATGGAGCCTGATGTGGGGCTCGATCTCACAACCCTGAGATCATGACCTGAGCCAAAATCGAGAGTCCGATGCTTAACCGACTGAGCCACCCAGGCGCCCCCCTCTGCTCACTTATATTATAGGAGAAAAATGGAGGCAAAGGAAGACACAATTATTTGCTCAAGGTCATACAGCTGTTAAGAGTTGGCTCCCAGAGTCTGGCTCCCAAGACCACGCCCATTCTGGGCAACCTGCAGCCTCTCTCAGAGTCCCTGGGGCAGTAAGAGACTCCACCCCCCGATAATGTCCCAGTTTATTAATGGACCACAGCTATTGTTGGATATTTGTACTGTTTGGGGGTTTTCGCTGTTAAAGAGCCTAGACCCTCTCGAACCTGAAATGTGGCACACTTGATCCAGGCACCTTGTGACTTTCTCAATTATTTGGTCCATGACTTGTTATAACCTGTGTCCTTAATGTTCATCTCCTACCTTCTCAGGCTCTTCTGCCTCTGGCCTTTTTCCTGCTTCCATGTCTTTCTCTTTGATCTCCTCTTGCCAGTGCTGCTTGGAATCTGGTGATATGGGCAAGGAATCAGCTCTTGTTTGGCAGGAGCTTCTGCAGAAGTTCTAGAAGGCACTAGAAAGCACCAGAAGGTTTCTACTTGAACCAAAGTCTTCAATGAGGTATGGATATTTGTGAGACCCTGTAATACCTCCAGAGGCCTCCAGCAAGAGTTACTAAAAACCCCGCGATAGGTGGGGTCCTACTGAGGACTCTTCACTGTCATTCCATCTCAGGTTTTCCAGTGGTCATCTCAGCAGCTGTTCCCTATCACTGTCCTTGCTGAAGTTGGGAAAGGTCACTCCCTGCGTGCTTGGCTCTGTCTGCTCAGTATTTTGCTCTTGCCCCCAGCGTGGTTTCTGGTGTCCTATAGAGAGAATCAGCTCTGAGATCCAAGTTGGTATTATTTTTAGAAATAAAGATCATTCCGTCTCAGCTTGCTGAGGCCTGTTCAGAGAAAGAAAACAGAGAAAGGCTTCATATTTTTCCAAAGTTCGAGTGGGAGTGGAGCATCATGGATGCAAAACTCCTGAATCATTGCCTTAACTGTTCTCTTTTGTTCCGAAGATGACCTTGCCTTCCAAATCATTCATCCATCAGGGGCCAAGGCTGAGCAATCCTAAACACACCTCTCTTTGTCTTATTCAGACCCTTCTTGGACAATTCTTCCCGCCCAACCTGAACCTGTCCCCCCACCCCGTCTTCACGTTTTTAGAACAGAGGAGATCATGTTTCTACTGATCGTGCTGAACCGGCATTTCATTTATCAGCAGTATCATTGTTTTCTTAGACTTGAAGACCAAAATTAGGTTGAATATGGAACATGTCACCTTGTGCTGAGCAGAGCGGTTTTGTTCTTGCAGGAAACGTTCAGCGGGTCTGGACCCTCAAGGATCAGACGGGTCTTACAGAGAAAGAAAAAAATTGAAACTGGTCAAGTGAAGTCTCACTTCAAACTTCCAAGAGGACATTCTTTACAAAATGAGCAGAGGGGGGCGCCTGGGTGGCTCAGTCGATTAAGCATCGGACTCTCGACTATTATATATAATATAATATAACATAATATAATATTATATAATAATTCCTACCTAGAAGGGTTTTGTGATGGGTAAGCTTGTTAATACATGTCAGGCAGTTAGAACAGGGTCTGGCATATATGAACTATGAAGTGAAGGGAGGTGGGAAATATTTATACATATTTATTCGTCAGGAGGCAATCGGGAAAAGGAACCACATTCGTTACGTTATTTTTATTTGTTTATTTTTAAAGATTTTATTTTTTTGAGAGAGAGAGTGAGAGAGCACAAGAAGGGGGAGCGGCAGAGGGAGAGTGAGAAGCAGACTCCCCAGTGAGCAGGGAGCCCGATGCAGGGCTGGATCCCAGGACCCTGGAATCATGACCTGAGCCAAAGGCAGATGGTTAACCAACTGAGCCACGCAGGCACCCCTAAATAAATAATCTTAAAAAAAAAAAGGGGACACCTGGGTGGCTCAGTCGGTTATGCGTCTGCCTTCTGCTCAGGTCATGATCTTAGGGTTCTGGGATCGAGTCCTACATCAGGCTTCTTGCTCAGCAGGGAGTCTGCTTCTCCTTCGTCCTCTGCTGCTCCCCCTGCTTATGCTCTCCCTCTCTCTCTCTCTCTTTCTCTGTCAAATAAAACCTTAAAAAAAAAAAAAAGATAGGCCAAGGGGCATCTGGCTGGCTCAGTTGGTGGAGCATGCGCCTCTTGATCTCGGGGTTGTGAGTTCGAGTCCCACGTTGGGTATAGAGATTATTTAAAAGAAATAAAATCTTTAAAAATAAAAAATAAAGGTAGGCCTGAATGAAAGTGTGGCCATAGGAGGGAGAAAACAGCACAGATGGGCATAATGGACTTCAGCATGTGAGAAGCGGTGTGGTCTACCCGCAGCCCTGAGAGTGGGGGCTGAGGTCAGCTGAGGATGCAGAATGTTCTAGGCCAGAGAGAGATTGTGGCAGGGGTCCAGTTCTCAGATCCCAAGGTCCTCCACGTTCTCAGAAGGAGTGGGAGCCGAGAAGATTGTGGTTGGAGACCAGAGATGTCCCAGATGAGAAGAGGGGGAGCCCCTCCCACCCACAGCACAGCATGAGAGCAGGGAGGGCTTTGCAGGAGGAAGACAGGTGTTTGTGGAGGCTGTGTGGGGAGCTGGTGGGATGAGGACGCTGTGCCTGTCAGGGCAGGAGTCAGGGCTCCCTGGCCCATGAGGGGACAGCTCTGGGGTCCGATGCCCCTGCACTCAGTCCTGGTTCTGCTGGATCGCCTGGGGCACTCTCTCATCCCACACCTGTGTTTCTTCATCTATAAAACAGTGACCATGGTAACACCTGCCCAGGGTTATGAGATGGTGCATGTATGACAAGGTGGACGGAGGTGCCCAATGGGATCTTTCCTGTTTTCCAAGAATTACCTACCAGACCCCACTACCAAGAATAAAATGCATCCCACATTTTAAGTTCAGAAGACTAGCAGCTGGTGGGCTGGCTGGGAGATCTCTCAGCGCTGACACTACAAACACTTTGTGTAATCAAGAACTTGGCTGGCCTTTGTCCCCGGGTCCTCAGAGGTCACCTCTAGATCCTTGGAATTTCCCGAGTGATAGGAATGTCTGCTATTCATGTTTGGGCCCCCCAAACCCCCCAGATCATTGATGATAAACCATGTTATATGAGCTCAACCTGCAGGGAACAAAGGGGGCTGGAGATTGCATTCAATTGATGGCCAGTAATTTAATCAAGGTGCCTACACAACGAAACCCCAATAAAACTCTTAGATCCCAAAGCTCGGGTGAGCCTTGCTGGTTGGCGATGCTCTGCCTATTGTCACACAATGATGTGCAGGAATGTGTAACTCAGGGGAGCCCTTTGGGAGAGAGTGTCTTGTGGGCAGGCCTGTGGGGCCCCTGCTTGTCCACATCACGTCTACAGGGCACTGGTTCTCAACCAGGTCATTTGGCCCCCGAGGGACATTTGGCAATGCCTATACACATTTTTGGTTGCAAAGCTGGGGAGGAGCTACCAGCATCTAGTGAGCAGAGGCCAGGGATATTGCTAAATTATGTCCAGGCCAAGCCCCCACGACAAGGAATGATCCAACCCCAAAAATGTCAATAGCGCTGAGGACGGGCAACCCAGCTCTAGAGAATGAACTAGATCAGCAGTGAAGACCCAGAGCCCAGGACAACCACATCGCGGCCACTGGCCAGTCACTATAGGGAACACATCTGGTTCCCATTTCTCTCCTCTTGGCCTCAACCTCAGAGAAGTAAGCACAGAAGAAGGGGACACAGTGATATCAAAGACATACGTGTCCCTGCTTCTTCCTGCTGGGGCCTCAGGCCTGGCCTGCGGAGGGGAAGGATGGGGGGTAATCTGAGAAAACTTTGACTTTTTTTTTTTAATTTTTATTTATTTATTTTTTTTATTTACTTATTTGACAGACAGAGAGATAGCGAGAGCAGGAACACAAGCAGGGGGAGCGAGGGAGAGGGAGAAGCAGGCTCCCCGCGGAGCAGGGAGCCCCATGTGGGGCTCGATCCCAGGACCCCGGAATCATGACCTGAGCTGAAGGCAGACACTTAACGACTGAGCCACCCAGGCGCCCCTGACTTTTTTTTTTTTTTAAAGATTTTATTTATTTATTTGAGAGAAAGAGAGACAGAGAAACAGCATGAGAGTGGAGAGGATCAGAGGGAGAAGCAGGCTCCCCGCTGAGCCGTGAGCCCGATGTGGGACTCGATCCCAGGACCCCGGAATCATGACCTGAGCCCAAGGCAGTCGCTTAACCAGCTGAGCCACCCAGGCGCCCATGAGAAAACTTTGACTTTTGAAAAGAACAAGTGTTGAACACCAGAGTGAGGCTGTGTTAACAACCAAAAACGGCTGGAAGGCAGACTGAGGTGCTTACTGGGGAGCTTTCCGCCCTGTGAGAATGGGGATTTTGACAGAACGCAGCTGGTGGCAGCTGTTAGAAAAAAATAAGATCTT
Organism: Leptonychotes weddellii; assembly: GCF_054177405.1. Taxonomy (NCBI): domain Eukaryota; kingdom Metazoa; phylum Chordata; class Mammalia; order Carnivora; family Phocidae; genus Leptonychotes; species Leptonychotes weddellii. The sequence goes on along the minus strand of NC_138383.1, from coordinate 4,818,757 downwards.
TTGCTCACGTGCACGTCAACAAGACGCGTTTCCTTAGTGAAAGTGGCTCCTTAATGAAAGTTAGCACACACTGCCTGGCACAAATTAAGAGCTTACTAAAGGCTAACCGCTTGTGTTAAGAGGGAAGTGGAACGTCAGCAGAGCCGGCGTAAGGCTAAGTGTTGTCATGCAGAGACAGCTGGTTTCAGTTAAAGCACAGAGATCAAGGAAGCCGGGGCCTTGAGTAACAGGGCACCCGGGTTCCTGAAAACATATTTGAAGGAGTCTATTCTTTTTTTTTTTTTTAAGATTTTTATTTTTAAGTAATCTCTACACCCAATTTGGGGCTTGAACTTACAACCCCAAGATCAAGAGTCCCATGCTCCACTGAATGAGCCAGCCAGGCGCCTCTTATGGAGTCTATTCTTAAGCTACAAACCACTTTCCTTAAGGGCAAAGCAGTTCTCTAAAGTTGCACCAATTCTGGGGCGCCTGGGTGGCTCAGTTGGTGAAGCGTCTGCCTTGGGCTCAGGTCACGATCCCGTGGTCCTGGGATCGAGCCCCACGTTGGGGCTCCCTGCTCAGCAGAAAGCCTGCTTCGCCCTCTCCCTCTGCCCCTCCCCCTGCTTGTGTTCGCTCTCTCTCTCTCAAATAAAGAAATAAAATCTTAAAGATTTTTTTTTTTTTATTTGACAGAGAGAGACACAGCGAGAGAGGGAACATAAGCAGGGGGAGTGGGGGAGGGAGAAGCAGGCTTCCCGTGGAGCAGGGAGCCCGATGTGGGACTCGATCCCAGGATCCTGGGATCATGACCTGAGCCGAAGGCAGACGCTTAACGACTGAGCCACCCAGGCGCCCAAGAAATAAAATCTTAAAGAAAATAAAGTTGCACCAATTCTTACTTCCTGAGGTAGGTAACCAAGACTCTCCAAGATGGTCGCCATCAACTCCTTCTCTCTCTAAACTGATGCCTCTCCTCACGCCATAGGCAGGGGCCCTAATCCCCTCCCCTGGAATCTGAGCAGGACTCAGTGATTTGCTTGAGCAGTAGAATGTTGTACACGTGAGGTTCTGGGATTTCCAAGGCTGGGGCACGAGAAGCCTCGCAGCTTCTGCTTGGATCTCTTAGAATGACTGCTCTTGAGATATTCCGTCTTGTAACCCAGCGGCCATGTCACATGGAGAGGCCGCAGGGCGCTGCTCTGGCTGACAGCCCCAGCTGAACTCTTCGCTGACAGCCAGCCACAACCGTCCCCGCATGAGAGAGGCATCGCAGACGTTTAGCCCACTGCCCCTGTAACCACATGAGTCCCCAAGTGCGAACCACCCATCTGAGCCTTGTCAACCCACGCTGAACCCAATAAATTATTGCTTCAAGCCACGACGTTTTTTGGGTGATTTATTACTCAGACACAGATAACTGGAACACTTCCCTAGGGAATCCGTGCTTTCAGACACATATGCTCCTTTCTTGGATGAAAAATTGTCTTTCTAGTGATTGCTCGGGAAGGCTTCACACAAGTGGGATATCCGGGCTGGTGGAAAGACGGCAAACACCAACACAAGCCCAAGTTCCAGCTTATGCATAGTACCAACTCACAAGCCAGGTAACCTTTGATGTGAGAGCATCTCAGCACCTCCCTTCCCTTCCCCACCTGACAATGTCTTCCTCCTTTCCATTCCTCCATAAATTTCAAACTGTTATTCCAAAACAGTCATTACAGAAGCATGGTCAGGGTGTTAGAAATCTGACTGATGTCAGGAAGTACTGTGCGGGGGCGCCTGGGTGGCTCAGTCGTTAAGCGTCTGCCTTCGGCTCGGGTCATGATCCCAAGGTCATGGGATTGAGCCCTGCATCCAAGGGCTTTGTGGGAAGCCTGCTTCTCCCTCTCCCACTCCCCCTGCTTGTGTTCCCTCTCGCACTGTGTCTCTCTCAGTCAAATAAATAAATAAAATCTTTAAAAAAAAAAAAAGAAAAAAAGAAACTACTGTGTGGACAGGTTGGGGGGGCAGCTGGGTAATTCAATCCAAGTATCCGAGGCTTAGCCGCTAGGGTGAAGTCTTAAAGTACTCCTAATGGGAAGGCAACTTTATCTTTCATGGACACACAAGGGAGAATAGAATCCTCTGGTAATTAAATACCAATTAGACATTAAGAAAAAGTGTTTATAAAATTGTATTACCATTCAACAGGGAAATAAGATTTAATTGAGCTTTTTAATTCATGAGCGCTCCTGCTTTGACACCACCTAGTGGGAGTGACTGTAATAGCTCCAGAGACCCCAGTCCCCTTCTCATGCAGCCAGCTTTGTTACCGTCCCCACATTCCCATGCCAGCGTCTGGGAGGATGTGGGGAGAGATCGTGACAGTATGCATCATTTCCGCACTACGCCTGCCTGATTCATCCCCAAACATGAAGTAGTCGCTGGGACCAGACAGCTCATGATGCCCTTCAAGAAGTTGTCTGTGGCATTTACAGAAATCTGTGAGTTCTTTGAGCTTGCCCACCTGCTTGGGAAACAGGCTACAGATCCCCCTTTTATGCTAAGTCAGCGGTTCCCAAATTTGTCTGCACATTAGGAGATCCCCAGGGGGGTTCCAATGTGCTGTCTCGTTTGGGAGCCTCAGTGCTAAGTGACCCTAAGTCCCCAGGTCATCAGCAGACCTGGTGCCTATTGTCTCTTGCCTCCTCTCCGCTTTCCATTAGGAATATCCCAAGGCCAAACCCAGTTAGAAACCTCTTAGCACTTACCACCTCTGCCTAGTTGGTAGGGACTTCACGGATTTAAAAAAAAAAAAAAGGCTGGATTTTTTTTTTTTTTAAAGATTTTATTTATTTGACAGAGAGAGACACAGCGAGAAAGGGAACACAAGCAGGGGGAGTGGGTGAGGGAGAAGCAGGCTTCCCGCGGAGCAGGGAGCCCGATGCGGGGCTCGATCCCAGGACCCTGGGATCATGACCTGAGCCGAAGGCAGACGCTTAACGACTGAGCCACCCAGGCGCCCCAAAAGGCTGGATTTAAAATTCTTCCATCCCTAGGGGCGCCTGGCTGGCTCAGTCAGTAGAGCCCCACGTTGGGTGTGGAGCCTACTTCAAACAAAAATTTTCCCCCATCTCTAATGTATTTTTACTTTGGTTAAATTTTAAGTGTTTTTTTTTTTCCCAAATAAAAATACATCGCGTACGTGGTTATCCTTGGGTGGTGGGCGTGGCTGGAAGGGGGCACGAGGAGTTTCTAGGATGTATTTGTTTTTATTAATATCGGTGCATTGGGGCGCCTGGGTGGCTCAGTCGTTAGGCGTCTGCCTTCGGCTCAGGTCATGATCCCAGGGTCCTGGGATCGAGCCCCGCATCGGGCCCCCTGCTCCTCGGGAAGCCTGCTTCTCCCTCTCCCACTCCCCCTGCCTGTGTTCCCTCTCTCGCTGTGTCTCTCTGTCAAATAAATAAATAAAATCTTAAAAAAATATATCAGTGCATTGGCTCATAAATACAATGTCTATGATCTGTGCGCTTTTCTGTAGGTATTTATACTTCAGTAGGGAACCCAGCACACACATTGCAGACCTATTGGGGGAAACACAGGGAAGTAAATAGAAAATGGGAGTGAGGGACTGCCAAAGATCAGCACTTAGGTGACACTGCTTTTTACAGGAGGTAAAATCCCTCCCACTGATACTACCCCAGTGATGACTGCACCCCTCATCCTCGTAAGGAGAGGGAAGCTGCCCCCGGCAGTTACATGAGGCTGAAGGACTGGACTCCAATGACTCCATGCCCAAGAGGGACTGGTTGGAAATGACAGCGGGGTCACCGCACTTTCTCACTGACCAAGACTCTCTCCCTGGTCTAATCAGGCTCACCTGAGCTCTCCTTTTGCTCAGGCCTCCCACCCTGGGCTCCCCCTGTGCCTCCCCTTGCACAGTCTGGTTCTAGCAAGAAACCCGCTTGGTCAGTTTTGCCAGAATGCCCCACCCTCCATGTCTGATCACCTTCCATATCTGTTGGGGTCCCTCACCCTCCACCACAGCCCCCTGCCCCCCGCCGGGGTGGTGTCTGATCACTCTGGTTGCCACCAGCAAGGTCTGCTAGGTTGGATGAGTCAGAATCTTGCCTTATTCCTGTTTCCTTTTAGGAATTTCTCGTCCACCGACACCCCCACCCCCCACTGTCCCCGACAAGCTCCTTGGCTATAAATCTCCACTTTTCCTTGTGTTTGGAATTGAGGCCCCTCTCTGCCTCCCACCGCCTCCACCGCCAGACCCCACTGTGGGGGTCCCTACGCCTGTCACAACCTGCCTCAGCCATCTCTAACAAGAGTCTTGAATAACGTTATCTTTAACACCGCCCAAGTCCGAATTTCAGCTGCAGCTTTAAAAATGGAGATTTTGTGCATCACACAAGAATGATCCTGAGAGGGGGCACTGCCCTTTCCTTCAAGTCCCTTATTTATTTATTTATTTATTTATCTATTTTTAACACTTAAAAAAAAATTTTTTTTAAAGATTTTATTTATTTGCGAGAGAGACAATGAGAGACAGAGAGCATGAGAGGGAGGAGGGTCAGAGGGAGAAGCAGACTCCCCGCTGAGCAGGGAGCCCGATGTGGGACTTGATCCCGGGACTCCAGGATCATGACCTGAGCCGAAGGCAGTCGCTTAACCAACTGAGCCACCCAGGCGCCCTCAAGTCCCTTATTTAAAAACAAACAAACAAACAAAAAACTGGAGGTGAAATGCACAAAACACAAAATGGACAGTTCAGTGGCATTTGGTGCATTCACAGTGTTGGGCAACTGCCACCTCCATCTAGTTCCAAAACGTCTTCATCGCCCCCAAAATAAAACCCGCATCCATTAAGCAATCACTCCCAGGTCCCTCTTACCCCAGCCCCTAGTGGCCACCAGTCTGCTTTCTGTCTTTACAGATTTACCCATTCCATGGGGCGCCTGGCTGGCTCAGTTGGTAGAACGTGTGACTCTTGATTTCATGGTCATGAGTTCAAGCCCTACATTGGGTGTGAACTCCACTTAAAATAAAATTCAGATTTGCCCATTCCAGACATTCCAAGTAAATGGAATCACACAATAGGTGGCCTTTGCACGTGGCTTTTTTCATGTCATATTCTTTTTTTTTTTTTTTTTGAGAGAGAGAGCACATGAGCACGAGTGGGGGGAGGAACAGAGGGGGAGGGAGAGGGACAGGAAGACTCCACGCTGAGCACAGAGCCCTTTGTGGGGCTCGATCTCAGGACCCTGAGATCATGAGGCTATGACCTGAGCTGAAACCAAGAGTCGGATGCTTAACCAACTGAGCCACCCAGGTACCCCAAGGAATCTCATTTTATTTTTATTTTTATTTTTTTAATTTTTTTATTGTTATGTTAATCCCCATACATTACATCATTAGTTTTAGATGTAGTGTTCCATGATTCATTGTTTGTGCATAACACCCAGTGCTCCATGCAGAACGTGCCCTCCTCAATACCCATCACCAGGCTAACCCATCCTCCCACCCCCCTCCCCTCTAGAACCCTCAGTTTGTTTCTCAGAGTCCATCGTCTCTCATGGTTCGTCAGGAA
>NC_138383.1:4802937-4812700 GCF_054177405.1 Leptonychotes weddellii | reverse complement strand
AAGCAGGTGGAGTGGGAGAGGGAGAAGCAGGCTTCCCGCCAAGCAGGAAGCCCGATGCTGGGCTCAATCCTAGGACCCTGGGATCATGACCTGAGCCGAAGGCAGATGCTTCACTGACTGAGCCACCCGGGCGCCCCCCCGACCTGCTAGTCTTTATTGAGTGCTCGCAACCTGTAAGTCTTGGTCTAGAATTAGAATTAACGTCCCCAGCTTTCCACTCAGGGTCTCCAGCATTTCAGAAATGCCCGAGAAGGCAGGGACATGGCCCTCGGTGTCCTGGGTTTTGCTGTGGCTCCCCGCTCCCACTGAGTCTTGCCCCAGCCCGTGTGCCTCCCGCAGCGCTGAAGGCTGCAAATCGAGTAAGAGATCGACCCCTGAGGACTCAACATGCCTCTCCCCTTGGGAACATCACTCGTGCCTGCCAAGAGCTGAAGGAGGCAGACCCGATCCCATGCGAACCATAGTTTGCAGATATTGAGTGTTTTTCCTCCTTAAGTGCTCAGAGTTCTCAGTCTGAGAACCGAGCAGTCACAGACACTTGTCACATGGCACCTGGAACTCAGCCTAAAATGGTAGGACTTTGTGCTTGTTTGCAAGTGCCAAGTTCCGATGCTATGGATTTTCCTAGGCCATCCGAGTCAGGAAGACTGAGGTACCGTTTTAACTCTGCATCGGAGCCATCTGTCCCTCCCTCCTGGGACCCGTCAGCCTCCCGTGCCCAGCGAGGAGGAGGTGGGGTGTCGGACCGTGCCCTTCCGGGCTCTCCGCATCAGCACAGCGGCCACCTGGCACCCGGGTGCGGCCCCCCCTTCTGGTCATCCTGCTGCATCTGCCAGGGGGATGCGGTTGGGAGAGGTCAGCCCGCAAGCACTTCTTGAGGACTTCCGTGTGCAGACCCGCGATGTTTGCCGTTCCAGGAAGGAGACAAGAAGACAAAAGAAAAGAGGTGTTCTGCAGCCACCTATAAGCTCCCCACAGCTCAGGAGCACTCGCCAGGTCCTTTCCGTTTTTGGTTTGCTTCTAAAAAATAATGTCACTAACTAGTTAGTCTGCAAGCTTTGACAGGTGATCTCTTGGTTCCCCATTCCATTTTGAAAGTGAGTTTCAGAGAAGGCTGCTAGGATCATCTGAGGATGCCTTGAAGGAGAAATGACATCTTAACTCATTCTCAAGATGCTAGTCACGTGGCCGTGGCCAGGACTTCGGGGCGGTGAGCAGAGAGAACACGGAACTCTGCTTTTGGAAATGGCTCTCCTGTCGGATCAGCAAATCACTCCCCCTTGATGCACAAAGGCTTAGGGGCACACGGGTGCAATTAGGTTACAGTGTCCCTTGCCCCCAGCTCCCCTCCTCGGCCCCAGCTGTCCAGCCCATCCTGTATAGTCATTGCTTAGATTACCAGGGTTGTGTCTGGAAAAGAATCGAAGGGTTTGACCTTCAAGAGGCAAGCCTCCAGGGAAGGGAAATTTCTATTTTCAGGATGTGGATAATGAGCAGCAGGGGTAGGCAAGACGGGCTCCAGCATCCGTGTCTTTGTGTAGCTGGGCGAAGTAGGGCATCCGTGCCCCTCTTTTGCCCCCAAGCTACCACCCCCCAAACGGCATCTATGGAGGAGGACGCCTGAGCCGCTGCCCGGTTTGAATGGAAGAGGAGAGGGACGCATCCCCCAGGTGGCCACCAGGGGTCAGTGGGGTGCCTCCAGCGGGCCTTCCCAGAGGCAGCACGTGCTTCTGGGGTGAGAAGGCACTTCACCTCCCCCTGGCAGACGGGGTCCCCCCTCAGGTAGGAGGGACAGGGCCAGACCACCAGTGCAAACGCCATGTCCAGCTTGGGGCTGTGTCCGGTCCACTGTCTGTTTGCTTTGGGAACAACCCAAGGACACACCTCAGCGTCTGAGGGATGTGAAAGTGGAAAACATTGCACAACAAGCCCCCGGAAAGCTGTGGACACACCCATCCCCCTGGCCCGGATGCTGCCTGCTCTGCGTTCCTGCTCCCCCACGATGGTGCCGGGGCCTTCTTCCTGATGCCCACAAGTTTTCCTTTGGGGAACTGCCTAAGGCAGTTTGGCACGGCCCTTCTTCCCTTGGGTGCCCGGGGTCTCCAAACCAGGGCAAATGAGCAAGTGGGCATAGTCGGGTGGGATGGAGGGCTGGCTGGGGCCTCAGAAAGGGACACTCTCTGCCCTCGCAAGTATCCAGGATGTAGGGTTGGGCAATAGAGACCAGGCCAGGGGCTGCTTTAGGCTCAGACCGGAGCTGAGGTCAGCGACAGCCTGTGGAATGTTCCTAGCCACGATTTTCTGTGTGGCTGGTCTGGCTCAGCCTTACCACAGAGGAGGGACTGCCAGATCACATGATATGAGCTGAGAGGGCCACACACTTCCTTTCGGTACCCAGGGGGCCCGCGCCCTGTGGCAAACCCTTCCTGCAAAGCTGAGTGGGGAATTCTGCCAGGCCGAAAGAGGATGGGTTGGTCGGCTTCCCAACCCTTCCTCAGGTGAAAAGCTGGGGTTTTGAAATTCTGGAATGACTATATTTAGCCAAGATGCCAATTTCTCTCTCTTGGGTAATTTTTAGAATTGGGAACCGGTTTTCTTCGTAGGGACCTCTACCCACAGAAGTCGACAGAATCACGTGTTGACGCCAGCAGGGGAAAGCAAGCTTCTGGCTTGTGTTCGCTTGGCAGTGCTGGGGGACATGGGGGATGTCAGAAAGTTCTATTGCCAGGGCGCCGGGGTGGCTCCATCCGTGAAGCATCTGCCTTCAGCTGGGGTCATGATCCCGGGGTCCTGGGATCGAGTCCCACATCGGGCTCCCGTCTCAGCAGGGGAGTCTGCTTCTCCCTCTCCCTCTGCCTCACTCCCACTTGTGTGCTCTGTCTCAAATAAATAAAATCTTCAAAAAAATCAAATTAAAAAAAAAAAAAAGAAGAACGTTCCGTAGCCAAGAAAGGACACAGTTCCCAGACTTCCCCTCCTCATCCGTGGTTGGCAGAATAACAGCCCCCCAAATGTCCAGGTCATAATCCTGGCACCAGTGAATATGTTACCTTATATGGCAAAAGAGACTTTGCGGATGCTTAGGAAGCCCTACATTAAGGCTCTAGAAGGGTGAGATTATCCCGGATTATGTGGGTGGGGCCAATGCAATCACAGGGTTCCTAGGAGGAAGACGGAGGTAGGAAAGTCTGTCAGAGATGAGACAACGGAAGTAATGCGGACAGATCTGAAGTCCTGTGCCACTGGCTTTGGAATGAAGGGAGGGTCCTGAGCCGAACAATGCAGGTGGCCTCTAGAAGCTGGAACAGGCAGGGCAACGCAGCCCTGCTGATCCATCTGAAATTCTGACCTCTGGAGCGGTAAGATAATAAATCTGGGCATCAATGGGAACCCAATATGCTAACACACAACTCAGTTTCTTCTTCCAAGGACTGGGGAACAAACGCATCTTCTCAGGGAGCCAAAGACACCATAAGTCAAGGTGCGAGGCGAGATCTGAAAGTCGAGGGAGCAGTGTGCAAGCCTGGGCGTGCAAGGATGTGTGGCAGCCTGTGCAGACATAAACAACCCCTCCCAACAGATCGCTCCCTGACAGTGCAGGGAGGAGGGTAGGTCCGGCTTCCAGACACCCCTTTCCTCCAACACCCACATGAGCGTGTCCCTTTTTCAGGACACCTCGTATGTGCACATTTTTTTACTGAAAATGTGAAACAATTAGTTCACACTAGAGTCCTAATGACTCCTTGGTTTTTCCTCCCAGAGCAATTTGCATTTGCAAAAGAACACTTCCACAGAAGATCACGCAGACCCTAAGGAACAGATTCAGCCAAATCTTTCACAGGGAGAAGGCCAAGGGCAGATGAAGGCAGAGATGCGGTGATGCATCGCCCAGCCAAGAACAGCAAAGCTTGCCAGCCAACCACCGGTGCTAGGAGACTGGCCTAGGACAGATCCTCCCCTAGAGCCCCAGAAGGAACTGACCCCGCCAACATACTGATCTCAGACTTGGGCCTCCACGTCTGTGAGACGGTAGATTTCTGGCAAGCCACCCGGTTCCTGGCACTTTGTTACAATGACCCCAAGAAACTAACAGAACGGCCTTCAGCTGCTGGGCAGGCTTCGAAAGTGAGCGGAGTGGGCATGGCCCGCAGGCTGCCACATTGAGGGGGCTCCGGAGGCTAATGACCGTGTCAGCGAGCTAGAATCGGCAGGCCTGCAGGTGAGGGTGGAAGGCAGAGCCCAGACAAGACCTGTGCTCCCAGCCCCAGCAAGGACACCCAGGAGGACGAGAAGGCCACGCAGAAGGTAGAGCGAGGCTGACCGCACCACACGCCCAGAGTCGACGAGCTACAGCAGAAACAGAAACTCTGAACACTCCCTGGGAGCAACCAAGAATCCTGCGTGACCAGTCTGCCCTCCTGGATCTCCACGTGTGGCACGCCCCGCCACCCCCCAACGCCTGGCACGGTCAGCAGCGTCTAGGAAACTCTCAGAATGGAAAGCCACATCTGGGGCTGTTCTAGAACACGAGTCTGAAGAAGAGTTTGCAGGGACGGACAAACTCTTCCCTGCTCTTGCAGCCTCCGAGGCAGAAAGGACTCAAGGTCAAGGGAGGCCGGAGGCTCTGCAACTCAGCTTGGGAGCTGAAACTTCCCAGGGAGGACTGCTTCAGGGAACGGTGGGATGGCGGGAATCCTATCCTAATAAAAGCAAGTCGTTTGCCATCGGGCGGCCTTGGCTCCAAGTTTCCAGAGAGCTGGAGCCAGGCCCAGTAAATTCCTGCTTTAGGAGCTCTCAGGTGTGTCTCCCTGGGGAGGGGGCTGTCCATGAGGAGGAAGGGGGTGGCTGGGAGAGACAGAAAGGCGGTCTCTTTCACCTGTGAGACAGGTGTTATCTTCAAGGCGAGCCGGGAATCAGGTCAGATCAAGCCGGAGGCCAGGTCCACGGTGGACCTGTTCGGCACAGGGTCTAGTTGCTTGATCAGGACATGGGGGAGGAAGCCTGGAGAGGGCTTCAAGATGTTTCCTCTTGCTCTGGGAGACCCTGCACAGCGGGGGCATGGGGGCAAGCTCTGTGGCAAGCCACCTACCGGGTCAACGGACACTCAACCATCAGCGAGAAGTCTGGGGTGGGCTCAGTGTCTCAGGCTGGGGGCAGGACTCCTGGGCCCGCTTCTCAGCTCCGTTGAGAACTGGTTCCGCAGCTTGGGCAAGACCCTTCACCTCCCAGGGTTTCGGTTCCCCCAACTGTCCAAGGGCCACAAGCATCGTGGTCTTGCCCAATCCTGTCTCTTGAGCCTGGGATACTGATGGGTGAATTGCTGGAAATAGATACGGTTCTTTAGAGAGAGGCTGGAGGTCAGTGCGGGCCTGAAGAGACGGAGCCTGGGAACCAGGAGGTGAATGACAAGAATGAGGGGGGCAGAGCAGAGACCGTGGAGGTGAGGGGGGCAGGGGAAGAGGCGGCAGGGAGGACAGAGGAGCCATTGTGCAGACTGGAACCGGGGCCAGAGGGCTTTGCCCTTCACCTCCCTCCCACTGGGCCCCCGGCGGCCGGATAAAGAAGCCAGCAGGCTGCCCCGCCTCCCCTCGCCCGCAGGCTTTCTGGTCAATCCCGCCCCCGCCGGGCCCTGCGACTCCCAGGGGCTCCAGCCTGGGGCGCTGGAAGGAAGAGAGGGACCCTGGAGCAGGCGAGCTTTCTCACCACGGACTCCTGCACAGCCAGGTCTTCCCTTCCCTGTGCCTCAGTTTCCCACCGGACTCCAAGGTTTAAAGCGGCGGCTCTTCATGCCTGATTGAGGTGCCCTCCCGCGCGGGGGAGAGGGGGAGGCTGCCCTGGCCTTCTCCGCAGCCACCTCCCTCCAAGGCTGAGATCTCGGGGAGCACCGCCCCGCGTCCCGCGTTTTCCAGGCGCCCAATCCAGCCTTCGACCCTAGCCTTCACTGGAGGGGAAGACGGGAGGGGAGGAGGAAGAGGGGAGGGTGGGCTGGATCTGGCCCTCTGGCTCCCGCACGGAGGCTCCCCCTCCCGCCGCCGCTCGCGTCCCCGCATCGCGTGACCACGGCACTGCGGCTGCAGCGCTGCCCTCCCCTCCCCGCGCCGGATTCCTGGGGAGTGGGGGTGGGGGGCCCGGACGTTCAAGACCGCGGCCGCGGCGCCGCGAGAGGGTGACGACGCCCCAGCTCCTTCCCCTCGTTCTTAAGTTGTACGGAGTTTCTCGACCCTGGAGCGCGTCGCTGAGTCACCTTCCCGGAACGCGCTCGGGACGCTCAGGACCCAGCCAGGGCCGCCCGGGAGCCGCGCCAGGCGGAAGCGCGCACCCCTGCGACGCGCGCCGAGCCGCGGGGCCCCGGGCCCGCGCGTCCCAGCCCGCGCCTCCCTCCTGGCCGGGGACCTCGGGCTCCGCCCCCCAGGTGCTGGGAAACGGGGCCGGCGGCCTGCGTCCCCCGGAAGAGACCCCCACGGAGGCGTGCCCGAGTTACGGGCGCCGCGGGCCCTGCGGCTTCTCGGTTTTCAGGGGCGTGGAGAAGAGCGAGGGGTGTAGGGGCTGGTGTCCGCCCCCGTGGGCGCGGGAGCACGCAGCGGGCTGGGCCCGGACCACCTCCGCGCCCTTCAGGGGGTTAGGCCTTCTCTAACTGGGGCCCCACCTGGTCAGGTCACCTAGTCGGCTTTGGCAACGTCCTCCTCCGGGTCTCCGCAAACAACCCCCCAGGGACTTAACTCGAGTTGGTCGCGGACACGTTCAGGTCAGACCCTTGCCCGTGACACGTATATCACTCACACACACACTGACACACGTGTCCCCGTTTGCCTCCGTCGAAGTAAAGACTCCCGGGGCGCGTGCATCCTCCCGCTGAGCCGATGGGGCCGGGAGGCGGCGGGGGCCGCTCCCCCGTTGTGCGGCTCTCCAATCCCGACGGGGACCCCTAGACCTTGTTTACACCGCCAGGCTCCCCTCTGGCGGGTGAGGGGCGTGGGCCGGGATCGCCTGCTGCGGAGCAGCTTCTCTCGCCCAGGTGAGCCTCGATGGTTTCCTCTGGGGAGAAGATACGACTTTTAAGGTTCTTGAAAAGGCCCCCTCCTCCGGACCGCAGCGCCCCTCCTCCCCCGGCGGGTCGCCTGCCTTCCCGCGGTGTGGGGGTGGGGGGCGCCTGGGTGCCTCGGGCTCGGTGGCTGCGCTGCCGAGCTGCCGCGCCAGGAAGCCAAAAATAATCCTTCGGGGGCGAGCGGGCGCGGCAGGAGAGACGCCTCGGCACAGAGGAGGGGTACCCACACGGGTCTGGGCCTCGAATTCCGGGGGACTGGGGCGGGGCGCGCGAAGGGGGAAGACCCCGAGGCGGGAGGTCGCAGCGTCCAGGGGCAGCCTAGGGTCTGCCCCCAGCTCCGAGCCGCGCGCGCCAGGCGCCCCACCGGGGCCGCTCCGACTCTGGGCGCCGCGGCGAGTTCGCGCGGGGCCTGCGCCGCGCGTTCACCCTTGCGCGCCCGGGACGCTGAGCTCGGGGCGCGCCGCTCGTGGCCGGACCCGGGGCTCTGCGCCTTCTCGCCGGTCGCCCAGTCTGAGCGGCGGGCGCGCGTGACCGCGTTCCGGGACCCAGCCAAGCGTCTGCGCGTGGCCGAGCCGCGGGCGCTGACCGTGCGGCAGGCGGCGCGGCGATGCCGGGGGCGGGCAGGCCAGGCCCCGCCAGGCGCCGGTTCCACCCCCGCGAGCGCGGGGAGCGCGGGGTGTGGCCAGGCCGGGCGCAGAGGCACAGCGCGCTCCCCGCACCGCGGCGCCTGGCGGCGAAGTTGAGCAAAAAGTTTGAGGCCAGAGGCGGAGAGGCCGTGCAGTCAGCATTAGTCCGGCGCTCCGGTTGTCGCTCAGACGTGGGGCCGAGCCCGGGACGAGCTGAGTTCCGCCCTAGGCTACTGTAGGGAACGGAGGTGGCGCCTCCCCCGCAAACCGGACCGACTGGGTAGGGCCTCCCGCCCTGCCTTCTCGCCGCTCGTGGCTCCGGGGCGCCCACTCGGCGCTCCGCTGAGGGAGGCGGCGGCCGGCGGCGGGGCTCGGGCTCAGCCCTCGCGCGACCCCGGCGCTGCTCCCACGAGCGAGGCGCGCGTCCCTGCAGCGCTGCCCGGCCTTGGGAGGCGCGTGCGGCGACCCCCGCCGCTCTGGAGCTCGGGGTAGTGGACTCGGCCACCCGGCCGGCTCGGGGCGGCGATCGCTCGCGCCGAACTTCGTGCCCCGCGATGTCCGCTCAAGTTCTGGCATTTTTACGCAACTGGACCCCTCTCCCCCTGGCAGTCCCGGGGGGGGGCGGGTGAGGAGCTGGTGCGACCGAGAGAGCCACGGGGCACTGACTCATTGTCGGGCCGGAACCCGACGCCCCTGAGAGGAGAGCCCCCAGGAAGATACCCTTCGCCTCTGTGGGTGGGGGCTTAGTTCTAGGACCGGAGCGCCCTTGGTGGCACCAGAGCTCGGCTCTCTGGACCTCTCGGAGGACTAGGCGATGCCGGAGGGCGCGGCTCCCCGCGAGTGGTCCGAGGATCTAGCTGGACGCTCCCCACCTCAGGGGGCCGTTCCGGACTCCGCCAGCGCTGTCTCCTCTCCCTCAGATCCGGCAGCCGCAGGGGATGACGCGGGTGCCTCCAGGGCCCCGGCTCCGGGCGGGGAGGGCGAACCCCTCAGCCCGCACCGCGACGCCCGCCTGGGCAGCACCGATAAGGAGCTGAAGGCAGGAGCCGCCGCCGCGGGCAGCTCCCCGACAGCGCTGGGGACGCCCTGGCAGCGGGAGCCGCGGGTCGAGGTTATGGATCCAGGTTTGTGGGGTCCCGGTGGGGAAGGGCTGTGGCGGGGGTGGGGTGGGGTGTTTCTTCCTCCCTTGCCAGGAAGAATGGCCAGAGTCAGCTGGGCAAGAGAGAGGGGCTGGGGACAATCGAACCACTTTTCCCGACACGAGGCCAGAAGCTGGCCCGGCTCGAGCCAGGGACCGGGGTGTCAAGGGCGAGGTGCTCCCTCCTGGAGCTCCGCACTGGAGGCCGCTGCCTCCTGCCAGGCTCTGTTGGATCAATTTCCAGGAGATTTCCGTCCCCACGTTTCCACCCCAGTACCCCTGTTGTGATCCGCGGCCCCCTAGTGGCCGGTTGGGGACGCGGCCTTTTGGGGCTTGTTTTTCCAGCGGGCGGCGCCAGGAGCCAGCTGCCCCGGCCCTGCCGCGTGCTGGTCCTGCTAAACCCGCGCGGAGGCAAGGGCAAGGCGCTGCAGCTCTTCCGCAGCCACGTGCAGCCCCTGCTGGCTCAGGCCGAGATCTCCTTCACGCTGATGCTCACTGGTGAGTGCCTCCCTGAGGGGTTGCGGGGAGCATCCCCTGCCAGGGCTCTCCAGACCCCCGTGGCCACCCTGTCTCTCCATAGAGCGACGGAACCACGCCCGGGAGCTGGTGCGGGTTGAGGAGCTGGGGCGCTGGGATGCGCTGGTGGTCATGTCTGGGGACGGGCTGATGCATGAGGTGAGGCCCGCCTGGAGGGACTGGGTGTGTGTGGGGGGGCTGTGCTACCCAGGCTGAGCACCCCCCCCCTCCCGTGCTCTAACAGGTGGTGAACGGGCTCATGGAGCGGCCAGACTGGGAGACCGCCATCCGGAAGCCCCTGTGTAGCCTTCCAGCTGGCTCTGGCAACGCACTGGCAGCCTCTTTGAACCATTATGCCGGGTGAGAGCCCAGGGTCAGAGTGGGCCTCGGTTTCCCCTCGGTGCCGCTCTCCTGCCAGGTTTTCTTGTCTAAGTTCCC
>NC_138383.1:4751114-4802837 GCF_054177405.1 Leptonychotes weddellii | reverse complement strand
GGTGACTAATGAGGACCTCTTGACCAACTGCACCTTGCTGCTGTGCCGCCGGCTGCTGGCGCCCGTGAACCTGCTGTCACTGCAGACGGCCTCGGGGCTGCGCCTCTTCTCCGTGCTGAGCCTGGCTTGGGGCTTCATTGCCGACGTGGATCTGGAGAGTGAGAAGTTCCGGCGTCTCGGGCAGATGCGCTTCACTCTGGGCACCTTCCTGCGCCTGGCGGCCCTGCGTGTCTACCAGGGCACGCTGGCCTACCTCCCCGCAGAAAGGGTGGCCTCCCAGGTGCCCGCGCCCCCCGCTGGGGAGCGGCAGGACCAGCAGGGGCCCGCGGACGCCCACCTCGTACCCCTGGAGGAGCCGGTGCCCCCGCACTGGACCGTGGTCCCGGAGCAGGACTTCGTGCTGGTGCTGGTGCTGCTGCACTCCCACCTGGGCAGTGAGATGTTTGCGGCCCCCATGGGCCGGCGTGCGGCCGGCACCATGCACCTGTTCTACGTGCGGGCCGGCGTGTCCCGGGCCATGCTGCTGCGCCTCTTCCTGGCCATGGAGAAGGGGAGGCACATGGACTATGACTGTCCCTACTTGGTGTATGTGCCTGTGCTTGCCTTCCGCCTGGAGCCCAAGGACGGGAAGGGTGTGTTTGCTGTGGATGGCGAGCTGATGGTCAGCGAGGCTGTGCAGGGCCAGGTGCACCCAGACTACGTCTGGATGGCCGGTGGCTGCATGGAGCCCCCACCCGGCCCGCAGCCTCAGCAGGGAGCACCTCCAGGAGAGCCCTTATGACTCCGTGGGCCTTGCCGTGCCTTAGCCTACTTGGTCACCTCGGAGCTCAGGACCCTCCACAACCTCCCCCCGGGGCCTGGAGGGCCCGTCCACAGCTCATGTGGTGGGGAGGAGGACCCCTGAAGACGGTGGGAAGGTGGACGCTGTGCTTTAGAAGGACAGTCTCTGCCTACCAAAGGCCAGAATAAGGCTCTGGGCCAGGAGCCCAGCTGGTTGGGTCTCCCTGCCTGTGGAAGCCACTCCCATTTTGTTTCTGGGAGCCCAACCCCATGAATCAAATACAAATAAAGTGACATTCCCAGCCTACTGGTTTTATCCTAGGTGTTGGGGAGGGAGTGGGATCTCACTCCTGCCGGGGCACTAGAACTTCACATTAGCGAAGCCCAGTAGTGGGCACTGGATGGGCCAATGCGTGGTACTAACTCGTTAAGCATCATTTTGGCGGTGGGCACAGGACCAAGACTAGCCCAGGCTTTTTTTTTTTTTTGCAGGGGTTAGGGTCCTGCCCCAATGACTATACCACCTTTGGCCTGGGAGAAGCCAGGGAGCTCAGCCAACTCCCTG
The DNA here is from genome assembly GCF_054177405.1 of Leptonychotes weddellii. Classification (NCBI taxonomy): domain Eukaryota; kingdom Metazoa; phylum Chordata; class Mammalia; order Carnivora; family Phocidae; genus Leptonychotes; species Leptonychotes weddellii. The sequence continues at coordinate 4,801,492 of NC_138383.1, read as the reverse complement.
TCCCCACGTGGAGGACAAACTCAGAGCTAGTATGTCTTACCCAGGGCCACACGGCCAGCTGGTCTCAGTGAAGAGGGACGAGTTCTCTGATTTCCGGGGGCATTACAGAAATTAGCAAGGAGCGGCAAGGTCACAATGGAGGCAGTTGTTCTCTCCTGAAAGGAGTCTGTTATCCCTCCAGCGAGGGCTCTGGGGCTCCCCCAGCCTCCTCTATCCTACCCTGCCCGGTCCTCAGGGGGCGGGAGTGAAGAGGAAGCAGCAGGGAGGGGCCGATACGAGGCCCCCAAACTGGTTGTAACCATTTTGGCTTAAAGGCCAGGCCAGGTGCTTCAACTCTCCCCGAGCATCTGGAAGGCCCCCGGGGACCACAGCCGCTGCTGGCAGGTAAGTGCTAAAAACCGGCTCTGGAGGAATGGGACACAAGCTGTCCCCACAAACAAGAGCGCTGCCCCAGCGAACGAGGCCCCCGTCTTCCAGCCCCCGGGACGCCCGCGGCTGCAAACGCGGAAGGCACAGACGCAGACCGGCTAGGGTGGAAGGAGCTGGTGCCGTGAACCTTTCTGGCCACGGGTCTTGCCTTCCCCTGGGGAGGGACGTGTGAGGTGGCCCGGAGGGGAAGAAAGGCGACAGAGCCCAGATGAATGGCAGAGGCAGGTTTAATGGTGCCATCTAGTCTGTTTTGTACATTGTAATGAGCCAAACAAAAAAAATGCAAGTAAAAAAAAAGTTTAATCACACAGCACTTTATACAGAGATCTTAAGCAGTAGGCATTCACATCTCCACATGAACAGCGCACAGCCCCACCAGTCACTCTGGATGTTTCTCCAACAAGATACCGACTCAGGGCTCCAGATGCCGCGGCCCGAGGCGCGGCTCCGTCCTTCCCCGCGGCCGCCGCCTGCCCGGGGCTACGGCACAGCCCAGGGGTGGAGCCAGCTTAAGGCGGACAAGACGCATCATGCTTTGGCTTCTTTTTTTTGTTTTTTGTCTTTTTTTCTAATAAGAGTTAATATCTTTGCTTTTGAGATTTATTTTCTTCCAACCTTAAATATTACATACATACACCAAAAATTACATAGCTGCAATGTGCTCAACAGCATCCTCTTAACCTGGAGCTTCACATTATCAAAAGCTTAGAAAACTTGTAAACCTCTGGGCCTGTCTCTGAGAGGGAGGAGAACCCCTGGGAGCCCCCTCTCTCCCCTCCCCCGGGGGGCGAGCCTGCAGAGTTTGTCAGCGACGGAGGGCGAGTGCGGCTGGCTCCTTCCGTGTTCAGTGAGCGACGGGCCACCTCCCGGCGTTAGCATTTGATGGTGGGAGGGGCAGAGTGTGCGAGAGAGGCCCTGGCCCTGGCCTTGTCCCCACCAGCCGGGGCCCTGGGGCGCGGCTGGGGCGGAGCCGGAGCCGAGCCGGGAGGCGAGCGGGGAGCGGAGCTGCGGCGGCGGGCCCAGGCCAGCGGGGGGAGGCCGGAGCGCCAGAGCAAGGCACCTGCCGCCGTTTTTCCAGCAGCTCCCCGGTCCTCATTCCGTGTCACATGTGAGGGCCGCCACCTCTCCTGGGTGTCCCCCTGGACCCAGCCTGGTCCCAACCTCTCTTAGAGAGCAAGTTCAACAGGCCTGAGGGTCATCCTGTGGTAAATGGTCCAGAGCAGAGCCAGGAGTCGGTGACAGCGGCGGGGGGGGGACAGGGGAGGAGTGGTCGCGGTGGCAGCAGGAGGGCCTGGGACCGGGGAAGCTACAGGGGCACTGGGGAGGTTGACAGGGACTGGGGGAACTGCGGGAGCAACCCACACTTCATGCAAGGCACATCCACTCGTCCTGCTGCTGGGCCCAAAGAGGGCCCTCGTGTCAGGCCCCAGGAAGACCCACCTCCGACCCGAGATGGGGACGGCAAGGGAGTAGGTGCCAGGACACTCTGCCTGGGTGACAAGTGGAAAATCAGCAACAGGTTTCAGATTCTCTTTGCCACAGGGGACCGGCCTGCTGAAAGACTGCTTCGGGAAAGAAACGGCAGCATCTCAAGAAACTTCTTGCACTTCAGCATCAAACTCACCTTGGGGAGAGGGCAATGAGGGGCTTCTGCATTGGGGACAAAGGAGAAAACGGGAAGACGGGCGATTCCAGGGGAGGGAGCGAGCGGGCAGCAGCTGGCCTCCCCCCACGGACGTTGCTTCCTCGAGGGCGGGCGGCTACTTGTCCTCTGTGCTCTCGGGCATGCCCGCCTCTAGCAGAGCGGCCCGGAACTGCGTCAGGACACCCCGGATGCTCTTGATGAAACCCTTAGAAAGTGGGAAGAGAGGGAAGCCGATATCAGGGTAGCCGCTCTTCTCGGGCAAGAAGCTCCGGTAGCTCTTTCTCCGCTTCTTTGGTTTGACGCTGGGTGGCACCGGGGCGTCAGGCGCTGCCTCCGAAGTCTGGTCTGTGCGGTCCCTGCTAGCCGAGGCCAGGCCCTGGGCGCCGCCCTCCGAGTCTGAGCCCTGGGAGGCCTCTCCAGGGGCCAGCCCTCCATCCTCAGGTTCTTCTCGGCCGTAGTCGGAGAGCTCGGCCACGGCCGGCGGCTCCGGGGAGCTGCTGTCCCTGGGGATCCCGTTGGGCAGCGCCTGGGCCCTCTCCAGCAGGGCGTGGGTTTCCAGCCAGGACTCGATGCGGTTCACCAGCCGCCAGCCACCAGTATGGAAGTGCTGCCGGATCTCCTGCTCGAAGACCTCGGGGGGCCGCCGTACCAGCTGGGTCATGGACTGCACCACACGGATGAGCGCCATTTCATTGTAGCAACGACTGTTCTCGTACCCCTCCTGCAGGCCCCGGTCACTGTCGAAGCCCGCTTCGTTGTAGTACGGTTCATTCACCAGGATTAGACCTGTGGGGGCGGGGGTGGCGGGGAGCCCATTAGGGCCGGGCTGAGGACCCCCCCGAGGACAGCCAGAGCTACAGGCGGGAGGTGGAGAACGGAAAGGCCAGCGTCACGGTACCCTCCAGCAGCCATCCCCACCCCACCCCACCCCCACCCTGCCCACCGTACCTTGGATGGAGATGAGCACCTGGAGAAGGCTGGATTTGCTCGTCCACCTCTCCGTCCCCTGAAACACACACAGCCAGCACGATCACCTCTGCCCCAGACACCCGCCCCCGACCAGCTGTCCTTCCACCCGGGCTGGTCAGCACTATACTCACCTTTCCAATCCAGGTGCCCAGGAGGCTGACACACACCTTCCCATTGTCATACAGGTTGGGGTTCAGGCGGCCACTGCACTGGGAGAGGTAGCAAAAGTGGGGGGGCACGGCTGGGTAGATGTTGGGGAGCTGGATGTCAAACAAGTAGAGGCCATCCTCGTAGGGGGTGCGAGTGGGGCCCTTGATTAGGGCCGAGAAGAGGTCCTATAGGGAGGGAAGGCTGAGGTTGGTGGGGGCTTCTGCGTGGATCTGGGGGGGGGGGTGCGGGGGAGGAGAGAACAGCACCCGGGGACTCCAGACACCACCAGCTATGGAGAAGCTAAACGCAAATATCTCAGTGTGGGCCTACAAGGCATCTTTTAACTCCTGGTATAAACGGAATTATCTAAACTTGTTTTTATTTTACCAGGTGTTTTTCATTGTTTTTAAGTCATTACTCAGAAGTAGAAGATGAAAGAACATTCCAGGGTGGCAAAGCTATACTTTCTTTTAGGGAAGCAGAGGGACAAGGGGACCTGGAACTCCGGTGGAAATGTGGCAAACCACCAAAGAAACTCAGGTCATTAAGTCACCAGGGAGACTCCCCACAGCTGTTAGAAATCTGTGTATCGGGCGTGGGGGTGGCGTCAACCGCTAAGAGCCATGCATGTGACGTCGCGTCATGGGAAAGCGGCGAGGACAGAGGGCCGACTGGAAGGACGGAGTCCTCTTATGCATGTTTTTACTGGCGCCACCCTGCGGGCCTCAAGATAACGCACTACTTCCCTGTCCCTCCGTGTCAGACTTGGGAAAAATGCCATTCCCTTCTTCTCTCAGCAGAGCTGCGACAGGCTGGAATTTTCAAGTTTTATTAAAACTCAAGAAAAAGCAAGTGTCCCTAAGAACCCCGAGCAGGGGGGTGGGGGGGTGGGTAACTGGATGAGGGGCGCTACAGAGGACACGTGATGGATGAGCACTGGGTGTTACATACAACTGATGAATCCCTGACCTCTGCCTCTGAAACGAATACTACGCTCTACTAATTGAATTTAAATAAATAAAATAAAGAGGGGCACCCGGGTGGCTCAGCCGTTGAGCGTCTGCCTTCGGCTCAGGTCATGATCCCAGGGTCCTGGGATCGAGCCCCGCATCGGGCTCCCTGCTCAGCGGGAAGCCTGCTTCTCCCTCTCCCATTCCCCCTGCTTGTGTTCCCTCTCTCGCTGTGTCTCTCTCTGTCAAATAAGTAAATAAAATCTTAAAAATAAGTAAATAAATAATTAAAATAAAGGAAGAAAAAAAGAAAAAAGAACCCCGAGCTGCCCCACCCCGTGGCTTCCGGCCTGCCACAGGCAGGGCCAAGCAGTGCCTCTCTCCCGTTCTGTGGCCCCTCTGACCAGGGCTGGGCTGCAGCTGGGGCCCGGGTCAGACTCAGGTTCAGTGTCTTGCACATGCGCGGCTCCCATCAGGGGCCGGGTGGAGGTGTGGGCTGCATGAGGTGACAGATGGACCAGGCTTGCCTGTGCCTGGAACAAGGAACGGCTCACACCACCTCCGGCGTCATGACTCTCAACCCTGGGCCCGGGCTGCAGGGAGAGGAGTGGAGAGTGCAGCGGGACAAGGCCACGTGGGGGGATACTAGTCCGTAGCCAAAAGAGAATGAGCTAGATCACGAGGCACCAACATCGACAGGTCTCAAACATGACCCCACTGAGCAAAAAAAAAAAAAGCAAACTACAGGTGACGTGTACAACGATGGGCTGTTCACATAACTCGAGTCACACAAAATCATGTTTCTGGTGATGCAGGAGAACGTGAAAATATAAAAAAAGGTCTTCTGTAGGGAGACCCACAAAACTCCTAAAGTCCTGACGCCTGGAGGCTGGGTGAGGACTGGTCAAAGGCAACTTCAGCTTTTTCAGTAATGCTCTAATGTTTCAAAAGAACAGTACTCAGGTAACAACTTGTGTACTTTTAAGAAGAGGGGGAAGAGAACGCCCCGTGTGGTCTAGACACGCGTGTGGGACTCTCCCCCCCCTCCCCCGACTGAGCCTGTCGCCTGCCCTGTAAGCAGCAGGGGTGGCCTCTCAGGTGCTGCTCAGTCCTGGGGCTCCAGGAGCCCAAAGCCAGCCGCCTCCGGGGCACCAAGCGCCCACACGAGCACGGCTGCCCCTGCCCGCACCAAGCCCACGCCCGGCTACTTGCCATTCTGTCCTCGAAAGTCTTGACCATGATGCCGTCGGGCAGCGAAGTAGCCAGCAGCGCCATCTCCTTCCGTACTGTGCTGAAGAACTTCTTGGCTTCTGGAGGCTGGAACTCAATTTTCTTAAAAGAGTGATTTGCTAGAAGGGGAAAAAGGAAGGGTCAATCCCTAATGGCAAGACCTGACAGCTCTATCTGGAACGACAGCTGCCGCCCTTGGGAAGCGTGGGCCCGGAGGGAGCAGCTGCTGGGTGCGTCCCCGGACAGGTGAGTAACCCCACATGCCTCGCACCCACTAGCTTGGCATCCACACCAGTGGCCACACCGGGGAAATGGTTTCCTCCCCTCAGGCAGCAGCTGGGTGCTGGGAGGGGACCGGCCCCACAAGGTGAACTCACAGGGCGCAAACTCCAGCACTGAGAAGACCTCGCCCTTAGCACTGGTGAAGGTGACTCCAGGCTTGCCACCACACTGCTGACAGAGTACTGGGGTCTCGCTGGGCCACTCGGCCTTCACCGGCGACTGTCCCTCGGGCTTGTCCTCCCTTCGCTCTGTGTCCGGCATTGCCTCCATCTTCTCCTCCTCTGCAATGGCCACATTGTCCAGGGTCTTCTTGAGATTCTCCTGCAGTTTCTTAATGTCATCTAGAAACTTCTTCTCCCGAGTGGGTTTCTCAGGCTCCACCGTGGGGGAGGTGGGGGAGCCCGTCAGCAGCTGCTCCACGGTCATGTTCTTGAGGCTCTCCAGGATCTTGATGGCCTCTTTCAACTCGCGGAAGCTCTTTGGGGGCCCGTCCTTGCCAGCCTTCTCCATCAGCCCAGCCACGGGGGCAGCCATGGCCACAGCCCCCTGAATGGCAGCCGTGGCAGCCTCTTCGCTGATCACCACCCCCTTGTCTTCCTCTGGGGCTGCCGGCTGCTCAGCAGGTGGGATGGGGGGCTCCTCGATCTTGGGGTGCTCATCCTCCACCAGCCCGTTGTCGGTCTCCCAGCTGTCACTGTCGTCTTCCCACTCATCCGAGGATGCCCCGCTGGTGCTGCCTTCCACCGAGTCATAGTCTGACTCCTCAATCTCAGACTCAATGTTGTACAAGTGCTGGGGGCAGATGGGCACAGGCAGTTGAGAGAGGCTCTGCCGGGCTCCGGGGTGGACCCCAACCCTCAGAGCTGATGGTGACGGGGTGTGCTGAGGCCTCAGCGGGCCCCCTCCACCCTTTTCCCCCTTCCTGCTCTGGACTCTGCAGTTGGGCCTCTCCCTCGAGGTGGTCCCTGGGTCTCTGGGAGGTACCTCTGCCTGCCCCACACCCGCCAGCCCCAGCCAGCAGCCCAGGGCTGTTCTGGCCTCCTCTGCCCCTGTGTGTCCTGGCTTCTGTTAGCCCTTGGTGGCAAATCCAACCCCACCGCAAGGATTCAGAGCAGCCACCTCTGTGGGGCCGCACTGGAAGCTGAGAACGTGCAATAGGAGGGGGAGGTTTGGCAGAGCTGGCCCGTGTCACATCCTGTTCCCGTGTTCCTGGAATGGCCGCCCGTACGAAGGGGTGGGCCACTCCCTCCCCCACCCCGTGAGGGGCCAGGACAGGGGAGCTGGGAGTAAGGATCAGCTCAAACAAGGGGGCAAAGAAACGGTACCGAGAACAGCTTAGCTGGGACTGGGACTGGGGCCAGCTCTTTTCCTTTCTCTTCCTGATCTGGGGAAGTTTTCCTAGAAATGTTCCTAGAGGAAGTAACCTGCGTTTCTTAGCATAGTGAGACGGGGATGCAGCAAACCCGGAAGGCTTGGGACAACCTGCACACATCTGGCAACCTGGGGAGCCTTCCAGGTGGGGCAAGACTACAGGCCAGCTACGGGCTGCCCCTCTGCTCTCCGGCCTCCCACTCACACCCCCCCACCACCCCCAGAGCATGGCATGTAATACTCCCTTACACTCAGGCTCTCCCTGAGGCCCAGACACCCAAAAGAAGAGACCCTCACCAGGAAGATCTGAGAGCCTGTCCTATTCCTTGAACAGGGACGGGAGACAGGCCATGGCTCCCAGCCCAGCTGCCACAGTTGCGAGCCAACTGGTCTGGGTCTGCGCAGGGGCTCACCTGGGGCAGAATGATGGTCTTTGAGTTGTCAGCCCACACCACCTCCACCTTGCTGCTGACGTCCACACGGGCCACCTGGCCGACTGACGGCTGCGGGGCAAACAGACAGGGCCAAGGGAGCGCGCTCTGAGGCGTGAGGGCCAGAACGCTTCCAAAGGGGAGCTCCGGCAATGGGTGACAAGGGCGAGGCCATGAGAAGGGAAGGGACGTGGGTGCCAGCCAGAGGCCACACGTGGTGAGCAGCTCAAGTGCGGGACCCTCTGGTTCCAACACGGGCAGTCAAGGACACAAGCCCCTACTAACTCCCTTCCTATCCTAGCGTTCTGCTCCCGCCGGACTTCCTGACACTCTCAGGATGGGGTTCCTGCCCTGGGGTTCTTGTTCCTACTCTTCTCCTGCTTGACCCCACGCCATGTTCCCATCCTCACCAAGGCCCAGCTCAGATGCCACGTCCCCAAGCCTCTCCTGTGCCCCTACAGCACTCAGGACGAGGAGCTGGACTAAATGGAGCCACCAGGGCTCAGGGAGCAGCTATATGAAGTCTGATCCTGACCCGCAGGCAAATCCCTGGGGAGGCACTTGAGGCAGCCGTGGAGCCGAGGACTTGCAGGTCTGGTCTCCTGGAGCCACCTGGTGGCACCTCCAGGGACTGCAGACGCTGCATGGGATGCAGAGCAGGGGAGCTGGAGCAGGGAGACACCCCACGCCTGCCCCCCGGCCCCCGGACTGCTGGGGAGGCATACCTCATCCTCCTTGTGAGGAGCTCCATCCTCAGTATTGCCAATGCGGATGACGATGTCGGTTGTGCGGAACCGGAAGTCAGGGTGGTCAGCAATGTCATAGACGCTCACGTCTTCCTCTTCTCCGATCAGCTGGAGGATAGGATGGGCTGTCATGAGCCCCGGGGCCTTACAGCCAGCCCGCCCCGAAGAAGCAGGGGGCCACACACACTCACCTCCACGTCATCCCCACTTGGCCGCAGCTTGAACCACTTCACCATGCAGGTTCGGCCCAAGTGGTCCCCAGACTGCACCACGCCGTAGACAGCGGGGTCCGGACAGCTCTGGACTGGGGAACCAGAGGAGGGAACGTCTAAGGAACCGTGGTGGTGCCACCTGCAACCCCCCCGACAGCTCACCCACAGCAGGGCACAGAACCCCGATGCTCTCCGGCTAGGCTGAGGGAGGCCGGGAAAGGCTGCTCCAGGCCTTGAAAAAGCGAGTCATCTTTCAAGGGGGAGTCTCCTCCCTGCCCCTAAGACCTCTGGCCCATCCTTTCCAAGCCCCACCCAGGCCCTGAGCCGGGCGGCCTTCCGGAGGCGGCACTACCTCGCTTGTCCACCACGAAGTCTCCGGGGCAGAATTCGTTGTTATCCAGGTGGTGCACGGGAAAGAGGTCGTTGGAGCGAATGTTGCACTCCACGGAGCCGTCCTGCCACATGACATCTGCCGAGGTCATGGTGGTCACCACCTCCACGGCCACCCTGCAGGTGCGGAGCAACCAGCCAGCCAGGCCGTGCAAAACAGGCGGGAAGGAAGACAAACAGATCCACACGTGCTCACCTGCACCTCCCGTGCCCTGCGGCCTCCTCTGAGAAAGGCTGCACTGGGGAGAGCCCAGTGAATGTGGTCCCAGAGGCCAGACTCGGGGCTGGTGCCCCCATGCCACCCACCACCCCACTCTCGGATCTCTCCTTTCCACCCAGGCCAACCCCGGGCACCTACATCGTCTCGGCTGGACATCCCTGAGCCTACAGAGGGCTTGCAGACTGTGTGTGTGTGTGAGAGTGAGTGAGTGAGTGTGTGTGTGTGTGTGTTGCGTGCAGGCGCCAAAGGGACAGCCTCAGGCTGGACACTCGGCCAGGAGGGAGAGGGCGCCCTCTGGGTTTACCTGTCCCCTGGCTTAAAGTCACGAGTGATTTTATTCTTCTTCCGCTTGTGTTTTCGCTTCAAGTTCTTGATAGACAAGGGGATGCTCTTTTTTCTACTTGTGCCGCTGCCACTCTGGGAGGAGGTGGTGGAGCTGGCAGAGGAGGTCACTGAGCTGGTATCATCCGTGTCATCAGCAGCCTCGTCATCTGCGTCCTGCTCTGCTGAGTGCAGCCTGTCGTCTCCACCTTCCTTCAGCAGGAAGGGGGGCAGCTGCTCACCCGCGTCCTGGGCCTCCTCTGAGCCCTCGTCCTGCATTTCCACCGGGCTGGTGGACCCATCAGGTGTCTCCTCGGGGCTGACGGACCCTGTTTCGCTCTTGGCTTTGGCCCCTCCTTTCTTTCCTGGGTCCTCCATGGAATGGTCTCTGGAGCACTGGGTGTCCGGGGAGCAGGACATGATCCTCACAACCTGCTTCCTCAACAGGCGCTTCACCTGTGCGGGCAGAGCAAGGAGAGCGGCTGTGGAGCGGCAGGGCCACCACGGCCCCACCCTGGGCATGTGGAACACCCAGGGAGCTTGGGGGGAGAGGGGCAGCTATACACACCTAGGTGGCCTGCAAGGGTGATGAGGGCTGCCCCCCAAGGCCTAAAGCACAGACTGTCCTTCCTGGCTGTGGAAATAGCTCAAGGCCAGTTCCTCAAATGCCCACCGATCCCAACCCCAAGGACATACCTTCTTGGCCATAGAGCCCTCCCCCTGGGCGCAGTGTTTTTCTGGACATTCACAGGCAATCTTGGCCGGCTCTACCTTGGCTGGGAAGACATACAGACAGCGCTCCCCAAGCTGCCGCTGAGCATGGTCAAAGCATCCGAGACGCTTCACCCTGGGAGGGAGAGAAGTGGGGACTGGGCCAAGGATGGTCTCAGCGCCCCCCCCACCCCCCACCCCCCGCCATCTCTGACTCTGGCCCAGAGACTTGCTCAGGGCATGCTGCTGGGGTTGCTGGAGCGGGCGCGCTGGAGCCACTCACCTGCCTAGGTTTTCCTGGGTAATGACAGAGGGCGGGGGGCTGACGCTGTCCGTGCCCCCTGGACAGAAACTCTTGGTAATCCATGTGACTTTCAGCTCCACAACCTGCACCTGCGGACGGTGGGTGGGACAGGGCCTGAGTCAGCAGCTTAACTGCTCTTAGTTAAGCAGCTGCCCAGAGCCCACCTGACCTCCAGAGCAGGAAGCGGGTCATCACAGCATAGCCCCAAGCATGACACCCCCAGAGGAGGCCCCACTTGTAACAACTACAGCCTCACCCCAGGGACTACCACCACGTCAGGGCCCAGCCGATCTGCCACTCGCCACCATCCCACCTTGCTCCGTCTGAGTTGGTCAGGCTGGGGGTCATCTGCCTAGCAGTCACCCCAGGACCACACCCTGGCTTCCCTTTATTTAGAGCCCTTTCAGATCAACAGGGCTAAGGACCAGGGCTTAGCCCTCGGAGCAGACAACGAAGGAGTGGGCAGAAGCTCGGCTCCAGGGCATGGAGGCTGAGGACGCAGCCCCACCCCAGCCCCTACCTCTTCCACCACCACTCGGAATTTGCTCTTGGTGCTGAGCACAGGCTTGACCCCTGACAGCCACTGCACGCTAGAGAAGATCTTGGCGGGGCCAATGAGCACCTGGCCCGGGTAGAAGCCATAGGAGTCATCAAAGAAGAGACCCTGCAGGGTTTGGGGCCAGAGGAAAAGTCCTTGTGAGTGGCGCCTCCTTGAGGGCCAGTGCTCTCTGCATCCACCCCTCCCTCACCTCACACCTGCACGCTCCCCCACCTCCCCAAGCTGAAACAGACCCTAGGGCTCCAGAGCAGCACCTCTCAAACCTGAAGTGCATATAAATCACCCACAGAGCTTCTGAGAATGTACATTTGCCTCATTCTAACACGCTCTCAGGCCACGTCAATGTTGTTGGTCAAGGGTGACACTTCGAGGCGTCTAGAGGGCAGTAGTCCCCAAACCTGTTTGATCATGTAACCTCCACCCCATACTTATTTATAAATTATGGTCATACGTGACTGTTCTAAAATACCACAGTGTAACAACATAGTGTACAGACTCTAATACCAAAGAATGGGTATTTTCTAAAGGATGAGATCAAATTAACAAAATGCAAAGAAAAGTTCCAATACCTTCTGCCCACACCCAGACTTTTAGACCTTCTGGTGTGTACCTACCCTTTTGTAGGAAACCACTCTGCCTAGAAGCAGCGCTTGCTTAGCCTGGGCTAGCTCCAAGCTCTTTGCTAAGCAGTCCTCCTTCCTGTGCAGCCCACGGGGCAAAGGAACCGTGGTGGTGCCGCCTGTCCCCCCTGTCCCTGTCCCCCCAAGCCTGCCCCCCAAGAAGCCTGCCTGGGTGGGGCACACGTACAGAGTCGCTGACATGGGGGCAGACATCGTAGAGCTTGGCGCCATCTTCTGTGTTCATGGAGCACCTGCAACAGTGAGCAGGGGTTCGGTTCACTGGGCACAATGACAGAGTCTCAGGGGGGGACATGGCCACTGGACACACTGTGGTGCTGACCAGTATCAAAAGGAGTTATCCAGAGGCATCGATATGCTGGCAGGCCCTAAAATGGTGTGATTCATCCTCCACCCAAAGCTCAGCCTCCGAATTCATACAAGTAACTCCCTCAAAATAAACAAGACCCTAACCCATATGGGAGTGCTCACTACCATTAAAAAGTGTCTAAAATAAAGCATCAGGACCTAACAGATACTCTAAATGAGGCCAGGGCGACAGGAGACCAGCCCAGCGTCAGGCCTGGCGTGCCTGCAGCACGTGTCATCCAGGCCCCGGGAGAAAACACTGCTGGCCCCTCCTCCCCGGGCGGCCCCTGCCCAGCGCGGCCCCGTACAGTGAGCTGTGTACCTGGCACCGTTGGACAGCTTCAGGATGATCTGGTTCTTTAAGTCGTAGACCTTCCCCAACCAGCAGTCGTAGGCAATGTAGTCCCCATACATGAAGGGCTGCAGACCGAGGGAACCGGGGTGTGAGAGATGGCAGGCGACACCAGTGCGCAGCGCACCCATTCCTCTCTGCCCCCCGAGACACAGGAGGTGGGATCCAGATGGCTTACTGCCTGGGCCAGTCGGCCACCGGCCTAAAGAACTGGCTTCCCCCCGGAGAGCTCTGTGCTGCAGCCCAGCTCCCCTTCCCAGGGTGGAGGCGGCGGCAGTGGGGGACTGCCTCGCGGCAACCAGAGTCGTGTGGAGGCCTCAGGGCCTCCAAGGACACAGGACCCTTGGGTGGGAGTGGGCTGTGGAGGCGGCAGGTGGATGGTGGTTAATGGACAAATAAGTAAAGCGGTAATTAATAAACTGAGGATATCAAGAACCAAGTTCCTCACTGTTGGGGAAGGTACTCACTGATACAGAAAGGGGGAAGGAGACGAACTCACATATTCTCCTGTGTATGTAGAAAAGGTACTGACAAACGCAGATGTGCCCACATGTGTGTACACGCATGCGTTTCCCAGTGTTGTCCTGAAAGGCCCTAGTAGCCATGAGTACACCCTAGCATACATCCAGATCTTGGCTTTTAAAATACCATTCTCCTCTGAGAGGAACCAAGGCTCTTTGGACAACTGATTCCAGGGCTGGATCAGGAAAGGGAGAAAGTAAGAAAGCGCTTAAAAAGGGAAACAAAGAGAAGAAAAAAAAAAGATGGGGCTGTGTCATAAGGACAAAGATATAAGCTCGAAGGGGCTCTTACTGGCCAAATCTGGGATAATTTAAGCAACAAAACAAATAATGGTATTCATGGATTACAACTGATTGGACAATACAGGAATCTGAGTCCACACGGATGTAAAAAACAAATGAATAAATACATAAATGAGGCTGAAGGAGCAGCTTTTCCACAGAATGCCGATTCCTAAAAATGAGGAGGAACACCGGCTTCGTACAGCCCCCCTCAGGGACTGCAGAGCGCTGGCTGCCGGGGCGGGGCGGGGGGTGGGGAGGGGGGGGCGGCTAACAGAGGCCAGGGCCAGCGGATCGGGGTTTCACAAGTGACAGGTTACTGGCACAATCCCGGAGCACCTCCTCACAAAGCAGAATCACTTGCAAAGGCCTGAGAGGTGACTTCGTGGGGAGGTGTGGCCGACACCAACACGATAAGGATCAGAGTGAACACCCACCCCCTCCCGGTGTGGCCACCGGGCATGCGGGGCCAGGAAGAGCTCAGGGTGTCGCTGGGCGGTCCTGCTGAGGACGCAGGTGCCTGAGTCTGGTCAGGAGGCGACATCACAGAGCTCCACGCTCAGGGTCAGCCAGTGGAATGTACCAGGGTGTGGACGACAAAGCAAGACTGGGGAGCAGTTCCAGATGAGGAATCAAAGAGCTGACAACTAAATGCAAAGTGTGTTCCTGAATGGAATCCTGGATCAGAGGGGGAGAAAGGATATTGCTGGGACAGCTGAACGGGGTCTGTGGATGGGACAGCAGTACACCAGTGCTGACTTCCTAAACTGGGGGCTGAGCGCTCCTGTTTGCACGAAGTCCACAGGGCCACGGGGCCATCTATCTGTAGCCTGCTTCCCAAGGTTTCAGAGAGAAGAGCAGGGAGCGAGAAGGAAATGTGGGGAAGGGAGGAGGAAGGTGATGGGGCAAATGGAGGGAAAGGCTCACAGCCAAGGAGCCTGATGACGCAGGGAGCACAGGAACTCACAGCTTTTCCCAAGTTTGAAATCACTTAAAAAAGAAACGAAGGAAGAAATTTGTTTTTAAAATGAGAGCGTTAGAGAAGAAAAGAAACGAGGTAATGAAAACCATACCAGCCAACTACGCTGGAGGCACAGGGATGTGTCCCGACCTCCAGTCCCGATGGCCTCCTCGCAAGAGGTGCCACTCGGGTACACACAAGCGGACCTGCCACGGGGGCCTGCCCGCGAGCTGGGAAGGTGCAGCACTGGTGTGCGGCCAGAGACCACCGGAGAGCCGGGGGACGTCCGAGGAGGGCGGGCAGGTGGGGCTGCTCACCCAGATGTGCTGGAGGTCCTTGCTGTTGACGGGGTAGATGATGCAGTTGGTGCCGATGAGCTTGACGGCACAGTCGATGCTGACGTCGATCACGGTGCCACACTGACTGTCCTGGGGAGGAGAAGGCATCCAGGCCCGAGCAGGCGCACAGCCCCAGCCGCCAGGGAGACCCGGCCCAGACAACCCCCAGGCCACCCCCGCACCAAGACTCACGGTGGATCGCATGTGCCGGACCACGTCCCGGGGCACCACGGAGCGGTCCTCTAGTTTCAGCTGAGAAAGAGAACACAGTGTGACACAATGGCCTCTGACGTCAGTATAAGCCGCATTTTTCTCCCAACTTCTTACCCAACTAGTAACATGCATAGAGCCGAACGCACAAACCCCAAGTGCGGCTTCGGCAAGCGCCACACGCAGCTCTGACTGCGCCCAGACTGAGAGGCCCAACTGCAGGCACCTCCCCCCCCCTCCAAAGTTACCTTCAACTGCGACCATATGGAGAAGTGCGGCTAAGTGGCAGATCGCAGAAGGCCGCAGTTAAATTAAGGGGTCAGTAGCCCCTCACACAGCAAAGCACTTTGCTAGGAGTGAAATCCTTTTTCTACTTTCTCCAAGGGCCTGCCCGGCCCCTGCTGCTGAGCGCGGAGTAGAGGGCCGGAGGAGGAGTGTGCCATGGGGCTGTGCAGGTCACCCTGAGGCCCGCTATCACCCGACGCGACCTTCTAATCTGGGCTACCCTTTCTGGCCAGCCGCAGCCTGCTCCTTATCTGCTGCGCCGCAGAGGACTGCGGGCGGGCGCTGACTCTCAGGATGGCCGGCTCTGGAGCCCAGCCAAACGCACGGCGAGCACCTGACCCATCCCTCCGCAAACCCCCCGCAGCAGTGGCCTCTGAGGACAGCCGGGCCTCTCGAGAGCTGTCCCCTCCCTCTGCCAGGCACCGGGGCCCCCTCCAACGGCCCAGGCGGAAGACGGTTCTCCACCAGGCCAGCGTGTCTTCCTTGCTGGCTCCGTAAACCGGGGGCCGCGGTGCCAGGTGAGGCTCTGTGACTGCCCACCTCCTCTGGACGGGCACCCCCACCATCCCAAACCACAGGGATGCGAGAGCTGTTCTCTCAAAAGCCAACCTGAGACTCCTCAAGATCACTGCCCCCACTCCAAGGCCTGGGCCATGGAAAGGTGGCCACCATGGAAAGAGAACGGAGACACTAAAAAGGAAGACACTGGCTCAAGGTCCCTGAAACTGTGGCAATGATGGCTAAGCAACCCTGCTATCAGGAGCATATGACTTACAAAAAACTAAAGGGGAGGGGCGCCTGGTGGGCTCAATCAAGAGCATGTGACTCTTGATCTTGGGTCCTGAGTTCAAGCCCCATGCTGGGTGTAGAGGTGACTTAAATAAATAAAACCTTAAAAAAAACCCAACAAGTAAAGGGGGAAGCAATGGGCTCCTCCACCAATGACAAGCAATAGAAATTTTCCTACGTGGGAATATAAGCCCATGATCCAGACAAGAGTGAGCCCAGGTGTTAAACTCAGGGGTCCTTGAGCCAGACACTTAGACATGGCAGCTCTGAAACCTCAGGCAAATCGCTTACATCCACATGCACAAAATGGGGTGGGAACAGCCATCTTGCAGTGGGTGAGGGGATTAAGAAGGCAGTGAAAGCAAAGACGATCCCACGGCGCCTGGCACACACTGTTAGTGCTCAGCAAATGCCAGATGTGATCACTCCACCTGACTCCACTGTCCCCCAGGCCACAGGCTGGAGACCCTCTGAGTTCAGGCTCTTCTTTGCTCTGCTCAGAGACCCCAGGAGTCTGGGAGGACCCACAGGGAGCTCTGCTAAGGGCCTGCTGGGATGATGGTGGCACTTTTCTAACTCAAAAGAACTTCCCACCCCATGACCCTCTGTGCCCAAAGCTCTGGTCTGGGACACGGTATTTTCAGTGCTGTCCCACCCTATCTCAAACCTCTGCTCTCAGTTTAGACTTCAGAAAGCCCCAACTGCAGGTCTTCCCAAGTTGCCATAGAAACCAAAGTTGCAGTGCCAGGAAACCCAATGGGAGAGGGACCGTGCTGTGCGGGGCAGGGGGGATGCCATCCTTGGTGTGAGCGGAGATCTCAGGCACAGGCTGCCTTGCCTGCTCAGGGATCCCTGAGAAAAGCCCCGAGTTGAGTCTGCAGATCGTGGCCCCACCCGGGGGTCTGTGTCGGTCCCTGACAGAGCTGCAGGGGAGCAGCCCAGGCACAGATCCTGAACCGATGGCACACTGCCCAGACTCACAGCACCCTGGCCGTGGGACACTGCTCCTGAGTGCACAGGGGAAACTGAGGCTCCCGCTGTGAGGCCGAAGCAGGAACAACGCACTAGCGAAGGCTGGCATCACCGGAAGGCCAGAAGCAGGGTAGCAGTTCAGTGTTCTCAGGAGAGGGGGCCTGGTTAGCAAACACTCCTCTGGACGTGGCTCTCTGGACCTGTGCCTGGCCTTTTGCCAGAGTCCACTCCACCATGAGGTTTGGTCTTCAGGCTCTTCTAACAACCTTCCACGACAAGGAGAGACATTTCTCCAAAACCCTGACAATGCTGGGAGCGGAGCAGAGTTAAGCAACAAGGAGAAGAAAGGGGTGTGGTGGCCACTCTTCTGACTATATTGCCCTCCCTCGGGAATTTCAGAAAATGAGAAGAGAGTGTCTAGAAGGGCTCTGAACAACTTGCAAGGCTCTCCCTTATCTTTCACCACTTTCCTGCCCAAATCCCTATGTCCCACGCACACGGGGCACTACTTCCGTCCACACAAGCCAGTCCTCTCCCATCTGTGTGCCTCTCCACTGCACAGTTCCTTCCAAACGCCCCCTTCCTCTCCCCGTTCCCATCATGTGCTACCTGCCTCACGAAGGCTCCCCACATCCCCCCTCTGGAGGGCACCGCTGTGCTCCCGGGGGCCCGGGAGCTCGGGCGTCCTCTGGCTACAGCAACGGGTGCTTATTATGTGTCAAGCAGTTTTCTCCGCACTTTGGGTGCTTTAGCCACAGTGCTATGAAGTATACTATTTCTGCCGTCCCCATCTTATAGACAGGTGAACGGACACGGAGAGAAGACGAGAAACTTGTTCACCGTCACACAGCTCCACACAGGTGGACCTTGACTGGAACTCAGGCGGTCTGGCTCCAGAGGCCATTCTCTTAACTATATAACAAGCTCATCCCTCCCCGGAGCTGCAGATAAGAGCGGGGTAAAACATATTCCTGGCGGGTCCACACGTTGTAAAAGACAGTGATTCTCAGGCACTCCACGCTCTAGTCATGTCTGGGACGGAAGAGGTCAGGCACCCAGACGGCAGGGGCCGGAGCCAGCACGAGGGGGCGCTGAGCCCGCTCTATGAAAACGCAGGATTCGGGAGCTCACCTAGTCGCCACACAAAGCCATGTTTCTCTGTTAGGTGCACCTGACCGCAGTGAAAAAACAGAACAAAACAAAACAGTTTCCAGGGTGGGATCTGAGGTGGGGACGGGCAGATTTCAACTGTCATTACTGGCTCTAGAACGCGGTGGTGACTATCAACAATTCTTGAGGGACAGTGTGGCTGTCAGAGGCTTCTGAGCAGGAGAAAACAAGATACCATACCAAAATGTTAACGTGTCCCTCACTGAGAAGGAACCATGGCTGGCTTTCAGAGGGGGCATGCTCTCTGAAATTACTTCCGACAATTCTGGGACGTGACCGTGGGGCATCCTTTGCGGGGGGCCCCTGCCTGCTCTGGAAACAAGCATCTGACACCAGCGCTGCCCCCCGGGGCAGGGATGCGGGCACTTCTCTGGAGGAGGGGCCTCATCCGAACAACGATGACCGAGCACCTCCCACTGCCAGGCGCTGGGGACACAGCGCCTGCGGCTCTCAAGAAGCTTACATTCTAGCGCAGTGGAGGAGATGCACCCGCGCGCAGACACACACGCGCACACACGCCTGTGCACAAACACGCGAGCGCGTCAGGGGGTGCTAAGTGCCGTTCAGAAAAACAAGGCAGTGCAAGGGCAGGGGTGAGAGACGGAACGGGAGGAAGCACGAGTGAGTTATTTTAAATCGCTGGTCAGGAAAGGCCACTCCAAGGTGACATCTGCCCAGAGATCAAAGTATAATATGGGAGTGCGCTTTCCAAGCAGAGAGAGGGCTGCCATAAAGACCCGTGCGCCCCGTGTGTTCGAAGACCAGCAAGGAGAGCAGTGGGAGATGAGGCTGGTTCACTCAGGCCTTAGAGAAAGAACCGCAGGAAGGACTTGAGGTTCCATCCTCATGGAGATGCAAGCCCCTGCAGGGCTCAGAGCAGAGAGCAGGCATGACAATAATGTTGAAAGGATCCTCTGGCTGTTGGGTGGAGAACCTGCTGTAAAGAGGGGTAGGGAGAAAAGGTGGCCTCATTCCTGGTCGGTAGCACCAGCACTGGGCTCCCAGTGTGTGGGGGGGAGTGGCAGGAAGTCCCCAACAAAAGGCAAGGGGGAGCTTAACGGTGCCTAAGCCTCTGTGTCAAGGCCAGAATCCACACACCCGACCACTGTCCTCTCCTGTCGGACTCCGGAGACGGCCAAACAGAGGAGATGTGAGTATTCTCCTTCAGTCCCACTGGAGGAAAACCAAGCTGGTCTTTCCTGGGAGTTAGTGATGTTCTCAATACCAGACCTTCAACTTACAACTGGGAACAGCTTCAAACTCAAAATGCTCAGCATCGTGCCAAGCACCCAGGAGGGCTTCATAAAGTCTCAGCTCACAAGGACCAGCTGACGGCCAGCCCCACACTGTGCCCCTGGTAAGCAAATGGAAAACTGGGGACGGCCTACAGCGGTCCCGATTTGGGTCTGTATTCAGAGTGAGGTTTTACTAAACTTCGCTGGACTGAGCCAGGCCTGAGGCCTCGGGGAGACCTCTCAGAAGCCTCACGGTGCCCAGCAAGGAAACCAGAATCTTTCTTTGGAAAAGAAAAACAAGCTGCCTTGCTGCTTTGCCTGGGGAGGGGAAGGCGGGGCGAGGGGGTAAGTGGCCCAGCAGACGCACGTAGGAAGGAGGCTGTTTACCTAGGCCAGGACTCAAAGAACAGAGTCCTGAAAGGAATATGAGGTCAGACCAGCACTGGAAATTTCTAAAGGCTTACTACTTCCCAAGGGGTAGGAACAACCTGCAAAACACCATCCCTCCTGCCCGCCATACGGCGGCATACTAGAGAAAGGTGAAAACGGGTCAACGGGCTTTCCGCTTGTGTTGGGGACCCCAGGGCCTCCTAACCAGACGCCCGCCCCTTCAGCTGAGATCACAGACACTTCTGATGGCGTCCATCCCTGAGCTTGAGGGCCTAACCACGCTGCCCGTGGGTCCGGTCTGCCGCGAGCACCGCACCGCACAAGGAGGGGCAGCCCATCGGCAGAAGGTGGGGAGGTGGGGGGGCAGGCGTGCTTGTGAGCGCACATACAGATGCTCCTTCAGCTGAGAAGCCCCTCAGCCCGACTCCGTTTTGGCGGGGGTGAGAACAGAGAAAACCATTCCATAGGAACTTTGCTGAGACCTAGAATTGAGGTCAATTAGTTTTTCTTGTGCTTCCTGTAGATTCAGGGCTAGCGAAGAACATACAAATATAAGGAGTGCACACCATCTTTAGAGAATTTACACGGACCTGGTACAGAGACCTTAACCCTTTCCCCTCCAGTGCAAATGCACCTGGGTGGGCAGAGAAGCCACTTATGCCAGACTGGAATACGCTGGCAGTGAGGAATTCTGGAAAAGCTTTGGAAATCCCAGAACGGGATGCTCCCTAGAGCAGTGCTTTTCAAACTGTGGGCTGTGACCCATTAGTGGGTTAGGGAATCAATTTAGGGGGTCACAGCCAGCACTAGGGGGGGAAAAAGGAAAGTATCTACACGCATGACACATAGAAGGCCAGGTACCGTTCAGAGAAAACCTTTCCAGCTGCAATATATAAGCACACACGTGTCCTTGGAACCGATGTAAAATGTATATTGTACGGCGGGTCACTTTCAAGAAGTCTGAGAGCCCCCACCCTACCTACCTATCTGCCCAGTCCCCATGCCCGGCTCTGCTGGTTCTCTCTCTGGCTAGGGTTCCAGCCAGTTACATCAAGGGGAAAGAGACTTCTCTTCTCAACAGAAGTTGGTCTGGAGCCAAAAATAAGCAAATAAACAAAAAATCCAGGATCTGTATGTTCACATATAGACACCGTGGGGGTGGGGCACCTTGAACTCTTTCCGGCATCACTTAAAGACGTCAGTGTAGTGGCTTTCAGAACAGGAAAACTGGAGGGGGCAGGAAGTGGCACTGTGGGTGAAGCTAGGCTCCTCTTCTGGCTTCTTTCTAAGTCCGAGTTCCCAGTTCATGCTAGGTCTGGGGATATGACTGGTCAGGGATTCTAGCGTATGCCGGGGTAAGGACCTTCTCAGAGCAGTTGACCGTCATGCGGCTAGCCCCTGACAACTTCTGACAACAATCAGCAAGCTGCCCACCTGAGGACAGAAGGTTTTACCAGCAAAACACAAATGGCCAGAGGGCCTCACATGCCTGGGGAGGAGAGAGGACAGCTGGAACGGGCTGGGCAGTATGGAAGAAAAGACAACGGTCAGTGCCCCTAACTAGAAAATTCTGTCAATCATGTGCTACAGAAACCATTCATCAGAAGTTCTGCTAAAACCATAGACTTAGGTCAGTTAATTTCATAATTTTTTAGTGTTTCCTACGGATTCAGAACGAGACAAGAATAAAAATCTGTAGGAATGTGCCTTGTATTTAAAGAACATACATTTAGATGGGGGGACAAAATGAAAATAGGTGAAAACATTTACACACAAGTACGTGTACTGCTTAGCTGGGTGGGGAGACAAAAGTTCCTGCCCCTGGATGGTGTAGGGGGAGGGCGGGAAGGGCCAGGCTCCACAGGAACTAAGGGCAAGGGATGTCCACCACGGCCTCGGCTTCAGATGAAAATTTCCAGGCCTCTGTACTCTCCGCCCCCAGGGGGACCCCGCTCTCTGATCACACACCCCAGACCAGAAGCTGCAGTTGGGGCTGGGCAACGCAGCATGACTGCACCATTGCC
The DNA here is from genome assembly GCF_054177405.1 of Leptonychotes weddellii. Taxonomy (NCBI): domain Eukaryota; kingdom Metazoa; phylum Chordata; class Mammalia; order Carnivora; family Phocidae; genus Leptonychotes; species Leptonychotes weddellii. Next base: position 4,780,057 of record NC_138383.1, on the reverse strand, counting down.
CGGAAAATGCAGCTGCAGCCTCCCGGCTTGCTGGAATGGCCTGGAGGCACAGCCTGCCCCAGGGGACGGAGTCCAACGGCCGCTAAGTGAGGGGGCAGGACTGCGGAGCTGCGGCTGACGGCAGGTCAGCGGGAGCCTGGGCGGCAGAGCTGGGTCTCCGCAGATGCCGTGGTGTTTGGGGGGATGGTTCTTGCATTCCGCGGCCTCATGGAGAAAGAACCCCCACACTGTCCCCTCGTCTTGGCCCCAGGCTTGTCGACCTTTCAAAAAGACAAAGCAGCCCGGGGCCTCCTGGATTGGAAGGGAGGGTACAAATGGGAAGCTTTAGTAGGAGACCTCCCTCCTCAGGAAGTACGACCAGAAGGCAGAAAACCAGACAGTAAACACGACTGCGAGCGGCTCCCGAGGCCAGGCTGCTGTCCTGCGGCTGCCCGGCACCCCTGGGAGTAAGCAGGCGGCAGGCCGACTGCCCAGGCGCAGAGAGGGCTCAGGGCCTCAACACTGCCTTCCAGACCTCCACCCCACTTACACCCCCGGGCGTCAGCTCAGCTCAGGGGACAATGACAGACCTTTACTGAGCTTGCGCGGAACAGGGAGGAGCCGACGTGCGCTCCCTCTGCCACACCTCTCAACCTCCGAGGGGCACCACCATTCCCCGGGCTCTCGCCCCACAGAGGAGCCCGAAGGCTCGCAGAGGTAGGGAGCTGCCCAAGGCGACCCCGGCCACGGGACTCCAGTTCTTTTTTTTTTTTTTTTAAAGATTTTATTTATTTATTTGACAGAGAGAGACACAGCGAGAGAGGGAACACAAGCAGGGGGAGTGGGAGAGGGAGAAGCAGGCTTCCCGCTGAGCAGGGAGCCCGATGTGGGGCTCGATCCCAGGACCCCGGGATCATGACCTGAGCCGAAGGCAGACGCTTAACGACTGAGCCACCCAGGCGCCCCGGGACTCCAGTTCTTGCTAGCTGGTCCTTCCTCATGGGGCGCGCACAGCCTACGGTGTGGCCCTCGGGCACAGCCCTGGAGCGATGACAGCTGACACTCACAGGGGCTCCTGACGGCAGCCCCACCATCTTCCCAGAGCTCCCTGGAATGCAGACTCTCAGGCCCCACCCCAGCCCTGCTGCCTCGGAATCCACAGGGGAACAAAGTCTCCGGTCTCTGGGGGACCTGTGTGCACTGTACCTTCTCTTCACTTAACAGAGGATCTTAACAGAGAGGATATCAGGATAGAGGGAGGGAGGGCCCTGTCCCCAGGAGGGCATTCCGAAAAGACGACCCCAACCCTGGCTATTCTAACTGGCATCTTAAAGGCAACAAGGGAGGAGAAGTAGCTCAAAGGGACAGTCTCTGAGTCCAGTGGGGCAGGCCAGGCCCACTCAACTATGAGGGCCCCCGCGCAGAAGAAACATAACCTCCCTGAACCCACACCAACCTCTGCTTGTTTCTCCAACACCTGCAGTTACCATTTCAAGGCAGACGAAATGAACACCTATCCTGGGGTACTTACTGCACATCACCCAGGCACCAGATGGCCTGGTAACTCTGGCACAGATGGAATGGCTCCTGGGGGCTGATGCTACCTCTCGGTTTGGTCGTTAAGTCTGAAGAATCTTGACTGCCCACCCCTCCGATGCGAATTACCCAAAGCTCACCCACAGCAATTCATGTCAGGATAGGATGCTTCACTGAGCTGGGACTGAAAATACTTGCGAACGGAACAGGAAAATCGCCGAGACTGGGGGAAGAATCCCTCCACCCTACTGTCACAGCGAGAGAGCATGCCCCCAGCCCGTGCACTGAGGACGTCCTCTTACCTCCCTGGGCGTGAGATGCCGCATCCGGAATGACAGCCCTGGGCTGGACAAGCTCCAGGCTCTTCCGGCTTGAGCTTGTTTCCTGCAACATCTCCAGGAGCCCAGCTGCCACCACCTGCCCACAGCTGTCACTGCTGAGGGGCCACACGGGTGGCCTGTCTGGAGTGTGCATCCCCACAGACCCCCAAGTAATCAGGCTGAACGGAAAGATGTCCCTCGTCCACCCAGTCTGGGGAAGCCCCATGCCAGGCACGCCAGGGCACAGCCTAAACCAGGCTCCTGACAGTTTCTCCTCCGAGGAACTTACAGTTCAGCTGGAAAAAGCAAATACACGAAATGGTGTTTACCAAGACTGAAACAAGATGCAAAAATTAACGTAAAGGTGCATTTTGATTTAGATGCCATTACTAAAATGTCTTTTATAAATTGAAGGATTTTAGGTACATCAGGGGAGCGATTTCAAGAAAACCCACAGGAAATCGTATAGTATGCAAATAACTGTGTTCTTGTTCATACGGTGAAAATTCTCCCCTCCTTTTAATGAGTGCGGACACACCCACCCACAGTGATGAAGAGATCCGGCGGGGCGTGAATCAGAGTAGGAGAGAATGCTCTCGGCTGGGTCTGCGGGGACCGCCCTAACACTGGCAGATAGTGCTACCCAGGCTCTGGCGTGCAGGGGGGAACAGCCCTGCTTGGACCAAGGGGGTCCAGCAGGCAGGTCATCTCATGCCTGGGGGAGGGGTGGGGGGGAGGAGGAGGAGGAGGAAGGCGTGTCTAGGCGTGTCACACACCTCATTCACCCCCCACTGCCGCTTCAGGGGGAAGGGCTTCTCCCCATTTCAGACAGGAAATGTGCAGGGATAGTCACAGAGCTGTCCCACCTCCTGGACAGAAGAGCCTCCCCACCCCATGCTGCTCCAGGGTGCCCCTGCGGGGTCAGGAAAGGGTAACTAGCGGAGAGACACCAGCACACAGAACCTAGGTCTCCCAGTGACCCTTTCTGTACAGTCAGGCATGAAACTTCTTTCCCTCGTCTGGGCCCCTCTAGGTTCCACGTAGGAAGGACCTCTCAGTCAGAATTCATATTATCACAGACCTGAAGGAGGACACGTTTCCTGAGAGCAAAAGATCACAATTTATTTGCACTACAGGACACCCACTTTTAGACGCCAGGCCTTACAATCAGCAGCTGCAAGGTGGTGTTTGGGCTGACCACACACTACCGTGCTGGTCTTTGAAGGGCAACTGGTGGAAACCAACAAATGGCCCCATAAAAATAGAGTGGAGGAAGTCTAGATATTTAATTTAGCAGTGTTGAAACAGCAAAAGATTATGAGGAAAGAGAGGCGGCCTCAGCAGGTCTCTTAGGAGGAGGACTAAAGTTCTAAGGCAGGTATTCATCAGAATTCTCAGCGCTTTTTATTTTTATTATTTTTTTTAAGATTTTATTTATTTTGACAGAGAGAGACACAGTGAGAGAGGGAACACAAGCAGGGGGAGTGGGAGAGGGAGAAGCAAGCTTCCCGCGGAGCAGGGAGCCAGATGTGGGGCTGGATCCCAGGACCCTGGGATCATGACCTGAGCCGAAGGCAGGCGCTTAATGACTGAGCCGCCCAGGCGCCCCTCCTCAGCACTTTTTTAAAATAGACTCTGGGGCGCCTGGGTGGTTCAGACAGTTAAGCGTCCAACTCTTGATTTTGGCTCAGGTCACGATCTTGAGGTTGTGAGATCGAGCCCTGTGTCGGGCTGTGCTGGGTATGGAGCCTGCTTGGGATTCTCTCTCCATCTGCCTCTGCCCCCCTCTAAATAAAACACACACACACACACACACACACCAGAGTCTTTTTTTTTTTTTAACCCAAAACCTAATGAATAAATCTCTGGGTGGAGCCAGGAATGTACTCCTTAACATTGCCTGGGTAAGTCTGATAATCAGCATGGTTGAAACAGTGCTGCTCCAACCAGTAAGTTTCCCTTTCTTCTACAACAAAATAGAACCCCAATGACTTAGGGACATCTGTTTTTACTTAAAACAATATTTTAAACATATAAGTCTGAGGACCAAGATTCATAAACAAGGTGATTAAAATAATTAACAAAGTGAGTTCTGCCTGATTACCGCTCCTCGCCTCAGTTTTCCCTGACACACTTGTGGTTCAGCCCTTGAACAGACACACAGGCACCAGGTTATCAAAGCAACGCAGCCCCCACTTTGACCGACCTCTGCTCAGGTGGTCCAGACCCTAGTCCAGGCCAGATACCACACAGACGCCAAGAACAGAGGCCTAGGCTCTATAACAGCGTTTAGCACGAAACCCCCACCGACCAGAGACAAGGGACCTGACCCAGGCCAGCTGCTACCAAGGTGGCAAAAAAGAACAGATTCTGCCAGCATGCATCCTCGGACACCTGGAGGACACGGTTTTGCCACCTTAAAGACTTCCAGGCAGGAAGGCAGCCACAAGAACTTGATTTTTAGGACACGTTTCTGGATGGGCATGAGCTGGTACATAAAAGGTGGCTCCAAATCTGAGAAAGAAGAGCCGTGGCGTGAAGGGTGCATCACTGTCTGGTCCAAATGCTCCAAGACAGCTACCAGGACCTCAGCTTACAGATGCTCCTGCTCTCTTTCTTCACCTTCCTACCGTGAGCCCACAGAAATAGGACGTGATCTTCAAGATGACGTAATCTTCAGTCAACAAAGAGCTGACACCTCATTTCCACAGTGGCTTGTGACATCCAGCTTTACCTCCCCCCACAACACCTGCATCTCCTTCGGGCCACGCTCCCAAACACTGAGAATCAGCTGCTAATCAATAGCCACACTCTGCAAAATGCACCCTACCTTCTGAAGCAGACTCAGACTGAAAGGGATCCACTCAGCACTGCTATTTTTAAGAATGCAAATATGGTAGGAAAAGGCAGTAAAAATAACACACCAGGGCCCTGATCCAAGGCCGATTCTTTGCTGAGGGGCCAGGTTCTCATTGAAGTAGGGGTGGAGTGTGTGGGGCTCAGGGTGGCCGATCTTCCCACGGAGTTTTTGTTTTTTATCATACCTGTGAACGCAGAGCCAAGAAGACCGTACAGACTTCCCCCACCCCCACCCGGCCATCTCTCCCCAGACACACAGCTGAGCCACCCCACAGCAGGTAAGCTGAATCCATCCCGGAGGGGCGGGCAGGCTTCTCGGTCCTTCCCAGAATGACTATGCCAAACACTAATGGTTCTCCGCTTTCCTCAATTCTAAAACGACATCTTTCCAAGACGAACAGGGATGCAAACATCCCCCGCCCCCAGGGAAGCAGGAGCTTGGTAAAGGCACAGCAAGCCAAGGAGGAAGACACACAAGACCCTGGGATGGAAAGCAAGCTGGGTCTTGCATCAGTCAGCGATGGTCCTGACAGCCGGATGATCCCAAACTGCGGCCCGCCTTCCAAACTGGCCTGATCCACACCGTCCATGCCAGGGCCACAGACGGCCCCAGAGATAGGCAGACCCGGCTGCCGGGAGTCAGCAGACACAGCCTCACCACTGCAGGGCCAACCACGACAACCGAGCCTTCCTTTCCTCAGCTCCCCATGTTACCAGAATTAGCTCAGGACAGAAGCAGGTAGCCTGCCTCTGAGCAAGGAGTTCTAACAAAATTGAGCACAAATACTTAGCAGCTGGGTTCTGGGCAGAATTCATCGTAATTGGCATGGCTGGGAAAGTGGGAAGGACTCACCAGCACGCACTGGAAAAAGAGGCAAGGATGAAATACCTAACTGGTATTGTAGACTTCTAACATGCCCTTCGGCCCTCTACCAGGGAACGAGAACATCACAGCCACAACAAGTGCCCCACAGCTGAACCCAAGGGTCTAGACGGGCTAGAGACTTTCTGGGGCACGGCTTACAGCTTCTGTGGAATAAACATCTCAGCTCTCCTATCTCCCCTATCTGGGCTGGCTGTTTTCCCTTAATCCCTGGGTCCTGGGAGCTGGCCAACAGGCTGCGGGACTGAGAGTCTGAAGAAGAACCAGAGGCAACACCAGACTGGCATCCGAAGAACCCTTCCCTCTCTAGCAGGTTGCACCCAGGCCTTCTCAAGGACCACCAATTCTAAGTGGAGGAAGACAGGGACAGATAGATGAAGATGTCTCAAGGGCCCTGCTATAGGGCCACAGAAGCCACAGAAGGGTGGAGGCAGGCCGGCGGCGGTGGCCTTGAGATCCCTACGTGGAGTAAGCCACGGGAGGAGCCAGGACACGGGGGGCAACTAGTAAGTAATCAAAATCGATTTCCCGGGCGCCTGGGTTAAGCGACTGCCTTCGGCTCAGGTCATGATCCTGGAGTCCCGGGATCGAGTCCCGCATCGGGCTCCCTGCACAGCAGAGAGTCTGCTTCTCCCTCTGGCCCTCCCCCCTCTCATGCTCTCTATCTCATTCTCTCTCTCAAATAAATAAATAAATAAAATCTTTAAAAAAAAAAAAAATCGATTTCCCTCTCGTGCCGCCTGCCCGTGCTTTCCCAACCGTTTCTGAAGAGTCTGAACCATCCCCAAACAGTAGACGGCATATAGGAACTGCTGATGAGCTACACAGGGAGGGGTGTGATGGGGCGTCTAACGTTAACCCACTTTCCTCAGGCTGCAGCTCCAGTCCTCTCCTCTCACAGGGGCAGGGCTGGGACAGAGCCTGCCCTGTAGAGAAGTCTGGGCTCTGGCATCGGGAGTGCTTCCTTTGAGAGTTAGGATATGCTGCTCACTTGATTGACTACAGACCAGCCAGCCAGCCACTCGGGTGACCAACGAAACACCTACGAGGAAGCCAGACGCTGTGTCTGATGCCAGTGAAACACGGAATCTAGAGAGACTCAGCCCCGGCAGAGCCAAGAGAAGGGCGGGGAGGACAGGTAGTTCCACAAGCAGCTACATACTGGGGAGTGCCAGGCTGGGGGCAGTAGGAGTTGCCACAGAGGACAAGCATGGCTTTTATGTTTATCCAGATGGCTACACTCAAGTCTTTGCTCAGATGTCACCTACCCAGAAAGGCCTTCTTTGACCACCCATCTGGACTTATTTCTCATTCATTCATTCTCTACACAATCTCTACACACCCCCACTTCTTCTCCACGCCACTCTCCATTCCCTGCATCTGTTACTACCTGTTTGCTTCATTAGACTGTGAACCCCACGAGGGCAGGCACGGCTCACCACCGCATCCCCGGCACGGTGCCAGGAACCCACATGGTGGATGACAGGTGCACCTGAGGAGCCGCCGGAGAGATGGTGGAGGACGAATCTGAAGATTCAGGCCCGAGAGGGAACCCACCGGGGCAGCCTACAGCAGCACAGTGTCTACGAAGGAACGAGAGCCCAGCCACCTGCACTCCAGAGGCTCTCAGTCAGAAACCCCGCCGCCTCTGGGAGGTTGGGCTTTCCAAACAGCAAGCCCAGAATCCGTTTCCTGGGACCTCTGCTGCCCCAGCGGCTCAGCTCCCAACCCCCAATACCAGCAGCCTTCTGGTCTAATGTGACAGCTCTGATGGGTGTCCACACAGAAAGAACCACTACATGGGTAACCGCAATCTGAGAAGGAGCACTCGTGCTGAACAGGCAAGAGCCACATGAAAAGACGCACAACCTGGAAGGGTGAGAGGCAGCTTCACTGCGCCGAGTCCGTCAGCCTGTCAACAGTATTTTAACCCCAGTTTTGATTATTACACTCACAGAATGTAGAGAATTTTGAAAAGATTCAGAGCAGCACTAGGAACAGGATCTATGAGGAAAGCGGGAACAAATTCCAGGACAGAAAAGGGAAGCCCAGGATTATTTCTGTCTTCGAGTCTAGAACTTCCATGAGAACGCACAACGACTCCAAATGTCTGTGGAGAAGTTGAAGGAGGGATGGTTGGGCCAAAGAAAGAAACCAGGGTCAGGAGCTACCCGCCAGAATGGGCTTCTCCATCGTTCCTGGGTCAGACCTGCACTGTCCCACAGGCCAACCACTGGCCACCCTTGGATACGGAGCACCTGAAACGTGACCAAGTCTGAGAGAAGATGTGCTAGAGCACAGACAGGAGTCGTAGACAGAGTATGAAGAACGCAGATCACCTCATGAACAGGTTACATCCCTTACATGCTGAAATGATATCCTGGATCTATACGAGCTTGAATAAAACATTAAAATTAATTTCACCTGTTCCTTTTTGGATTATTCTAACATGGCCACTAAAAACAATCTAAAATTACATATGTAGGCTTATACTGTATTTCTTCTTCTTCTTTTTTTTAGAGAAGTGGGGAAGGAGCAGAGGGAGAGGGAGAGAGAATCCCAAGCCGGCTCCACGCCCAACCCAGAGCCTGACGTGGGGCTTGATCTCATGACCCTGAGATCATGACCTGAGCCGAAATTGAGAGTCAGATGCTTAACCCACAGAGCCCCCCAGGTGCCCTGGCTTCTACTCTATTGTTATTGAACAGTGTTGGTTTAAACCAGTAAATTCTTAAAAACAACAGCAGCAGCAGCAACAACAGAGTACCAAAGGCATAACAACACAAAAGAGCGAGCAGCCCCGTCTCACTGTCTCAGTGGTGCGCCCGAGGCAACCACTTTCTGTGTTTTGGTGGGTAGAATATTCAGCCGCATCTATAAATGGTATGCTTGCATCTCTAACTCCTACCCTGTTAACGGCAGACATTACCGGCACACTCTCTCTCCCCCTCCCTCCAACAGCCCTGGACCTCGGGCCCGCCCTTCAACAGTTCTGCAGCTCTGAGACAATACAGACATGCCATCGGAGCGAACCAGAGCGCGGAGCTGACCCAAGGGGCACTCTGCCAACACATACAACCCGCGTGGCTACCGGTGATTCTGCCAAGAACCTATCCCTAACTTTTCCAAACGTGCTCAAGTAATCCGTCAGGGGTTTTCTGGGCTGCGCCTTTCTTGGAGACCGTCCTCCTGTGGAGTTCCACGCTGCCTCTCCAACACGGACTTCCCTTTGCAGCAAGGAAACAAGGGATCTCTTGTTTCCCAGATCCCAGAAAACCCCCTTGTTTTGGTGAAGCACACCTCCCACCAGCTTCCGGAGAAAGGGTCCATGGGAAGCACTTTTTTTTTTTTTTCCAGTCCTCATATGCCTGAAAAAAAAATTCCCTGCTGGGTAATCTGCCTAGATTCGGAATTCCCTCAGAATGTTGAGGGCTTTGCTCTACTGTCCTCCGACCTATCCTAAGTGGCATGTTTACTCTGTTTATATTCACTGTGATCATGTGGATTTATTTCTGTTACCTTTAGGGCCTTCTACCTACCATATTTTTTCTTTGCTCTCTTTTTTTCTAGGGGAATGACCTAGTTTTTATAATTCTGAGTATTTTGCCTCTATTGGTTTGAAAGCTTGCAGGCCTATTTCTACTTTTTATTTTTATTTTATTTTATTTTTTAAAGATTTTATTTATTTGACAGAGAGAGACACAGCGAGAGAGGGAACACAAGCAGGGGGAGTGGGAGAGGGAGAAGCAGGCTCCCCGCGGAGCAGGGAGCCTGATGTGGGACTCGATCCCAGGACCCTGGGATCATGACCTGAGCTGAAGGCAGTCGCTTAACCGACTGAGCCACCCAGGCACCCTATTTCTACTTTTTAAATGGTTACCCTTAATATTTTAATACCTCTATACTTGACTCAGAAAGGCTGAAGCACATCAATACCCCTCCTACTCTTCCCAAACAGTTCAAAGATCTTAGAATGTGTCCATTAATGCTGTTTCCTAAGTTAATGTTTATTTAGATCCGCCCCTGCACTCCCCAGTGTCCTCGTACACCTTTCCTTCTTGTCCCCCTCCTTTCTCTTGCGTTTAGTTTCCTCCTTCCTGAAGTACAGTGAAGGTCTGGTAGTGAATAAACTCCGTTTTTTCTTTCTGTGAAAATGCCTTATTTTGTTCTCACTATTGAATAAAAGGGCGTTACTGAAAACTAAGTTAACAACGTATTTTCCTTAGCACGCTGTAGGGTTTTTCCATTCTGGTCTGGCCTCTAAGCTACTACTCAGACCTCTGCTGGGCCGCACTGTTGAGCCCTGGGAGTAATCTGTATTTTCCCCCCCCAAGCTGCTTTTCAGATGCTCTTTTTCCCTGGGAGAACTCCCATTAGACACAGGTTGGGCCCTCTCTCATCCTGTGCTCTTGCTGGTTACTTCTCTTCCTTGCATACTGTCTCTCTGAGCTGAATTCTACTTCACTTCTGCAGATCTCTTTTCTGGTTCATGTAATTCTCTCCTGGGGTGTGTCTACTTTGCTCTTTAACACTTCCACTGGGTTTTAAATTCAATTAGAATTTTCATTCTGGAGGTCTTTTAGGTTCTTTAAAGAAAAAAAAGCCCTTTTAAAAAAATGTATTGTCGGGGCGCCTGGGTGGTTCAGTCGTTAAGCGTCTGCCTTCGGCTCAGGTCATGATCCCAGGGTCCTGGGATCGAGCCCCACATCGGGCTCCCTGCTCGGCGGGAAGCCTGCTTCTCCCTCTCCCACTCCCCCTGCTTGTGTTTCCTCTCTCGCTGTGTCTCTCTCTATCAAATAAATAAAATCTTAAAAAAATAAATAAAAATAAAATAAATGTATCGTCTTATGCTTTCCTTCAGCCCTTCACTCATTTTAAACATTTATCTTGTAATCTCTCCTATTACCTGGGGTTTTAAAATGTTGGAAATCCTGTTTGTTGTAGCAGCTGACTCTTGCTTATAATTTTCTTTAAAATATTTTATTTATTTGGCAGAGAGAGAGACAGCGAGAGAGGGAACACAAGCAGGGGGAGTGGGAGAGAGAAAAGCAGGCTTCCCGCAGAGCAGGGAGCCCAATGCGGGGCTCGATCCCAGAACCCCGGGATCACGACCTGAGCCGAAGGCAGACGCTTAACGACTGAGCCACCCAGGCGCCCCTCTTGCTTATAATTTCTGCACATTTAGTAAATTCCTGGTATGAGCTCATCATTTGTGGAGACGGTAGGATTCCAAGTGGCCTGCATCGTGGAGGGGTCATTCAACACAAGTTTTGCTCTTCCTTCTGCAAGGAGCTCCAATGGTATCAACAGTCTGGTGCTAGCGTGGGGATTCCTAAAACGTGGGGATTATAAATACAGAATTGAAACCTGGATGTTTCAACTGCTCACGGGAGACCTCCCCCAATACCTCAGAGTGTGAAGCAATGATAAACTTCCTTGCTGGGGCGCCTGGCTGGCTTGGTTGGAAGAGCATATGACTCCTGATCTTGGGGTCTTGAGTTCGAGCCCCACGTTGGGTACAGAGATTACTTAAATAAAAACTTTAAAAAAATTAAAAATAAATAAATATACAAACAAACTTCCTTGCCCATTTCTCCAGCCCCACAGGGGGGATCTTCTTGAATTCCTTTTATTCCTTCTACCAGGGAAGAGCCCTTTGGGGGGATTTCTATTTCAATTTCTATACATGATCATTAAAATCCAAACCTCTATTATTGTGAGGGTGTGTTTTAAGGTCCAATAAACACCCCCCAGAGACATCACAACTCAGCAGGCTCCTCTGCTCTGGTTTTAAATTCCCTCATTGATTTTGGTTTCTTGCTATCCCTTTTCTTTCTTCTAAGCTTAGTTCCAGATTTACAACCTTTATTATATTTGCTAAGGCATTACTAAGTGAGTGGGCAGGAGTGGTTCTACATAAGCTCCATCTACCATGTGAGATTGGAAATCCAGTCCACTGCCTTCTGGCTCCCATGACGTTGAACAATCGGATGTATCTTCATTCCCCAATCTTTTGTATGTGACCTGTTTTCTCTCTTTGCAAGCTTCATCCCCAGTGTTCTGGAATTACACAATGTGCCAACCAGACCTTTTTCCATTCACCATCCTGGAACCCTGTGATCATCAATTCTGGAAACATTCCTGATTTCTTTGATACATTTCTGTCCTTCATTTTTCCTTTCTTTATAGACCTAGGTGTCAGACGTTTCCATTCTATTTCCTGCGAGTCTTTGTCAACTCTTTTCTCTCCCCTAACAGCATGTTTTTAATACCAAGAACTCTTCCTTGTTCTGAGTTGTATAGCACTGTTTTATTTCATTAACAAAATACTGGCTCTTATTTCGTGGCAAATATTCACCGTGTTCTGAGGGTTTCTTCTGGGTACACCTTTCTCTTTGCTCGTTCTAGCCTCTACCCTTCATGTTGGGAGCTTTTAGAACCCATTCAGTGACCCTTAGCTGTCCACTCCTATTTGAAATGAGTCAACAGATCTTTATGGTGAGGGAACAGTTCTGTATCTTTTTTAAAAATATATCTTTATTTATTTATTTATTTGAGAGAGAGACAGAATGAGCAGGGAGGAGAGGGAGAAGCAGGCTCCCCGCTGAGCAGGGAGCCTGATGCGGGGCTTGATCCCAGGACGCTGGGATCATGACCTGAGCCGAAGGCAGACGCTTCACCGACTGAGCCCCCCAGGCACCCCCAACAGCCTGTATCCTGACTGCTATGGCGGCTCCATGAAACTTCAGGTGACAGAATGGCAGAGACTGCACACACATCGTATGCGCGCCAATGTCAATTTCCTGGTTCTGATACTGTCTGTGGCTGTGTAAGATGTAACCACGGGGGGAAACTGGATGAAAGGTGCATGGGACCTCTCTGTGCTGTTTTGCAACTTCCTGTGAATCTCTAACTATCTCAAGATAAAAAGTGAAAATAAAAAAAGCTGCGTCAATAATAAGATGATGGGAGCTTTGCAAACACAAGCAAGGCTTTGGATCGTACAGATCACAGGAGCTGGGGTAGAATCTCGCTTTTGTTCCGAGGGACGGCCAAACCCTACCAATGGCAGGTCTGTCTCTGACAGGGCTAATCCTCCACTCCCAGGCCTCAGGCCTGGTTTCAGCACGCAGGGAGCAGGCAGGGAACTCAGCCGACACTTCCCCTCCCAGTGTACAGACTTTCCTGAATCCACGTTTCATCTCCGAGTTATGCTGCCCTTTGCTACATCTGAGCTCTCTCAGCCCAGAGTACGTCTGGTTCAACGTCTCCGGAGCACACACCTCTGCTCTCTCGGGTGGGGTCTGTTTAGGTGCGGAGTCGTACCTTCCATCCCTCTGTCTTTGGGCCCAAACCTCACTTGTGCCTGGGGCAACATCAGGTGCCTCCGATTCCTGAGACACTCTGAGGGGCTGCTCCTTGGTCTCCGTGGGCACCAACGTCTTAGCTTCCTCGGCTCTGCTCAGTCTTTGTCCCCCTTCCATCTTCTAAAACTTGAAATCTTTGTCTACTGTCTTCCCTCCCATTCTCTGTCCTCACAGGTTTACACATTTAAAAAATTCATTTACTGGGGCGCCTGGCTGGCTCAGTCGGTAGAGTTGTGAGTTCAAGGCCCACTCTGGGTGTAGAGATTACTTAAGTAAAGAAACTTAAAAAATTCATTTACGTCATTTTAGAAGGGATTCTGGAGGAAGTGGAAATAAATGAATGTGTTCAATCTACCATGTTCACCAACCAAGATTTTTTTTTTTTTTTAAAGATCTTATTTATTTATTTGACACAGAGAGAGAAAGACAGCACAAGCAGAGGGAGCGGCAGGCAGAGGGAGAGGGAGAAGCAGGCTCCCCAAGGAGCAGGGAGCCCGATGCGGGGCTCAATCCCAGGACCCCGGGAACATGACCTGAGCCGAAGGCAGTCGCTTAACCAACTGAGCCACCCAGGCGCCCCCAACCAGAGATCTTTAACCTTAATTTTTCAAAATAACCATGGGACATAACCGAAGATAGAAAGATGATAAGGTAACAAAAATAAGAAATCACAAATTCAAAAATTAGAAATCCGGGGTGCCTGGGTGGCTCAGTCAGTTAAGCATCTGACTCTTGATTTCGGCTTGGGTCATGATCTCAGGGTCCTGAGATCAAGCCCCACGACGGGCTCTGTGTTCAGCGCAGAGCCTGCTTGAGATTCTCTCTCCCTCTCCCTGCCCCCCGCCCCCGCTCGGGTGCACTTGCTCTCTCCCAAAAAAATAAAATAAAAAATAATTTAAAAAAATTAGAAATCCTTAGTTCCGACATCCACCTACTTAATTTAGAGACCAGTTCATCTTTGAGCGGCTCTCCCAGTACTGCTTTTCTAAAATGCGAAATGGTAGGAAGGGAAAAGAAAGCACAACTCCATCAGAAACTCCCCCAGTCACTCCAAGGGGCCACCTATCTGCGCAGACATGTGGCTTTCTGTTGCAAATGTCAAAAAAACTTTAAACTGCATAGATTGCTGGGATTCAACCACAACAGTCAGACCCAATCCGGGGCAAAGCTGGGCTCTGGGTGGAAGAGACTCATTGTCAGTGTCACCCGAGAGGCATGGGGAATCGACAGCTCACACACTTACAAAACTAAATTAGATTCTTAAATGCTAAACTAAAAACAATCACTGAGAAAGTCACAAAACATAAATAGCAGCACATGTGCCCCTCAGACCGCCGCCCTGCTTGAGGACGGGGGATCTGTGAAGCGCCAGTAGCCAAGCTGTGCTGGGCCGGCTGCCGCCTGCGTTACCAGGCGCCGCGTGTCACACGCAGGACACCCGCTCGCACGCCTCGGCCCCACCGTGTTCGGACCTGCCACACAGCCACAGAAACAACTCGGTTACCAAGGCACGTCCGTGTCGAGCAAGGAGCACTCCATCACCTGCTGCACAAGAAATATTACAATACTTACTACGAGAGGGCCAAAAAGGAGACTAGCTGGACCAGGCTCTGCCTCTGAAAGACTTCGGTTGTGACTGGCAGTCTGTGCATAATTCATGAGACTGGTAAACGTCTGAAGGCCTGCCCCGTTGCCGAGGAAGCCCTATTTAGCAGCCCCTTTCTTATTCCTGGGGATGGTGGAGCCCCACATGTAAAACAATTAACTTAGTTCTAGAAAGATTTAGAATTAAGAGTCCTTTCAGTCTATAAGGATCGCAAATCCTCTAGAGTATGTTTAACTAGGAAAGGCAGTTAGATCCCAACATAAGGCTAGACGCCTGGCAGAGACCCCAGTGACACAGAGAGCACCTACCACAGCAAGCGGCCCACCTGCCCGACCCTGAAGGACAGAGAGCAGACCCAAAGGCACGCTCTACTAGGCAAGCCAACAAAGAAGACAATTAACAAGTGGGCAGATGCTTTTCTGGAACAGACATTTCTCCAGAGCAGATCTACAAAGGGCTACTAAGCACGTGAAAAGACTCTCAAGGTCATCAGTCGTTAGGGAAACGCCCACCACACCACAGTGCAAATCCCACTCCACACCCACCAGGATGGCTGTAATGCGGAGGGACCAACGGCAGCGAGTGTTGCTGACGACGAGCAGCAACCGGAAGCCGCACACGCTGCAGTCACACACAAGGTTCAACAGCGAGTCACCGCACCACCCAGCAATTCCACTCCCGGGCATAATACCCAGGAGAACCGAAAATATACCCCCCACACAAACTTGTACAGAAATGCTCGCGGCAACATTATTCAAAATAGCCCCAAAGTGGAAACAACCCAAGTGCCCATCAACTGATGAACGGGTAAGTGGCCGATCCACACAGCAGTTGCCACAAAAAGGAGTACAGATCCGCACCACAGCCCGAAGGAAACCTGAAAACATGCTCTACGAGAGGAGCCAGACCCAAAGGGCCGCACATTCCACATTTTCATACAACATACACAGAATCAGCAAACCCACAAAGACAAAAACCCAAACACACCAGCATACAACGTGGTTACCAGGGGCTGGGAAGTGGGGGGAAATTCAGTGCAACAGCCAAGGGGTAGAGGCTTCATGGGTGAAGACATTGAAAATGTTCTAGTTTTGCATAGTGGGTGCACAAACCTCTGAATATACTAAAAGCCATTTGCATTGTTTAACTCAGAAGGGTGAATTTTATGGTATGTAAATTATATCCCAAAAGTGCTGGTGGTGTGTGTTTTTGTTTTTGTTTTTTTTTTTTAAAGGCAAGCCCAAGGTTAAGCTGAAATTAGTGACTGCCTGGTTCCTCTCTTGAGCAGGAAGTTCTTGAGCATGTCTCCTCACAGTGTAAATCCTCTAAATCCTCTGTATTACAGATTTTATTTTTTAAGTCAAATACCAGAACCTATCTCAACTGTAACTAAATCACCAGAAAACTAAAATCAGCACTGCTAACACCCTCTACTTCTACTCCTAGAAGTCAGATGGTTGTCCTCCTATGAATTTTTCTTTCCTTAAGACGGAGTGTCTTTGTCCATTTGTGGCTTCCATCAACCTTAACCTGAACCGTTCAGTTTACTGGGGCCTCAGTTCCCAGACTATAAAATAGTCAAATCAAACCCTCCCTTCTAGTACCACCACTGAGGGCCCAGACACACCCTCAAACCGAGCATACAGCCAATGTCAATCATCTCGGGGCTCCTGAAGACCCTGCCTTCACTGGGCACCTGATAACTAGAAACGCCCGTGTCCTCTGATGTCACCAGCACAGGAGAGGAGAGCTTGAGGTGTCAGGGTCTACAGGAGAGATGGAGAGGATGGAGACCCCAACATACCTTGGGCATTGCTATACAGGACACAGTCATCGTCCCACTATGAGCTGCGTCATCTGAGAAATGCCTCGGTGGAGCCACGTGAAAGAGACGGGGATTCTGAGAGTCCTGAAGAGGGCCCTCTTAGAGTCTGACCTCTACAACTGCCAGCCCGCGTCTGAGCCAGCCCTGCCCCCCCCCCGCCCTGGCTTACTTACCATGCCCCAGCCCAGCCCTCTGTTCAGGGAACGCAGGCCTGAGCTAAGGCACAAGAGACTGGCCTGCAGTCCTGCGGAGCTCAGGGACACCTCTGGTCACAAGAAGGGCCTGTTTCTTGGCAAGAGCAGAGTACAGTCAGAAAAACGTCTAGTCAACTGACCTGAGTTCTAGTCTTCCAGATGCTGCCTACTAGCTGGGATTCCTGCCTCAGTCACCAAAAAATCTCACCATCATGCTGGGAAAACAGGCATTCTAAGATGGAAGTGTAAATAGGTACTACTTTTGGGGATGACAGTTTGGTAAAATGAATCCAAAGTCTTAAGAGTATATTCCTATCCCCTGACCAATAATTCTGTTTTAGGAATTTATCCTGAGAAACTTAAACAATGTAGACAAAGGTATAAAAAAGTATCCAGTATAAGATGGTAGTTCCACTATTTAAAGCTATGAAAATCTGGAAACATTTTAGTTAGTCAAAAGAGGAGACTGACTGAAGAACCTTGGGTTCATCTGTTGGAATTACGGGCATTCATTAAAAAGCATGCTACCAAAGGGGCACCTGAGTGGTGCAGTTGGTTAAGTGTCCGACTCTTGGTTTCGGGTCAGGTGGTGATCTCAGCGTTTTGAGATTGAGCCCTGCGTCAGCTCAAGACTCTCTCTCCCTTGGGGAGCCAGGGCGGCTCAGATGGGGGACTCTTGATTTCGGCTCAGGTCATAGTCTTAGGGTCCTGGGATCGAGCCCTGCACCTGGCTCCGTGCTCTGCAGGGAATCTGTTCCCTCGCCCTCTGCACCCTCCCCCTGCTCTCTCTCTCAAATAATTAAATAAATCTAAAAAAAAAAAAGCATGCTACCAAAATTTGAAGTGGGATGACAACGCTACGACACGGAAACATCTCCACCTGTGAACATCTGACTCAAGAACACTGCAGACAGGACCAAAGCCACGTTCCAGAAAAAGGGCAGTCCTACCTGGCCTTTCTAACACACTCAGTCTGTGCGTGTTTCACAAATGTTACACCTGAGAGGAGCAAAGGCAGTGGCTCCAAATCGAAACTATTAAGGGAAGCCATCTGATTATGGAGGCCCCCAAGGTACAGACGACAAGCACAATCAAGAGATAGGAGAACACGAAGAACACGTCAACAGGGCACGGGATGAGCTGATCGACGGCAGAAAGGACCCTAAGGGCTGAGCCAGTCTCTGCGAGATGCCAGCAGGTGCTGCGCCCTGGCCGGGCTGCAAGGGCCTGGGCGCGGCCTGAACCCCGAGTCGACTGCTGCGCCGGCAGAAGGCTCAGAAGGAAGACCCTGACGCCGAAGCAGGGGAGAGGGGCAAGTGAGTCTTTGTTACTGGTGTGCTCTCTCTCTTTTTAACAATTTATTCACTTATTTGAAAGAGAGTGCGCACGTGCATGAGCAGGGGGGAGAGGAAGAAAGAGAGGGAGAGAGGGAGAATCTCAAGCTCGCTCCCTGCTGAGCGTGGGGCCCGACTTGGGGCTCCATCTCACAACCTGAGGTGAAACCAAAAGTTGGGACGCTCAACCGACTGAGCCACCCAGGCGCCCCTGGTGTTACCTGTTTTTTAAAATACAATCCAGGAATGATTCTTTAGGTTGGAGCCCTTGAGAATCAGGGTAACATCAAAGTGAGGGTAAATGTCAAGTAGCTCCTGAAGAGCTTCCTGGAACACCTGCAAAGTGTCAGGGGAGGGTCACCTGCACAGCAACAGATTGGATAACCTGCCATCAGGGGGAAAAAAAAAAAACCTATAAATCTAAGATAAATAAGAGAATAATCCATCAATTTTTCTTCAGTGTTAGATCATCAGGGACTGAACAGGCCCCTGAGCCTGTAGACCTTCCCTACTTCCCTGACCGCAGGGCCCTACACTCCCACGCTCTGCATTCACCTGTCCACCTGCTGTTCTCGCTGCCAGCCGCCATCCCTCTAGTCTGAGTACTATCCATGGTTACAGATCACTTCCAAGCTGCCTTATTTTAGAGAGCATCTTGCTTGACCTCTACTCTCTGGCATTAAAAGCTGCTAAAAAGGGCACCTGGGTGGCTCAGTCGTTAAGCATCTGCCTTCGGCTCAGGTCATGATCCCAGCGTCCTGGGATCGAGCCCTCCATCGGGCTCCTTGCTCAGCAGGGAGCCTGCTGCTCCCTCTCCCCCTGCCTGATTCTCCCCCTGCTTGTGCTAATAAATAAATAAAATCTTTAAAAAAAAAAAAAAAAAAAGCTGTTAACAAAATTCTCCAGAAAGATAACTCTTAGGGAAGAGGATGAACTGAGGATTAGATAAAGTGAGAGATCAATCAGAAGGGTTTTTTCCAACATTCAAAAGACAATTATGCGAAATGCAACGTAGTATCGTGAATTGGATGCTGAAACAGAAAAAGGACTTTAGTGGAAAACTAATCCAAATTAAAGTGTGCAGTATAGTTTATAGAGTAAAACCAATGTTAATTTCTTACTTTTGACAAACATACTGTGTTACATAAGATGCTAACATTAGGAAGCTGAGGCGCCTGGGGGGCTCAGTTAAGCGTCTGCCTTCGGCTCAGGTCATAATCTCAGGGTCCTGGGATCGAGCCCCATGTTGGGCTCCCTGCTTAGTGGGGAGTCTGCTTCTCCCTCTCCCCCTCTCTTCTGCTCGTGGTCTGGCTCTTTCTCAAATAAATAAATAAAATCTTTATTAAAAAAAACATTAGAGGAAGCTGGTGAAGGGTATACTAGGATTTCTGCAACTTTTCTGTAAATCTAAAAAGTGTTTATTTTATTTTTTTTTATTTATTTTTAAAAGATTTTATTTATTTATTTATTTGACAGAGAGAGAGAGAGCACAAGTAGGCAGAGCAGCAGGCATAGGGAGAGGGAGAAGCAGGCTTCCCGCTGAGCAGGGAGCCCAATGCGGGGCCCGATCCCAGGACCCTGGGATCATGGCCTGAGCTGAAGGCAGACGCTTAACGGACTGAGCCACCCAGGCGCCCCTAAAAAGTGTTTATTTTAAAAATGTAATTATGAGGGCATGAAATAGGACAACAATAAGAATAAAAGATGGGGGACAGACTGAACACACATTTCCGAGGTAGGCATCTCTCTTCCCATGGAAGATTCCAAGTATCTAAGACACTGTGCTTCCAAAACAACCTCCCTCACACTTCTCTGTCCATGCAGCTACTGGCAGACTATTACCTGGGCATGCACTCCAGAAGCCTGAGTCTCTGCCCAGCTTCCCAACCCCACTCCCTGGATGTCAGGAGACCACATGTCTACAGTGAACCTCGATTACTTTCCTAAAAGGTTATTGTTTAAGGGGGACAGAGCTTCAGTTTGGAAAGATGAAAAAGTTCTGGAGATGGATGGTGGGGATGGTTGCACAAGTGTGAAGGTGCTTCGTGCCGCTGAACTGCACACTTCAAAAGGGTAAATTTTATTATGTATATTTTACCACAATAAAAACCAAACATAATGGCTCCCTAACTCCCTCCTGATCATCGAGAGCCCTGGGCGTGCTCACACCCACTGCTCCATCCCCGTAGGTGTTACACCTGCTTTCCTGGCCACTCACCAAATGCCCCTCACGGCTTGGGCATGCCACCCCGTCTGAGAAACCTTCCACAACCACTCCTCCATCCCTGCTCTAACTCAAAGTGCCATTACTGCTCTGATTCAATAGTCCTAACTGTACTTGGGAGTTTGGTCCCAGGGTCAAACCGAGCATCATCAGAATTATCCTTAAAAAGCCCCTTAAAGCTATCACTAAGTCCAACACACCAGTTCTCCCTCTGGCACGGGAACAGGTCGCCGCTCTGTCCACTGAATACTGGATGGAATTGTTGGTTCACACATAAGAGCCATTTTTTTTTCCTTAAAAAGATTATTTATTTACTTATTTGAGAGAGAGTGAGAGCGAGAGAGATCACAGAGGGAGAGGGAGAAGCAGACTCGCCGCTGAGCAGGGAGCCCGATGTGGGGCTCGATCCCAGGACCCTGGGACCATGACCTGAGCCGAAGGTAGTCACCTAACTGAGCCACCCAGGCGCCCTACGTAGGGGACATTTTGTATGAAAACACAGCACTTTCAACACTCTTGCCCCGTGTGTGTGTGGGTGGGTGTGTGTGGTCACACAAAGTAGATGCACATTAACTCGCCTGCACTGAAAAAGCCTCCTAACTGGCCCCAGGCTTCCAGCTACCCCACCTCCTCCATCGTATGGACTGCTGCCAGATTATTCACTGCAAACTTTGAGATGGCTCCTCATGATGTGGAAACACAACAACAGCACAAACCCAAACTCCTTTCCACCACAGAACCAGCGTGATGCGAAGTCTGAGGGGCCACAGACCACATGGCTGTGGGGTCGGCTACCTGGGTTTCACCCAAACTCTTCGCTTAGGACGTGACCTTGGGCAGCCTCATCTGTAAGACACATGAAATAGTAACACCTAGTGCACAGGGTTCTCCCAGAGAGGCCTCGAGAGCCCACCCACGTGACGTGCTTACGACACGCCGAGCGTACAGCAGGGCACGAGCACCGCGGTCGCTGCCACCGCGATCAGATCCGGGCCGGCTAGCTGGCCCCGCTGTCGCCCGCCTTCTCCTCGCACCCTCCCGCCAGCTCAGCAGCCCTCGACGTGTGGTCCAGGAAGCTGAGAGCTTTCAGGAGGTCCAAAGTCAAGCCTTTCCACAGTCCTACTGGATGGTATTTGCCTTTCCCGCTCTCATCGTCTCCGGAGTCTCCACTGGAACTTCCAGAGGCTACCTGGTGTAATGCTCTGAGGGCTAGAGTGAGTGCTTGCTTATTCTTGGGTTTTAAGTTCTGTTTCAATTTCTTACCTGAAATATTGATACATATAAATAAAAGCTCATCGGGATAGTCAATAATTTGTAAGGGTAAAGGAGTTCTAAGGCCTAAGTGAACCATTTCTCCCAAATGTCATGCAAACTTCCCGCATCTGGCTTTGCTCATGTTGATCTTCCCTCTCAGGATACCCTTCCGTCCCACCACTGTTGATCCAAATTCTTCTCACCTTTCAAGGCCTAGCTCAAAAGCTACCTGCATGAAAGCTTTTCCTAATGCTCTCCCACCCCCCCACACTCAGAAATGCTGTCCGTTCCCTCCAGATGGGACTCAGCACTTTCTACCTTATGAGTACCCCATTTGCTCAGCTGAACAGGGATCCCCGGGCACCAGCTCTGGGCCAGGCTCTGTTCAGGCATGGACAGCAGTGAACAAGCTTGTTCTGCCCTCTTACCTTCTGGTCAGGAAGACAGTAAACAAGGAAGCAATCAGATCTCAAATAATGCCTGATACTCTGAAGAAAATAAAGGTGAGGAAGGGATTGGAGGGAGGGTTTTCTCTCCCACCAGACTAAGTTTCTGAAGCAGCGCTAGCGAATACGTGAGCCACTGCAGAAAGAAGACTGTAAAATATTTCATTAATAATTTTTAGGGGCTCCTGGCTGGCTCAGTCGGTAGAACATGAGACTCTTGATCTCGGGGTTGTAAGTTCAAGTCCCATATTGGGCATGGAGCCCTACTTAAAAAATAAACTAAATAAATAAAATCTTTACACATAACAATAACTTTTATACTGATCACATGTAGATATGGTACCTTGGATGTAACGGGTCGAATACAACTTACTGGACGTAACCTCACCTGCTTCTATTTACTTTTTCAAATGTGGCTCCTATCAAGTTTAAAATTACAGATGTGGCTCACATCCTATTTCCATTGGGCAGGACTCTTCCAGAGCAGAGATCGGCAAATTATGGCCTGCAGGTCAAATCCAGCCTGCTGCCTGTTTTAAATAAGATTTTACTGGAACACAGCCATGCCCGTTCATTCACTTATTGTCCCCGAATGTTTTCATGCTACAATGGCCGAGTTGACTGGTTGTGAAGGAGACAGTACGGCCTGCTAAGCCTAAAATATTTACTATCTAGCCCTTTACAGAAAGAATGCTGGCCCCCGATCTAGAGTGCAGGGCCTGTGTGTGGGTGCTCTCTGGAGGCCCACAGCACCCCACCGGGGGCAGGGGGTGGCTGTGCAGCCCGAGGAGAGAGCCTGCGCTCCAGCAGAACAGACATTAGGCTCTGCCCCTCGCCAGCCGTGTGGCTTTGGGAGAGTTACATGCATTCTCCAGGTTGTAGGCTCTCCCTCTCTAAAATGGGGACACTGGCCACTCTAGGGAAGAAGAAGATAATGTAAAGCATGTGTTACACCGCCTGGCACACAGCACGAATCCACTGATACTGGATGGATAAAAAATAGCAAATTTCAATCATTTTCCTCTTGGACCGGTTGAACTATATTCATAACAACTCTGACTTTTCGTCCTAAGAAGAAATGAAATCCAATGAAACTCTCAGCAGCAACTGTGTATTAATACTGGTCAGTAGGCAATGGGGCGGGGAGGGAGAAGCAGGTCTTTTTAACAGGAACACTATGATCTGAAAGCACTACCTGGTTATTAGGGGCACTTAATGTCCCTTCCCTCCTGTTGTGCCCCTTTTGATAATTTCTGGCATTAACACTGCCACCAGAAGACTAAGGCAGAGGGGAGACAAAAACCTCAAACCAGTTACACCCAATAACATTTGGGGGGAACGGGACACACACACAAACAGAACCTACTGACATCAACGGGTTTTTAAGGACCTATAGGTCAGTCCCAGCCGGCAGAATCAGCCTCCCAGGGAGCATGTGAGACATGCACGTTCTCAGGCCCGCCCCAGCCGGTTTCAGAAGCCTGCATTAGCAAGAACCCCAGGTGATGCCACACACATTAGCCTTTCAAAGTGCTGGTCTAGACGCCATGTATCCGTGCTCTCCCCACCCTCCTGCCACCTCTGGTGAGCAGTGTCAAGTCGACGGTGCCCGATTCCTTCGGAGTAACAGGCTGGGCATGCTTATGCCCGTCGGCAGGACGCCCCCCCAGAGCGCTGAGGCAGGCAGAGCACAAAGCCTAAACTGCGTGCCCAGCTACTGTGCAGCTGGGGCGGCCTTCCATCTCCGGCAGAGGAGCCTCACACTGAAGACTCAACCATCTCCATTCACGAACTCACACGTGTGAATGTAGGTCTGGCAAGTGTTTTCAGCGGGGTTGTTAGAGCTGCTCCTTGTGACAACCTCGAGAGATGGGCGTTATACCACTTTATAAGCTGAGAAACTGAGGCTCAGAGAGGATGGGTGCTTCCACCAAGGTCTTGAAGTTACGAGAGACGCTAGAACTCGGACGGCTTCTAAATGTTAAACGGGTGCTTTTTCCAGATTATTCAGAGCTTGCACCGAGGACTTGGAGGAAACCCAGAATGGCACCAACCAGGGAGACTTTTCACTGGCTTCACGAGACACGGCCTCAGTTCTCATCCCAGCCCAGGCTCCTAGGGAGCCTGTGGCCAGCAGAGTGTTTCAATTTCTGCTAGGTTTTAAGCCCAGACACAACTGCATTTCAGCCACAGCTGACGCCGGCTCTGGCTAGCTTTATCCTCGCCTGCTGGGCTCCTACTCTGCCTGGGGAGCTTCGTGATGGAAGGTGCTGAAACAGTCCACTACCACATGGCGTACTTTGATTAATCTGCTCTTCCTAGTGTCGGGACACCCACGTGTCTCAGTCCTGTAGCAATTATTCTCTCTCAAAAGAGCCCAGGCTGGACAATAAATTACATGGTCAACTTACCTACTACCCTAAGGGGAGTGTCAGCTGCCAGGTGCCCACACAGTTCCAACACAGACCACAAAGTGTCTGGGAAAAGGCTACGAATACTCCTTGTAGGTGAATGGGAAGGATCTGGTCATTAACTCAAACGCTTCCCACGAAAATGCATGTGAGCCATTCAGAATACAAGCTTTCACTGCATATAAGGAGTCACTGTCTTGGTTTCTCAAGAAGCTTCCAAGCCAGGGGGAGGGAGCTCAAGTGTGTCATTTAAGCGCCGTGGAGCATCAGAGGCAGAGAAGAGCACATGTGAACGGGGGAAGCAGATGAGACGCAGTCTGCTGAAGGGGCAGGAGATTAAGTGTGAGCCATGGGCGAGGAGCCTTGAGTGACAAGCTAAGGCACGTCAGGAGGCTGGGTCCTGACACAATCCAAGCAGTCTTCTGGAAGGTCAGCCTCTGGTGCTGCGGGCTGGGCTGAAGGAGGGCCTAGCGACAGGGAGACCAGACGAGATCAGTCCAGGCACGGGACCATCAGAGAGCGAGCCTGAGTTGCAGCACGGAAATGCAGAGGATGCAAGAGGCATTTCGAACAAAGATTTGATGACCAATTAGAATGGAAGCCTGACCCAAAGGCACAGGCAACAAAGAAACAGACAAACTGGACTCATGACAATTAAAACAACATTATAATGCACTAAGAGACACTATCAACCTAGTAAAAAGGCAACCACAGAATGGGAGAAAATATCTGCAAATCATGTATCTGATAAGGGATTAAATATCCAGAATTAGAGAGAGCTCCTGCAACTCAACAACAAAAAAAGCCCCGAACAACCCCATTTAAAAATGGGAAAAGGACTTAAACTATTTCTCCAAGGAAGGTACTTAAATGACCAAGAAGCACATGAAAAGATGCCCAACCTTACTAGTCATTAAGTAAACGCAAATCAAAACCACGGTGAGATACGACCTCACACCCATTAGGATGACTACTATAAAAAAATCAGAAAATAACAAATGTCGGCTAGAATGTGGAGAAACCGGGATCCTTGCACACTGCTGGTGGGAATGGCACATGGTGCAGCTGCTGTGGAAAACAGTATGGCAGTTCTTCAAATAAAAGTAAAAATAAAATTACCATATGATCCAGCAATTCCACTTCTGGGGATATACCCAAGAGAACTGAAAGCTGGATCTCGAAGAGACGCTTGTACACCCATGTCCATAAGCTGCGCTATTCACGACAGCTAAGCCCGGAGAGCACCTGAGTGTCCGCTGACGGCGGGATGGATAAGCCTAAAGCTGCAGATACAATGGACTTTCTATCAGTCTTTAAAACGAAGGGAATTCTGACCTATATTACAGCATGGATGAACCTTAAGGCTATTATACTAAATGAAATAATATTTCACGTCAGAAAGTAGAATGGTGGTGGCCAGGGGCTGCCGTGGGGGGAAACAGGGCGTTGTTTAGCAGGCATCAAGGTTCAGTTTTACAAGACGACTAGAGGTCTGGAAACAGGATGGTGATGGCTGCACATTATGAACGTATTACTACCACTGAACCGCACACTTACATTAGAATGGGGGCCCGGGCACCTGGGGGGCTCAGTCGGTGAAGCGTCTGCCTTCGGCTCAGGTCATGATCTCAGGGTCCTGGGATCGAGTCCCGCATCGGGCTCCCTGCTCCTTGGGAGCCTGCTTCTCCCTCTGCCTCTCTCTCTCTCTCTCTCTGTCTCTCATGAATAAATAAATAAAATCTTTAAAAAAAAAAAAAAAAAAGAATGGGGGCCCAAGAAGGTACATTTAAAATGATCCCAAATATTCTGGAATTTTAGAAGACATAAGCTGAAGTATTTAGAGGTGTCTGCCATCAGGTCTGCTTCTAACTTACCAAATGGCTCAGGCGAAAATGTATTTACACACATTCACACATACAGGTAAAGCACAGATGACAGAAATGTTAACTGCTGACTCATGATGGTTGGTAATCAGTATTCACTGGCCTAGTCTTTCAACTTCTCTGTATGTTTGAAGATTTCTCATCATCAAAAGTTGGAAAAAGGAATTTTTTTAAATGCCACAGACCTGGGGGTGGGAAGGGCAGTTACACTCATGAGACTTTACAGCCACAATGTCTGCAGTTCTAGATGACAGGAGCTGTTAGGTAAGGGGTGCGGAACGTGGCGCGGGTGTGGAAGCCACGTGAACGCAGGGACGGCTGCAGCCCTGTGGGGAACAAGAGCCCCAAAGAAAAGACAGGAAGGCGGCGAGGGGAGTAAGAACATGATGTGGGAAGAAGTCTCACAGAGAGAAGGGGAAAAAGGCTAAAGAGAAAAATTCAGTACAGTCTGGTATACGGAACCCAACGGAAGAAAGTTTCCAGTGCGAGGGCAGGACTGACCACAACCAACAAGGCTGACGGACCCAAAGGACAAGAACTAGGGAATCGTTGGTAAATGCAGTAATTGGGAATCCACTAGTCCTCTGTGACCTTCAGGAGAGCCGTTGGCATCCAGTGGTGAGAGGCCAGGGAGAGGCTAAGGGGCTCGTGGGTCGTGAGGAAACGGAGCAGACAGCCCTCGCGAGCGGCAGAGTGCTGGGGTGCCCCCAAAGCATGCTGAGCGTAGGGAGAGACGCTCTTTCTTCTATTTGAAGATGATATCATCAACCTTGAGGCCCTCAAACTCCCTTAAGTAATTAAACAGAGCAGACAAATAAGGGGATGCTTTCAGCGTGGAGTATGTCTGCTCCTGATGCTCCTGGAAGCATGTGTCTGCTCCTTCCCACCTGCACCTAGGAGGGCCAGCAAGTCGTCCTGTGGAACACGCCGGTCACAACAGTGTCACCAACCGTCACCACAGCAGCAGCTCCCGCAAAAAAGATCAAAATTAAAACAAGGTGGAAAAACTTCATCAGAGCTGCTGAGTGTGAAAGACCAGCTCTCACTTGCAGGATGCAAGTGAAGAACACTCTTTTTAAGACTGCAGGAAATCTCTCCTGCTAGCTGGGGGTTTTCGTTTTATTATTGGATAGGACTGACGACTTTTTCTTTCTTTCTTTCTTTTTCTATTTTTTTTTTTTTTTTTAGCACTACTTAGTACCTTTTTTTTTTTTTTTTTTTTGGTAAAGATGTTGGATAGGCAACAGCCTTGAAAGCACAACCTTCTCAGGCTTGGCGCCCAGCCACTGGGCAGGTGGAGCCTCAGAAGGAGCTATAGTTAAAAACACCAAAATCCTAGTAAATATAAGTGAAAGCATCTTGTAAATGAAAAGGCACATTTCCCTCTTTTGATTATCCATTTAAATAAGCACCCTCCCACCCCCATGCAGAAGCAGGCTAAGCTCTGGGCAGGGAAACTCTGAAAACTTCCGTCAGTCGAACAAGAAGAGCACAGATCATGTCCTCCCGGTTAGAACTACAGGATGGCTCTTAAAAGAGATCACCCCAAATCCAACTCTGAGGGGACCACCAGGGGCAGCTGAAACCGATCCTGGGCCCAGCACTGTTGTGATGGTGATTCAGGTCACACCACTACAACCGCACCCCTTTTGAAAGTACTGGCCCCACAGAGGTTCCACTGGACTCCATGAGGCCCTTGGGTAAAACAGTTAAAAAGCAAAATTTCTCTAGATGGAATGGGAAAATTTAAAAAAAAAAGAAAGAAAGAAAAGAAAAGCAGGAATAACAATGAAGTGGGGATGGAGGGGGTGCAAAAGGACCTTTAATGTCCTAGAACAAAAACAAGGTGGAGAGCACAAATTCGGGGCAACTAAACGGGAAGGAACTGAGTGGCACTCAGCCTCTCTCCAAGGAGTCCTTCTGAACCTGTCTCATGACTCAGCATTCCCAGCGGGAGGGTGACAACAGCAGCAAGAGAGGGGACAGGTCTCTGGGGGCAGGAGGTGCAGCTGGATTTCCTAACACCATTTCTAAGACAACACAGAAATGCCAGTTCCTCAGACTTTTGGTCGGGGGAATAAACCAGTGTTGGAATGAATCACACTTATAGAGACTGCTTTCATTCAACATCTAGGGGTACTCACAGGTTCTCTAGAAATAAAATGTGCTTTCTGACAATTATTTTGAGAATGACTATGGGGTCAGGGAAGGAAAGATGCAGAACAGAAGCACACCGCAAGTGCCAATCTACTGTCTCTCCCATTCTGCTCCCCAGCGTGATCTCCCTCTGTCTTTCCACCCATCCCAACACCCTGTTCCTTTCTCTCTCCTTACCTGTGGTTACATCCTCTCCACTAAGATTTTCAAGTGTTTACAGACTGGATGATTAATGCCAACCACAGGGTCTGTGACTCATGTTTAATCAGGGTGCTTGATACAGTAATGATCTATGAATCCTGAACTTAAACATTCTCAGGTGAGAGCAAACTACATTTACTTCAATTTGTAGTCAGGTTCCTCTACTTATTAGCAGTGTGACATCAGACAAGTTATTTAACCTTGCCCCCTCAGTCTCCTCTGAAATACACGGGTAATAATAGTACCTAATTCACAGGGTTGTTGGGAGCACTGAGTAACACAGTAAAGCACTGTGCCTGGCACACACTACATAATGTCTGTCCTTATTATTATTTTAAAATACAAAAGCAACACTCTACCATCCTTGTAATTCATTCTTTTGGAAATTTCCAAAAGATGTCTTCCAAATTCTGGAAAATATACACACATATACATATATAGTCATCTGACATCCTGCCCCCCCT
>NC_138383.1:4718965-4751014 GCF_054177405.1 Leptonychotes weddellii | reverse complement strand
CTCTGGAGGCGTGGCTCTCTGTGACGCACAGAAGTGATCTCCTGAAGGGGTGGGGCTGGTGCGGCTCTCCGTGATGTACAGAAGTGATCTCCCGAAGGGGTGGGGCTGGTGTGGCTCTCAGTGATGCACAGAAGTGATCTCCTGAGGGGTGGGGCTGGTGTGGCTCTCTGTGATGCACAGAAGTGATCTCCTGAAGGGGTGGGGCTGGCTCTGTCTGATGGACCTCAGGATGGTGGCTGCTAATAGCCAAGTGGCCATACCACCCAGCTACGCTTCTGGTTCAGGCTCGTTTCAGGGGCTAGAAAGACAGATCTTGTCTTTTATTGCAGTGAGAAAAATGAGGCAATGACTAGGCCAAGGTCATTCAGAGTAGGTGACGGCTGGGAAGAGTAGCCGGGGGTTTTGACTTCCAATCACAGGACACAAACACACATCCCTCATCTGGTGAAAGTGCCCTTGAGTGAAGCGGCAAGTCAGACAGAGACATAATCAAGGCACTGAGTCCCAGGAGTTAGAAAGGGGGAACCAAAGGACAAAGAATAAAGTCATAGAACAGCTGTGCCAGTCTGCAAGTGCTGTGATCCTATCTGAATAAAATGCAATTAGATGCACTCAGTCCTGCATCTTGGTTAACCTTACATAATTTCTTCCTATGACATCACTAAGAACAATTGCTTTTAATGAGTCCAGCACCTGGACAAGTGAAGCAAGCAACCTTCACATGCTATGATGCTACATCTAAATAGTTTTCCCCAGGGAAATGTTGACCTGAGTAGAAGCCAAAAATAAACTGAAAAGCCAATTCCTAAGGGACCTGTCATGAAGGATGCTACACACACACAGAGAGCCTTAGAAAAGCAGAGTGATCACAGACACAGCTTTAACTTAAAGACATTAAATCTCAAATCAGGAGAGACTCTGGATGTTGTGGCAACTTTAAGCAAAAGACAGCACACAAGAGATGGGAAAACTAAAGCATAAACAGGAAGCCCCCAAACTTGGACTGACAAACAGCAGTCTGTTCTCTTCCTAACAGGGGCCATTCTGTCCAACCATGACAGGTGGAGACCGGAAGGACCCACCATGTCTAGCCAGCGCTCAAGAAGGCAAAGAGACTGGCGGCATTTGGCTATATTCCAAAATGTTACTCAAGGATGGCCACTGAGAGGGAAGGGGTAAGTCACATAGAAGATCTCTGGGCAAATGGGAAAAGTTACAAGTGGGTAAGTCAGATGAAGGGGACAGGAGATTGAGGAAAGGAAGGAGCACAAGGTACGTGCTTGTTTTAAGTCCTAAAGAAGCTTGGCTTTGGCTGCTGGAAGCTTCAGGAACTGGACCATAAATTCTGCAGTTTCAAGGAAGAGCTATTCATTTCTTTTTTTTTTTTTTTTTAAGATTTTATTTATTTATTTGACAGAGAGAGACATGGAGAGAGCACAAGCAGGGGGGAGCGGCAGAGGGAGAAGCAGGTTCCCCACTAAGCAGAGAGCCAGATTCGAGGCTCGATCCCGAACCTGGGATCATTACCTGAGCTGAAGGCAGACGCTTAACCTACTGAGCCACCCAGGCGCCCCTACTTATTTTGTTTCTGTTGATAATTTTCATTGAAGTGGCCAGGAGGGGGTAGACCTTGTTGGCCAGCCTCTTCATCTCTTTATGAACTTGTTCATTAAAACTTAAGAGACTAGTATTAAGCCTTTACTCATTGCCCAACAAATTAACCTGAAAACTACAAAAATACTCCACAGCCTACTAAACACTCCACATTAAAAGGGTACTATTAAAAAAAATTCCAATAGGTGGCAGCTTTAAAAAGAAGTACGTTTCTCAATACTGTCACCACCTTATTCTATCAGTAACTGGGTTCTCAAATCTCATAACCAAATTAGTGATGGAGTAGGAATCAGAACCTAAATGCTCAGCCTTGGTCTAACGGTCTCTCCTTTACAGCACACTGTCACCTCCACAGATTTATAAGGGGTGAGAGATGAGAAGAAAAAAAAATCTTCCTACCACTTCCTAGACTGCAAGGTCCCACCCAGCACCCTAGTTGGGGTCATCTGTGCCCAGGGTTCATGGTGACCTACAGCTACCTATCAGGTATACAACCCCCCAAGCCCCCAAACAAACCTACTCTTAATTCCTACAAGAACCAGGTCTTGCCATCCACAAATGGACACTACACGCCACCGCTTCCTAGAGTTCCTACGCCCTTTAGCTTTTGCTAAGCTCAGAAGCTCAGACACTCCAGTGGCAAAGAAAACACCACCACCGGAGCCACAATGGATTTCAACAACTTCAAAGCAAATCACAAGAGGGCAGCTTCAAAATGTATCCAAGCTGGTGCCTTAAACTTCTTTTCTATTTAATTCCTAGATAGGTATTTTAAGTCAAACTTGGTATAATTACACACGGCGGGAGGAGGCAGACAGAACATAACTGTAAATAAAGTTAACCACCAAAGTCAAGATGAACAGAAACAATAACTGATAAACATGGCAGCTCCCGGTAGTGGAGCTTGGCCTGCCCGCCGAGTCCCCAGGGCAGGAGGCCATGACACAGTGAAATGAGTTGCATTTCAAGAGTCACCAACCTCTAGAGAAGATGGTTAGGGAAAAACATTTTTCAAAAACCCACAGGAAGACATCAGCAGCCATTCGTTAGTTAAGACAATGTAGAAACACTGTATAAAGAGCAAAAATCTTCTCTTTCCGACGTAACAACACCAGTGGTAATTTTTAACAAGCATTCCACTATAAAAAGTACAATTTTCCACATACGTTTGCACACGAACTTAAAATTTCTTCCCGAGTCAGAGCAGCTAATGCCTGATCCGCATTTCTCTGAGGGGAAGCCAGGGGTCCTGTATGCGGATTTCTGTGTCTGTGGATGTGTGCACACTGGAAGGAGAAAGACCCTGCTGGTATCAAGTCACTCGTGCCACTAGGAAGTGGATCACAGGCTCTTCCTGGGAGTGGGGCCTTTTCCCCTGCCAAGAGCTGTTATCACAAACCCCCTTTGTAGCGTGGCAAGCCCTATTCCTCTGTGGCCTTTTCTCCCAGTGTGTGAGAAACCCAGATTAACTTCTCAAGTGCCGTCCCCTGACATCAGACCTGTCAACAGCCCAGGCCCGATTCCTGCTTAGAAATGTTTTCTTCAAGGGGAGGAGGAGGAGGAGACGAAGAAGGTGTGAAAGATACAGGGGTGTGTGCGTGCGTGTGTGAATCACTGATAGGAATTCACACTCAGGAAAACAAGACAGAAAAAGCCACCAAACCAACCTTGGTTCAGGGTTTCAGGTTTAAGATGATAAACCCCTTTGTCTGTAAAACTGCAATATTCACCAGCCTCACCCCAACAGCGTAAGGGAGTTTGATGTTTGCCTGACAACCTCAGGTCAGGAAAAAACCTTGGGTTTCCAAATGGGTGGCTCTTGTCCATCCATGGTTCCATAGTATTTTTTTTTTTCTTCAAGAAGTCCAACTGCACTTGGGAGTCATCAATCCCAGTCGCAGCTGTCACATCCCCCCCACCCCGTACTATTAATATCACGGCTCTGATTGTTAATGATTTTACTCACAAAGTTCCCCGCAGCAATTAAAACAAGGCAACAAGGTAAAAAAAAAAAAAAAAAAAAAAGGGCGGGGGGAGGGGGGTGGGTTCCTTTACCCATTATAACGCATTCTGTCATCTAGGGAACTTCTTGGATTTTTATGCCGTCTGAGATTTTCACCTCTATCTTTGTTTTGGAATGCCCACAACCCTTCCCCGCACGGACCCGGCACGGCCTTCCTTCCTGGATGCACAATGCAGTATGTACTCCTCGGGGGTCAGCAAAACGCCGCACTGGTGTAAAGCCCCAGAGCCTGAGGAGTTGCCCACTGTAGTGGGTCCACGTACAGAATCTTGAGGCCGACACCACAGCACCGCAAGGCTTGGAAGTCCCTTCGCGTGGGGAAGCCCGGGGCCCGGTGGCCCGGGGCTGGTGCAATGACTTTGCACCGGAGCGTCCCCTCGGCGGAGGCTCGTCCTCTCGCCTCGGCCCACCGCAGCTGCACCATTCCGGCCAGCGCCTCGCGCGCCTCCCCTCCCCGGCCTAGGGCTCCTGCAGCAACTCCGTCCCTGCGTCGGCCCCCGCCCTGGCCCCCGCCCCGGCCCCCGCCCCGGCCCCGGCCCCGGCCCGCCGCACCTTGGTCTCCTTCACGTGCTGCTTGACTCCCTCCGGGTACCACTGGACGCGCACGTAGCCGCGGCGCAGCGGGCTGGCCCGGCCCTCCTCGTGGCCCGCGCCCCCCGCCTCGGAGCAGCCCGAGCTCCCGCGGCCCTCCTCCTCGCCCTCCGAGTCCGAGTCCTCGCCGTGGATGAGGCGCACCAGCCCGAAGTGCACCGAGCCGCGGTAACGGCCCGACACCAGGTCGTGAGAGAACAGCAGCCGCTGCGAGCCGGCTTCGGGGCCGGAGTCCGAGGACCGCCCGGAGGCCGAGTCCGGGGCGGGCGCCAGGGCGGGGGCCGCGTCCGGGGTCGGGGCCGCGTCCGGGGCCTGGGCGGGAGCCGGAGCTGCGGGCGCGGGCGCTGCGGGATCCGCCATAACTGCTCTGCGCGAGTCTCGGGCGGCGGCGGCGGCGGCGGTGGCGGTGCTGGCGGTGGCGGCGGCGGCGGCGAACGCGGCACGGGGAGGCGGGGCCAGCCGGCGCGGGGGCGGGGCCACGGCGCGCTGACGTGGCCCTGCGTGCCGCCGTCGTCAAGGAACCGAGATGCGGTTGCTAGGAGCTCTGGCCTCGTCGCTGGGGGACGCTGGAGATGCTGCCGGGGACGGGGGGGAGGGCGGACTTCGCGAGGGAGGGGCGGGGCCAGAGGGGGTAAAAGTTAGGGGAGCGGGACCGGGTGGGGACCCGGGAGGAGGAAGTGCAATGGGCACCGAGGAAAGGAGGAGTGGCCGAGGTGGGGCGAAGGATGGTCCGGAGACTGTCAACAACATTTAATGAGCCTCCTTGGCGTCTCCAGCCTAGTCCTACGCACTGGGAGGGGTAAGAAAGAGCAAGATACCGTCCCTGTCCTCTAGGTGTTTACAGCCTAGTTGGAGAGACAAAACATATACATATTAAATAGCTAAAAAGCAACTCCAAGGCAGCTTGTCAGCAAGGCTATAAAAGATACAGAGAAAGAGCGTATCTAGAGTGTATTGTATTAGGAAATCACACGCAAAGCTTGGAAGGTCATGACCCCTCAGGGATGGGTCATGGGGTTGGTGAAGGAGGTCCAGAGAAAGATCAGAAAGATAAGCATTAGTGGCCTCTATGGTTTGGCTTTAAAACCATCTAGAGGGGCTCAGAGCTCCATGAGGCTTAGCATACATGGCAAGAGGTGGGATGGTGAGGTAGTTAGCAGTGGGAGCCATGGCTGTTGCTGCCACTTACTAATCTTATAAAGGTAGGTAAGCTGATAAACTTCTTTTCACCTTAATTTTCTCATCGGTAAAATTGGGGTGATAATACCTTTGGCATCTCAAATGGCAACTGGGAGGATTGAAGGAAACAGAACAGTGCCTGACATACATTTCCCTCCAAAAAGCTTAACCATTACTATAATATTTCAACCCTCCCTTCCTAGACTAAAATTCTAGACAGACAGAACTGTTATACTTACGGTTTGCTCCATATTGCTATTTTAAAATATACAAAGTAATTATACTAATGTGTCCCTTAAGTAAGTTCCAAAAGGTTTAGATAACATTCTCAGAGGACAGATTCGCAATGGGTTTGTTTTTTTAAAAAAAGATTTTATTGATTTATTTGACACAGAGAGACATGGGAGAGAGGGAACACAAGCAGGGGGAGTGGGAGAGGGAGAAGCAGACTTCCCGCTGAGCAGGGAACCAGACGTGGGGCTCGATCCCAGGACCCTGGGATCATGACCAGAGCCGAAGGCAGATGCTCAACGACTGGGCCACCCAGGCACCCCTCAAATTCGTAATGGGTTGTTAGAAGGCAATTAAGAATACTTAGGCTATGGTCCTAACCTTTCTCAGTCAAATCATTTTTTTCCACATTTTCCTGCAAGACCGTCAAAGATAGATTGGTAGGATGGTTCAATATTACAGTATTTGGGTTCTTTTTAAAAGGCAGGATCCCTGTTCTTTGAGTAGTTTACAGACTGCCAAGGCTATAGAACTATACTCCTGGAAAAATCCTAAGAACATGCATGAAGCACTGATGGCAGCCCGAGTATATAATGTGTCCTGAGCCAAGCACTTCGAGAATACTGATGTAATATTGGGGTTGGGGTGGTTGTCAATGGACCCAGATCTTAGACAACTCACATACTAAGGTATAGAAAAAAACGGTGGCTAAATGACCTGAAGGGGAATTAGGATACAATTTAGGGGCAAAGCTGGGCTCACGAACCTCGGCCTTTCCATCCCAGACCACTGTGAAGAGTGGCCATCTGGAATCACTGCTGGGAGGACTCCGTTCCCCACTCCCTCCCCCATAAAGACCTGGCAGGCTTAACAGCAATAATGTAGTGGCTTCGGTTCCCTTAGCCCTGTCTCCTTAGTCCCCTGATAACCTAACATTTATTGAGCACCTATTACTGACCAGGTGCTGTGTCAGACACATTCACATGTATTATCTTGTTATCCCAATTGTGGATATAGGTGTACGTTTTTTTGTTTGTTTTTGTTTTTGAAGTAAGCTCTAGGCCCAGCCTGGGGCTTGAACTCATGACCCCAAGATCAGGAGTCACAGGCTACACCGACTGAGCCTGAGCCAGCCAGGCTCCCCTGGATATAGGAGTACGTAACCCCATTTTATCAATGAGGAAACAGGGTCCAGGAATTCAGAGCCTAAGCTCACAACATAGTAATCTGCAGAGCAAGTTGGAGTCCAGTTTTCCTGAGTCCAAGTGCAGGGGCTTTTCCAGTCCCCGGGTCTATCAGGGGATGGGGGAGGGGGCGAGCAAGTAGGGTAAAGGGGCAGGGCAATGCGG
The DNA here is from genome assembly GCF_054177405.1 of Leptonychotes weddellii. NCBI lineage: Eukaryota > Metazoa > Chordata > Mammalia > Carnivora > Phocidae > Leptonychotes > Leptonychotes weddellii. Next base: position 4,744,027 of record NC_138383.1, on the reverse strand, counting down.
GCCCCAAATCGCTGATGTCAAAAATCCAAGTGGGTTTTGCACTGTACTCCAGCTTATGCGTGTGTTCGTTTTAATACAAAAGGAATGTCCTTCCTCCCTGATCGTTGAGTAAAATTGGCACACTCCAGGAAGATGTGCCATGTTTATTCTGTGGCTTCTTGTAATGATGGCTAATAATAGCTACCAGTTATTGAGCTGTAACTTAATACCAGGTACTATACGAAGTGCTTTACATAGATTATCCACCCTTACATAGATTGGTCCTCTGTGAGAGAGCAAGTATGAGCCCCCCTTTTGTGAAGGTTCATGCCCATGCTGGGCTGCCCCCCTCCCCCAGGAAGCTGCTAGGTTGTAGGTAAGAGCCCTCGGTTTCAAATGCTGATCTCTCCCTTACTAACTAAACCCCTTTTGAGCGTGTGGGTCATGTCTTAGGTATGCGTGTTGCCCCAGTGCCTAGTACAGTGCCTGGTACAGACTGGCTGCTCAGTGATGTACCATACCGGGGGCGGGGGGGCGTCAAAGGCCTGAGATTCCTGTCCCTCCATTTGGTCAGTTTCCCGTCCTCCCCCTATACACCCAAGGAGTTGCCCCTGCTATCTCTCAGCCTTTTTTGTCGCCCCCGGTTTGAGCTGTATCAGAGTCCTTTTAGAAGAAGGCTCAGTACGTTCCTCCCCACCTCACTCAGACCTGAGATGCTCCAGTCAAGGTTTGACCCCTTCCCAGTCCCCGAGCCCCCAACCACAGTCTGCACACCCAAGCTGGTGAGTGGGGTGAGCTGGGATGGGAGCACTGGCTCAGTTTATAGTTTCATAGTTGCTGAATGAAAAAAAAACAAAAAACACACCTTCATTCCCCAGTGGAGAAACCCCTCCTCTCGTGGCCCCAACACCCAGCCCTCCTTGGAGAATAGAGATTCTTCTCCCGGGAATTTTGCTTATTTACAGACTTGCCTGCCAGAAACTGAGCCAGTCTGGCCACTCCCCTTGCTAAGGGGCTGGCCGGGTACAGGAGGCAGCCGGGCTGGCTGCTGATGGCTGGGAAGCAGGCCCTGTCTTATCCCTATCTTAAACGGCCACTGGTTTAAGAAGTGTGCTTGGGCCTCAGGGCCTCACACTGCCTCATGGGGGAGCCCCAGCCCGCTTGGCTTCTCCAAACTTCCCTGTGCGAGAGAATCCAGACGGGCCCAGAGAACTCCTTCTACCCTGAAGTGCCTGCTTGCAGGCTCTAGGGTGCCTTCAGCACCGGGGGCTTCAGCTAGGAAGGTGGAGTGGGAGGGGAGCTACCCTGGGGGGCCATCGCTAGCCTACTTGGAGAAATGCCCCTGCCTGAGACTCCAGCTGGTGGCTGCTCAAGAGTCATGGGCTTTTGGAAATAAACGGGTGCTTCTTGCCCCTGGAGCCTTACCCCTTTTTGTGTTGATGCCCTGGGAGAACCGTGGGATTTGCCCAAGATCACCCTGCAGTACGGTCAGGATTAGGACCCAGATGGGCCGGCCCTGAGCCATTCTCACTCCTGACTCAGGAATGGTTGCAATCCACGGGGCAAACTAGTTTGTGCTGGGGGCACCAGTGAAAAGGTTGAACGGTAAGTGAGAGCCCGGGTTTGGCAGGTGTACTCTGTTTCCCTCCTTCCTTCGGATACAGGGGCCAGGGACAGCACGTCCCCCGGGGCCAGCTTGAAGAACAGTGGGGCTGCAGTCACTCCACCATTCCCACTCTTCACCACCAAGTCCCAGATCGCCAGGGCCTTCCCCTCGGCACCAACTCATGGATACTTCCTGGATGGCCAGCCAGATGTCACAAACCCCTTTCCCCCAAACCCGTGTCTTCTCCCAGACTCCTCATCCAGGTTGATGGCAGCATCACTTACCTGGGTACCAAGCTGGCCACCTGAGGGTTAGTCCTTGATCTGAAGTGCCACATGCGATCAAAGCCCAGGTCATGGCCCCTCTACCCTCTTTCCAGCCCCCTCAGGTCCAGAGCGGCTCCCCTGGGGGCCGCTCCATGGGGAGATAGGGGGCGTGCCGTGGTGCTGTGGCTAGGAGTGGGGTTCCAGAATCAATGGACCTGGGTTTGAGGCCTGTGATAGATACCATTGACTCACTATGTGACCTTGGGTAAGCTATTTCACTTCCCTGAGACTCAGTTTCCTTTCTGTGAAATAGGAGTAATAACAGTACCTCCTTCCTAGGGCGGTTGACAATGTCACTGGCATGGTCAGTATATGGTGCTTTGTGTAGGGCCTCTTCAGGTAGTGGGGCCTGATAAACATTACCTGCTGGTATGAGTTCATCCCCATCTCTCGCGCACACCAGGGCCGTAGCCTCCTTCCCCTACCCCCACCGCCGCCTAGTCCATCCACCACCTTGTTCCCGGGGACATTGAAAATGCAAACAGGATCATCCAGCTTCTTGGCTTACCATGTCTCTGGGGCTCTCCTGGTCCAGCAGAGAATGACACGGTAGCCCTTCCGGAATTGATCTTCTCTACCTACCTCTAACCCTGTGTTCCAACTCTACGCCCTGCACACATGCTCCATGCTCCAGCCTTGGCCGCTTCCTTCAGGACCCCAATTTTTGGTGCCTGGTGTCTTTTCCCTTGTTCACCATCTGCCTCTAAGTTTTTATGCCTCGACTTCAACTCCTGTTTTTACCAAAAGAACTCCTTTTCATCTCACAAAACCCAGATCGGGCCTTCTTATCTATGATGTCCTCCAAGCACCCCGTTCCCCTGATTATTTCCCCCACTTACCTGGTAATACCTGTGGGTTGTATTTTTTCCCCTCTGTGATACCCTTCTTCATCTTTGTACCCCAGCATCCAGCACAGGTCTGACCCATAGTGCGTGCTCCAGAGATTTTTGTTGAGTGAACAAAACCAGCCGACTTCTCCCAATGGTTCGAAATGTGTCAGCAAGACTCCGGGACGCCTCTGTCTTTCCTCAAGTCCCCTGCTGTCCATGTTTCCTAGATATGGAGAGGAGTATACACATACGCCACACGTGTGTGTGCGCACACACACACACACTCTAGTTCTCTCTCTGGCCTTTAGCCTCTAGATCTGTGCTACCTGTTGGGCTAACCCCTAACCACACGTAGCTCTTGAGCACTTAAAATGTGGCTCCTCTGAACTGACATGTGTTGTAAGTGTAAGATATACCCTGAATTCTGAAGACTTGCTTGCAAAAAAAAAGAATCTAAAATATCTTCTTAATAATTTTATATTGATTACTTGTTGAAATGTCAGTACTTTATATGTATTAGGTTAAATAAAATAGATTATTAAAATCAAGTTCACCTGTTTCTTTTGGCTCTTTTTAATGTGGTTACTATAAAACGAAAATCACATTATGGGCTCACATGACCTTTCGGACCGCAGGGCTCCCGATGCTCAGGGAGCCGTAGGTCCCTTCTTTCTCCAGGAGGTGGCGATCCCTCCCTGCCTTTGACACCTTCGTTCCAGAAAGGTCTGGAAGGTTCCTGAGGAAACAGCCTGTGTCATATGTCAGATATTGAACCCCAAATAAGGACAGGGCTCCACTCAGCCATGCAGTGAAGCCAGCCTATTTACGCAAATGAGGCTTCAAAATAAATCCACAGGAAGTCAAGAAGCTAAATGCCATCCTTCTCAACAGAAGAATCAAGACCTAGTTGATAGCTACTCTGGGGGGGGGGGGGCGGGGCACATGCCCCACTTTCAATATGGTCTCTGTTTTCCAGGCGTTTATAAAGCCTGTTTGGGAGATGGGCGTCAGTGGATACTGTGTGCACAGCCCGAGTCCACGTCCCAATCCCAGGGACCCTTCCCCCAGCTGCCCGGCACTGGCTGCCGAGCCTCACAGCTTTGGTACATTTCCAGGGATTGCCCTTGGCTGAAAGAAGGTGCCTCACCTCTCCAATGACTGTCCTTAAGGAGGAACAAAGCCTGGCCCTCTCACCTCCATTCAGGATACCTGGGAAGGGGCACCCCAGCTTCAGAGCTTCTGGGATCAGCTGAGGTCTCCACTGGAACTGGCTCTTTACAGTTTAACGTCCTCTGCCCACCTCTGCTGACCTTGCTCCCTGATGGCACTTCCAGTAAATGTCTTCATGCAGATCTGAGTCTTTAAGTCTATTTCCTGGGGAATCTGACCCATCACCATTGGTGCTAAGTGTGGTGTTAGGGAACAGACTCTAAATGGGATTCTAGAGCTGGATCACCTGCCTGTTAATGAGGATCCCCACCAGTAGTGGGAGGTGTAATATTCTGGGCCCTAGCACACTACACTGGTGCAATCATTACAACTTTTGTGGGCAGTGAACCAGTGGAAGGAACTGCGGTAGTGGTGAATAATCTCAGGTGTGTGGGAGAGCAATCGTTATAAGGACCATGGGACCTCATGACTATTGTTGGGGGCGGTCACACTGGAGAAAGACAGCGAAAAGCTGCGGGTGATGGGTCACCACTCAAAGGCTCAGTATAAAAGCCAGAGGGTCTCCTTGGCAGCATGTAATGAAACTTACCTCCTGAAGTCGGGGACCAGAGGAAAATAGAGTCAGGTTCTGGACTTAATAGGGGAAGCAGGGCCCTAAAAGAGGTTTGAATCCCCAACCTTCGTGAGTCAGCTATGTCAAGGGGAGGACCCTGATTGGGAAGAGGGGGAACTCTGAGACATCCGGGGAGATCTGGGTCACTGGACTCAAAAATCTCAAAGCGCCAGGTTCTCCTTGAGCCTTCTGGACCCTCACAGCTGTGGCCCCCTCCCATGTGGCCCTCTCGTGCCTGTGACAGGTTAATGCTTTCTCCTTGCTGGAAGACAAAACTCTTCCTTGTGAGACAAGTGCCAACCCTCCCCCTGCCCCCACCCCAATGATCTATGCCATCTCCCCTCTTTGCCCCAGATCAATAGCTGGGTCTAAATCACAACTTAACTCGGCTGGTAGTGCATGCTGGGCCACCGAAAGGGAGAAAAAGGCTGTATCGGGAAGGGACTGCCGGTCCTGGCCAACGGTGCCGACAGGAGCTGGGAGAATGTGGGACTGGAGTCAAGGATACTGGGTCGAGAGAGGCAGAACATTAAGTTGGGCAAGAGTGTTGTTCTGGGAACACTCTTCCCCGCCACAGGATTTATCACCCTGGCAAGGCCCCCGGAAGTTGGTGCTAGCATTCTGCTAGGGCAGCTCTTTGCAGCTTGGCGAGAGTGATCCAGAGCACCCACCCCTTGGCTGGCAGGATTGCCCTCTGCTCAGGAAGCTGCCTCACCAAGGTCAACGCAGGGCGGAAGGGTCTGCCCCGTGCCTCAGGCTGGGTGTCTCTGAAGGGCTTCTTGGCTCCTGAGCTCTCACAAGAGGGGCTGAGGCCTCTGTGGCAACCATATCCACGTGACTGCCTTCTCCCTCTGCCCAAGGCTGCTTCCCCTGCTCCCTGGTGAACCTCCTGCACGCAGTCCTCCATCTCGCTCTCTGTTTCCTGGGGAACCTGCCTGTAAGAGACGAAGGTTGAAAAGGTAAATACAATTAGGCAAAATGTGCTCAGCGCCAGGTGTACAGGGCAGACCTTAGGTCCAGGGAGGGAGTTGAGAGAAGGAAACCACCCTCAAAACCACCACAAAATGCAACTAGTCGTGCAGACGCCCGTAACAGAGAGCTGCCTTCCCTGCCCGTTACGGCCTCCCAGTGGCTCTGTGTGGAAAGTTGGGGTCTCAGAAACATCATCAGAGTGTCTCTGGGCCCCGTCTCTCAGGGCGCCCACCTCTCAGTCTCCTCCAGGTGGACTCCCCTGGGCCCTGCAGTGGGAACCGGGCAGTTGTCACGCTGAGGGAAGGAGGAGAGAGAAGCAGGGGCTCCCGGAGGTCCTGGGCCCCGGGTGGATGCTCACCGCCATGCGGGGCCAGGCTCTGCAGTTTGTCAGAGTTGCTGCAGGCTGGGGGCCAGTGGCGGTGGCGGGGGAGTGGGGGAGGGAGGGAGAACATGGGGGCTGCCCCAGCCATGCCAAAGGGTCAGTGTATCTTTAACAGATGACCTCTGCTCTGTCACCATGAGGCTGCTCCCCCTCCGAAGAATGGACATCCCTTAGCTTCCCTGTGGCGACATGCAGCCCCTCAGAACGCTCTTCCTATACCGAGACCTCCGCTGTCTACTCGATCATGAGGACAGCCACCTCTGTGCCCGTCATCCTTGCTGCTTTGGATCGTTAGTGGGATAGGGGCTCGGCCGGCTCAGAGGTGAGGCTGTGCTGGGACAGGTGGGGAGTTAGGTAACACGGCCCTCTGGAGGGGATCTCTGTGTGCCTTGCACAACCTGGCTCCAAACTATCATAGAATGTTCTGGAGCCCTGAAGCAGGAGCCAAGCCACAGCCTGTGGTTTGCTTGGGACCAAAGAGCCTTGTGGGAGAGAACTGGAGCCCAGCCCACAGCTGTCATTCAGTGGTGCGTGGACCTGTCTGGTGGACTGGGAGGCCAGGATGGAGGGAGTGAGGGTAGAACTCCTAAGGGGAGCGGTGCTGGGAGAAGAAGTGTGGTATGGAGGCCAATGGGCAGACTCAGAGCTGGGGAGCAGTGGTTATTACAGGACCCTTTCCAGGGAGCTGGTGCTGGAAGGAGAAGACTGGCATAAAGAGCAAAACTGTATCAATAGGGGGCCTGACAAAAAGCACCCCGAGCCAATGGTCCCCACGCGGGACAGTGGGTTACACTGACTCTCTATCAGATACACAGCTCACCTCTGGTTCTGCTGTGGGAGCGTCTGCAATGTCCCCTGTGATGCCTCTCAGATAGATGGTACTCTTCTCTGCCCCCCTGAGCCTGGCAGAGCCTCAGAACCTGCCCATGGGGATGGTGTTCCAAGGGCCACACGGGGCACTGGTGCTCGAAGATGAGTCTGTGCCTCTGAGGGAAGTCCATTTCTCTCCAGGGGCCCCTGGTGGGACCCATATTGTTCCAACCTCATCTTGGCAGAGTCTTCATGTCATTGGCAGGAGTTCCAGCCCGGGGGGTGGGAGGTGGGAGGGGGTGGGGGGAGGGGGACTCTTGGTCTGTTTTACGTGCTAGAGTTCCGCCAAAGACTCCACTTGCAAAGGGGTACAAAGGTTTGAACCCCTGCTCTGTGCACATGGCTAGCTGGGCACACTCTTTCCCCACAAGAAAGACAAATAGGATGCCAAATTACAGCTCAGAGAATGTGCACTTCTTCTTTTTTTTTTAAATAAACTCCACACCAACGTGGAACTCGAACTCTTGACCCAGAGATCAAGAATCACATGCTCTACTGACTGAGCCAGCCAGATGCCCCTAAAAATTTCTCTTTTAATTTAAATAAAGCTGACATAATAATGTTGCATTAGTCTGAGGTAGAAAACAGAATTTTGGATAAACAACTTTTTAGTAAAAGTATGCCCCAAATATCACATGGGACAGACTTATACTTAAAAAATGATTTGTGGGTTGCCTGGCTGTCTCAGTCTGTGGAGCATGCAACTCTTGATCTCGGGGTGGTGAGTTTGAGCCCCACGTTGGGTGTAGAGATTACTTAAAAATAAAACCTTAAAAAAAAAATTGTTTACCTGAAATTTGAATTTCACGGGGCTTCCTGCATTTTTATTTGCTAAATCTGGCAACCTCATTCACAAGGTACATCTCCTGAGGCCACTCTGTTGGTCAGATGAATTTGATGACAGCCCCTGGGGGAGGATGCCCTGGTGTCAGGACCCAGTTAGTGTTCTGAAATGCCTTAGCAGATTATCACTCAGCAAGGCTGGGACTAGAAACACATGCAGTCACTCTCGTTGTTGGTGTTTGACTTTTTTTTTTTTTTTAAGATTGTATTTTTGGGGTGCCTGGGTGGCTCAATCGGTTAAACATCTGACTCTTGGTTTTGGCTCAGGTCATGATCTCAGGGTCGTGGGATCGAGCCCCACATTGGGCTCCCTGCTCATCGGGGGGAGTCTGCCTCTCCCTCTCCCTCTGCCTCTCCCCCTGCTCAAGCTCTCTCTGTCTCTCAAGTAAATAAATAAAATCTTTAAAAAAAAAAAAAAAAGAACGGGGGCGCCTGGGAGGCTCAGTCGTTAAGCGCCTGCCTTCGGCTCAGGTCATGATCCCAGGATCCTGGGATCGAGTCCCGCATCGGGCTCCCTGCTCGGCGGGAAGCCTGCTTCTCCCTCCCCCACTCCCCCTGCTTATGTTCCCTCTCTCGCTGTGTCTCCCTCTGTCAAATAAATAAATAAAATCTTTAAAAAAAAAAAAAGAACGGAATGTTATATTACCGGCACCCCAGAAGCCCCCCTTGGATAGCCACTGCCTCCAACACGTAGAACAGAATCCATGGACTCAGAACTGCTCTCGTCTGGGGGCTTCTTTCATTCCCTGTGCCATGTGTCCTCATGGTCGTTTGCTCTCACAGCTGGATGATCCTCCATTTTGTGTCTATTCCATAATCCCTTACCGCCAATGGTCATTTGGGCTGTTTCCAGCTGGGGAACCTTCTAGCTCTATTGGTGTTTGAGTGGGGATTGCTGGTCCCAGGGCATGAGTCCAGCTTTAGCGGGTGCTTCGAAGTCTTCCAAAGTGGCCGCCGCACCCCCTTGGGGTTATTTAAGTACCTCAGTGTAATGGCAGGTGTGGGAGACTAGGCAGGGTACCGGGGGGATGGGAGGAGGGTGTGAGTTGCTAAGGACCTCTTGCTTGTTTGGGTTGGTTTTTGCTACAGGGGACCAGCTGGTACGCAGGAGGATTTGACTCTCACTTCTGGATCTGGGGATTTTCCCCAGAGCACTCTGGAAAGAGGTATGCTTGGTTGCATCCATGGAGGAGGTAATTTATGAGGGCAGGATGTAGAGGGGTTTGTCTGGTGATCAGGGGCTTGCCTCCGTCTACACAGCAAGGTCCGAATACTGCCTGCCTCTCCAGTCTCTCTGGCTCCAGTAGACGACACATCCTAAGAGCCAGATTTGGGCATCCCCTCCCAAGGCCGATGGGTCACTCACTGGCTCCCCCCTGCTTTGGTAGACCCTGACTTGAGGATACAGTCTGATGATTGGTAGAACTGTGAAGACGTGTCCCGGCCATTTGGAAAATCCACGGGGCCTAACAGCCCTGGTGGGAACAGCGTGATGCTTGGAGACATACATGCGGTTGCCTCTCCTGCCCCGCTACGACTTGCTGGGAGGCTCTAAGCAGGTAATTCAGCCTCTCTGAGCCTCGGTGTCCTCTGTAAAATGGGGTTAATATTCACTGGGCTCTCATGTGGGTTAAAGGATATTCTTTCCTGAGGCTCAGCCCATAGCAAGGGCTGCAAATGGTAGCGCTCTTGGGCTACAGGGGCTGGAAGGACACTCCGAGCTGAGCGTGTCCAAGCATCCGGAGCACAAAGGGTGAATGCCCGGCCCAGCCAGGCAAAGCCGGAACAGGGATTAGAGCTGGACCCCTGAGGTTTAGCCCTGTGCTCTTCCCCTGGATTCTGGGCCCTCAATCAATCACTTAATCCCCTGCGCATCCAGTGTGTCACACCGATGTTTGACCCTCCGCAGGCAGGGTCACAGCCTGCTGGTTTTGTCCTGCTGGCGTAACATGGGGGCGGGGCGGGGGTTATAAATCTGGGAGCACATCACCTGTCCCCCAGCGACACCCACTGCAGCAGCCACGCAGCCCGGAGTCCCAGGCTTCCCTGGCTCCCGCGCCTGCAGACTACCTCCAGCGTGAGTGGCTCTGCGGTGGGAACGTTGGGCCCCTGCTCAGAGTCCTGGTACGTGCGCCTCCCCATCCCACCCTCCCACCCCTGGCTCCCGGCCTTTAGGAACAGGAGCTACTCTGCTTGGGGCTTCTGGGCATAGGGAGGAAAAGTGGAGGAGGGAGGGCAAGGCAAATATGGAAGAATCTGCAAGAGCATCATGGGAGATACAAAGTGCCATAGGGACATAGTCAGATGCCCTCCTGGCCCGCTCCTCCCTACCTCCTCAGACTCCCCCGATCCTCCCGACGCCCTCATGTGTGCGTGGTCCAGTCTGAGGCCATCTGAGTAAACGGGAAGGCTCCTTGAGGACCCACTTTGATTAAGGGTCTTTTTCTCCAGGGCCTACAGCTGACGCTGCCTAAAAAGCTGGAGCCTTAGCATCCTACACCCAAAGAACTGGCAAGTCCCCTTCTGGGCAGGTGAGTCAGACCGACCCACCCCGCTCATCGTTGTGCTAGACGTGGTCGGTGGTCACCCCTCCCACCTCGGGCGGCAAGCCGTGTTGGGGTGCCTTGGGCTCCATGGGGCCCTGCCCACCCCTCCCACTGCCTCCTGGGACCTAGATGTACCTGGAGGGCAGTGAGGCCAGGATCTGGAGGTTTGGAAGGGCTGCTCTGCGGGTACTTCTGGCTGCGAGGGAGAGATGGGGAGACGGCACCAACATTTACAGCCCCCAGAATCCGCACTGGGACTCGCTTACAAAAGAGGCAAGGTGCACCGTCACCCTGGCCTGCCCCTATTGGAGTTGGGGACCATACCCCTGACCCTCACTCCTCTCCAACAGGTGCTGGGAGGGCCCTTTTAGGCGACGAAGGCCGCTTCTGAAGTTGGGGCATCCCAAGGAGGCACCAGCAGCCAAGATGTCCGCACAGAGCACTGACGACCTGGAGCCCAAGGCCTTGGACCTGCAGCCTGGGATCCCAGAGGCCCCAACCCACCAGCAGAAGCGGCGCCACACGCTTCCCGCCAGTGAGTTCCGCTGCCTCACTCCGGAGGACGCTGCCAGCGTGTTTGAGATCGAGCGCGAAGGTGAGCGGGCCCCGCAGCTGCCCTGTGGGGAGGAGCCCCTGTCCTTGGTGGCTGGGTCCCCAGAGGATCAGACTGGAGGTGTATTTCCGTGTGTGCGCAGGCATGCATGTTCAGGAAAGCGGGGATGGGAACAGCCCCGAATCCCGTTTTCTTGTGGGCGAGGGCGGGTGTGGGGGGGGCGGTGGGAGACCCCACCTGGGCTTCTGAGCAGATGCTTGGTGTGCAGTGGCCAGTGGCATGTGGCGTGGTGACCACTGAGTCACCTGCCGTGCCTCCTCCTGCAGCCTTCATCTCCGTCTTGGGCATCTGCCCCTTGTATCTGGATGAGGTCAAGCACTTCCTGACCCTGTGTCCAGAGCTGTCCCTGGGCTGGTTCCAGGAGGGCTGCCTCGTGGCCTTCATCATCGGCTCACTTTGGGACCAGGAGAGACTCACTCAGGTGAGGGCAGGATGGGGCGGGGACGCTCGGCCGCTGGAAAGCCTCTGGAAGGGGGGCTGTCTCCCCCAGGCCCTGGCTTCTCCTGCTCAGATGGAGGCAGAGGAGGCCAGGGGCTGGAGTTTCTTCCTCTGGTCCTCTCCCGGGTCAAAAGGACTCACCTCTTTGGGGCTCAAAGGCCTTCATGAAGGGTCCTCCATGGGGTGGAGGGTAGAGTTCCCAATCTGGGGCCCTCCACGGCTGGGAAGGGAGCCCCGCCTGCAGGCACTCGGGAGACACTTGCTCTTGGCCGGGCGGGGGCAGTTTGGGAGGCAGGTGTGGGCCGAGCTGGACCTGGACTCACAGCCCTGCTTGTTTCCAGGAGTCACTGACGCTGCACCGGCCCGGGGGCCACACTGTCCACCTGCACGTGCTGGCCGTGCACCGCGCTTGCCGGAGGCAGGGCAAGGGCTCCACGCTGATGCGGCGTTATCTGCAGCACGTGGGCGGTCAGCGAGCGGCGCGCCGGGCCGTGCTCATGTGTGAGGACGGGCTGGTGCCCTTCTACCAGAGGCTCGGCTTCCGCCTCACGGGCCCGTGCGCCATCACCCTGGGCTCGCTCACCTTCATGGAGCTCCAGTGCTCCACGCGAGGCCACGGCTCCCTGCGTCGGAACAGCGGCTGCTGACGCCTGCCGTCCCCACGGTGCCCACAGCCACCCGGCCCCGGTGTCCCCTTCTCTCCCCAGCCCAGGCTGGATGCCCAACCGTGCCAGAGGTGGGGCTGGGTTGGTAACTGGGGACGGCAGGAGGTGTCCTGCGACCCGCCTCGGTGACCCCGTCGTTCTCAGGAACCGATGGTGGACCCTCTGGGCAGGCGGCCTCCTCGCCTCATGCGAGGTGCCTGGTGCTCAGGCCCTTATTCTCCCCGGCCTCAGGGATTTCCCTTCTTGTCCTCAGCCCCAGAATGGGGGGTAGCTGGGAGCAGGGAAGTGCAGGGGCTACCTCCCAGCTCCCCCCATGTGCCCCCCACCCCTCGCCTCGGACACCCTGGGTCCTCTTCCCTCTAATAAAATAGTTGTGCTTCATAACCTCCTGCGGCTTCTTGTGTGGGGTGAGGGTTGCGGGTGAGGCACAGTGAAGGGATGAGGTCTGTGCCTTCCCCCCGCCGCCGTCTCTGCCGGGAAAGCCAGCCCCTCACTGCCCCTGGGGTCCAAGGATTTGACCCGGCCCTCTCAAGGGACCCCCTGAGGCTTTCCAAGGGGCCCCAAACCTGGCTTCCGGTCCAACCAAATGCCCCCCGAGTTTTCCACCGTCCCTTTGGGCCAAGGCCCTGCCCTTGAGCTCACGGCTGACCCCCCACCAACAAAAAAAAAGTCCCAGCTTTCCCTCTGCCAGAGCCCCTCAGGTCAAAAAATGATACTTTTAGAGAATATCATTTAATACATTCGAGACATCATCCATATAAAGTTAGCGTTACTTTTAAAAATTAGAACCATAATATAAACCAGTAAAAAATGGGCCTGGCTGAGCCTTGGGCAACCCCTGGGAGCAGGTCCTTGAGGTGGCCCAGCCCCCACCCCCACTTGGGCAGGAGTGAGGCAGAGTGGGGTAGGGCCGGCCTTCTCAGAGCCAGCCCCACAAGGCAGAACACTGACTCAGAGGGAGGGCCAGGACAGACAGAGAGGGGACAGCCTCTGTTTGCGACCATCAAGTGGAGGCTCTCAGCTTCCCAGCCTCGCTGTGTCTCCATGCTCTTTCTCTGCCCCAGGCCACGGCAAAGCCTTTCCCACACGTCTGGTCCAGGAGCATTAAGGGCAGGCTCACCAGGCCACTGCTGGATAAGGGGCACGGGCTCACAGGGCAGGGAGGGGAGGCCTCGGTGAGGCAGGGGTGGGAACCTGGTGGGAACCCTGGCCACGTCCCAGTAAGGGCACGGCCACAGTAATGGGGTGGGGGGGGGGGCGGGGGGGGCAGGCCCCAGCTGGGGCTGAGTGGGGAGATCGGCAAAGCCGGGGACCTTGGGAAGGAGAGAAGCCCACCCCTCGGCAGGGGTCCTGCCGGCAGGGGAGCAGCAGGAAGGCAGGGTCCGAGTCCCGGCGCTGGGGAGAAGCACATGCTCGGAGGGCCCCCCAGACTGAGGAAGGGGGGCCTCACTCCCCCAAGGACCTCGCCTTTGTGACTGTCACCGCGGGGTCAGTGTGGCTGGTGGGGGGAGGGCCGGGGCCCCCAGAGGCGGGTCTCTGGAGCGCGGGCTGGGGCGCTCTGCAGACAGGCAGCCTGTCCAGGCCTGCCTGGCGGGGGTCAGTGCAGCACCTGGTCCAGCTCGTACTTCTCGCAGAAGCGGCTGGTGAAGGGGAAGCAGGTGAGGTACTCGATCCAGGGCCAGTTGATGGGGTAGACGTACAGCCAGATGACCAGAGAGGCGAAGAGGCCGGCGAAGACCAGCAGCGACACCAGGATGAGGGCCCGCTTGCGGTACTTGTCGCTGGTGCCGAAGGTGATGTAGGGCAGGAAGGCGAAGGCCAGCAGCAGGCCGCTGAGGAAGCCGAAGATGTGGGCGATGTTGTCGATCCAGGGCAGGAGGCCGCAGATGAACAGGAAGAGCACGATGGCCGACAGGTTCAGGAAGGCCTTCCAGGGCCGCTCCAGCAGCTGCCAGCTCTGGAAGAGCTCCACGAAGAGGCAGGCGAGGAGGCCAAACTGCGAACCTGCTGGGCCCACCTGGGGCGGGGAGGGGAGCGGCGTCAGCCCGGGGTGCCAGGTGCGAAGCCGGGGCGCAGCCGGGTCCTCCTACGGGCGGGCTCTCCCAGGGGTGGGGAGCCGGCAGCTGAGGCTCCTGGACCAAAGTGGGGCCTGTGGCACCCACCCTTTCTGCAAACACTGAGGACCAACTACGTGCCCAGTGTTTAGTCTGTGCAGTAAGCAGGACAGACAGGCCTACGCCAGGCAGCATACGGCAGGATGGACAGACACCGAACAAGCCAAGGGCATGGGGTCGAATCAATGGAAAAACTGTCACTGTTTCTGTGGGTCATGAATGTTTGCACCCTGGAGATTTCATGCAGCTCAACCCACAGCTATGTGACTTGCAGGTAGGCAGGCAAGGGTCACGGTCACGAAGAGAAATGAAGCAGAGAAGGGGAACAAAGGGAGGGACAGGGTCTGGGGAAGTCTTTCTGGAGGTGATGCCTGAGCATGACGCAGAAGCATCGCTGTTTCCTTGCTCCCAGGGATTAGGGGATCAGCTAATAAGCCCACAGCTTAGCTGTCCATCTGCTGTCGAGCCTGGCCCGGGCGGGGCCGTGTGTCCCTCTGGCCGCTCCGGGGGGGGGAAGGGGCGGGAAGCAGCAGAGCTGGCCCTCCTCCCTGCCCCGTCCCCCGAGTCCCTACCTCCGCCCGGTACGGGAGGAAGATGGCGCTGGCGAGGTTGCCGGTGATGCCACTGAGGATGAAAATGATGGAGATGCGGTGCCAGCCGGCCAGCTTCTCCAGGTCCCGAAGGATGGTCATCTGGAAGACCACGGACACGAGGCAGTGCACCACGCTGGGGAGGGGGGCACAGCAGGCGTCAGCCGTCCCATATCTGCCCCCGGCTGCCAGCCAGGAGTCCTCCTCCACGGGCCCGGGGGGGTGGGGGGCAGGCAGCACAGGGGCGTGGGGGGGAGGGGCGGGCAGCGAGGGGCCTTTTACCCTGCGTGGAGGAACAGAGACAGCCAGAGCCTGTAGAACTGATCTGGGACCTCGGGGTTGAGGAAGGGCAGCAGCCCACACACCTTGTCCAAGCAGTGCACCTGAGGGCAAGCACGGGGCGGTCAGTGCCAGTGACCCAGCTGGCCCCGATGCGGCGGGGCGGGGGGGTGTGCAGAGCCAGACACCTGCTGCAGGAGGGGAGGCATGAGGCCGGCTCCAGCACGCTGCCGTGCTCACCTGCTCACCCTCAGGGCCCCCGCAGGCCCTGCCTCACCTGGGAGCAGAGTGTTGCCTCTTCATGGAAATAGCCATGCATGAATTCACAGTACTCCCGGGTGGTGATCTCACAGCTGGGGGGACAGGGAGGCAAGGGGATACATCAGAGCCCCGAGTACCCCCGCCCACTGGCAGGAGGGGCGCCCCTCTGTGGGGACCGAGCTCTGGGGCAGGCTCCCCTTCATCCTGCTCACACCACGGGCGACCCCAGAGTGGGGGAGGGAGGACACTAGCCCGCGTGGCAGGTGGCAACAAGGAGCTGGCTTACCTGCCCTTGGTACCAATGCAGCAGGGGCGGCCCTTGATCTGGCAATCCATGTGTAGGAAGCCGGTTCGGTTACTCTTGGCCTGCTCGGTGCAGATCTGCGGGGGGGACGACACGCCCACACTGGGTTGGGCCCCTGCAGCGGCAGGCACCCGCACCCTCTCCCTGCCCTTCCTAGACCATTCTCCACCCCAGACACTCACTGGCCACTTGGTGATGTCGTCAGGCCAGATGTGGGCGCCGCTCGAGGCTGGCTCCTCACAGGTTCTGGAGGCAGAGGTCAGAGGGGGCAAAATGAGGAGCTGTGCGCCGCCCCCAGCCTGCCACACCCACCTGCTGACATCCCCAGGGGGAAGCACAGACGGGACACTCAATCCCATCTTCTCACAGCCCAGCTGGGCCACCCTGAGACTGGACCTGGGGTCTTGGTGGCACACTGCCCCTGATGTCCGCTTCTGGCCCAGATCAGACTTGTCCATGGGGGGCCCCGTATCATCCTGCCACTTGACAAAAGTGGCCAAAGTCTCCTGGAGGATAGAGGAGGGTTGGTTGCGACTAGGATAACACCATCCCCATTAGAGTCGGCAAGGGACCCTCTGGACTGGGGCTCTTCCCCTGGTCTCCAGGGCTCAGGCTCATCTCCCAGACCTC
Source organism: Leptonychotes weddellii (assembly GCF_054177405.1). NCBI lineage: Eukaryota > Metazoa > Chordata > Mammalia > Carnivora > Phocidae > Leptonychotes > Leptonychotes weddellii. The sequence goes on along the minus strand of NC_138383.1, from coordinate 4,727,996 downwards.
CACCCCTGGCTGACGTTCCCAAGACCTGGGAACATCACTTCCTTCACTTCTCCGGGGCTGCGGAGATTCGCACTCTCCCTGTATGGGGCCAGGAAGGAGGGAAGGGATGCGGTCACTGTCCTTGAGGGCCCCTCCCCTGTGCTGGGGCAAGTGAAGATGGTGCACAGGACCAGAGTGGGGCTGGCAGGGGCTAGGGGGCCTGGCCCCACCGAGCAGTCCTTCCGCTGGGTCTGGATGCAGCCCGAGTGGTCGTTTTGGACACAGCAGCCCGAGTCCCGCTCTAGGTCTCGCTCCCGAAGCACCAGCTGCTCGATCTGCTGGTCCTTCCGGATACAGGGGGAGAACTTGGCTCCTAGGTGGATCAAATCAATCTGGGGGAGGGGAAAGAGCGAGCCTGGGTCCAGAGCTGGCCACTCTGTTGAGTTTCCCCTGAAGGTCCCCTGATAAGAGGGGCTCCCGGGCCAGCTGACCCCTGCCCAGCTGGGGGCGACAGGGCCCCAGGGTTCCCTGCTGAGATGCTGTCCCATCCCCCTGGGCCCCTCACCGAGCTGGGGCCGATCCAGAAGTTCTCTTGCTGGATGTACTTCACGCTCTCATACACACCTTTGTTCCTCAGCACCTGGTGCAGGGGCAGAGGGTAGGGGGTTCAGGGGTTTCCCATCCCAGGGTATGGCCCCCAGAGTGGGGCTGAGAGGTAAAGCTATGGTGAGCCCGGAGCACCTCCCGCATGGGCCAGGTTGTGGCCAAGGGAGGGACTCCGTGGCGGACGATGCTGATGCCTCTCAGGAGAGGCTGGGGCCCCCAGAGGGAAGCACCCCTTCCTTAGCCTGACTCACCAGCTGGGTGGTGACGTGCTGGGCAAAGCCCGTGGGTGCGATACCATACGTGCAAATCACCAGCAGTGTGATGATGATATGGACGAAGGTCAGCCAGTAGGTGAAGTAGGGCCTGGGGACAGAGGCCCTGGGTCAGCCCAGCTGAACCCACATCCCAACCCTCGCCTGCTGAGCCCAGCCCCCATCAGCTCTCACTTGCTCTCTCCCCTCCCCTTCTATTCCCCTCCAACTCGTCCTTCACCACAGTGACTTTGTAAATGCACCCTCACAGATCTCTCTCGCAGCTTACGCCCTGAGACAGCTTCCCGCTCTGCTTGCAATGAAGTCTAATGTCACCCCCTCCTGAGGGCCTTAATGCGCCCACCCACCTTCTCTTCTTACAGCTCCTAGAACAAACCATGATCCCTGCAGCCCCAGGGCCTTTGCACACGGCATTTCCTTTGCCAGAGACGCTCTTCACATCTCTCTCTGCCCGGCTAACTCCTGCTCGTGCTGACCGCAGCCCTCCCCACCAGCCATCCACTCACTCTCTGTCCTCCTGGGACACTTGCTACGCTTGTTATTCGTTTTTTGATTTTGGGTTTGATGTCGATCGGGTCGCCGCCTGGGGCACGCTGTGAGAAGTGCCCCTCCCCAGTCCTCTGGTTTCCCCCCACGGTCCCGTCACTCATAGAGCTTCTAACTGTCCCTCGGGCCCACCCTGCCCGCCCTGTCCCTCCTGTTGGAGCTGTTCCAGGGCCTGTGTGCTGGCGCTCAAGGAATGCCTGTTGACCGCTGTTGGGAGCTGGGCTAAGGACACGGGCCAAGAGAGCCGGGAGGGTGAAGAGGCAGCAAGCGCCGAGGACCCTTCCCAGGCGACACGCATGCGCGTGGGGCCACCCTGAGGACTTGTCCCCGCTCTCCTCTCCCACACGGGCTGCTCACCAAACGCCCGCACAATAAAGGGGGTGCCGCAGGAGAGGGGCCTGGGGGTCTGGCTCCCGGCCCTTCTCCCCTCTGCCTCCAGCCGAGGGGCGCCCGAGAGGTGCGGCAGCCTCACCGGTGGCCGTCGAAGCTCTCCAGCTGGCGCTGCACTGTGCTGCTGATGCTGCAGCGGTAACTGCGGTTCAGCCAGGTGCCCACCACGCCCAGGCCGTAGTGCCGCTTCTGCCGGTCGAACGCGAAGTGCTTCACCTTGGAGGCGAGGCGCTTGCCGCGCCGGGCCGCCGTGACCGGGGCGCGGCCGTGCTCCTTCCTGGTGGGGGACGGCCCTCAGCCCGCTGCCCACCCCCCCCACGCACCCCAGGACGGGGCTCGGGGCGGACTTGGCGGCCCGGGGGCCCTCCCCCGCCGTGGCGCCTCCCCGCACCCAGAGGAAGGGGGCCCAGAACGCACAGAGGGATCTGCGTCCCATCGGGGGAGACCGGGGAGGCCGAGCGCGGGATCCCCCGGAAGTAGCTGGCCGAGAGTGGGGGAGACTCAAACACGTCGTCGGGCATGGAGCTCATTTCTTCCTGGGGTGGGGTGGAGTGGGGGACACAGAAAAAGACAGTGTGAGGAGTCACTGTCCATACTGCTCCCAGCACCTCAATTCAAGGACAGAACAAAGCTAGACAGGCTCTCCGGGAGGGAAATGGAAGGCACGTGCCTGTCAGCCCTGACGGTGGCTTTCCCGGCTGGCACCCTGCCCTGCCAGGTCCCCAACAGGAAGACAGGAGCCCAGGAGTTCCACGAGGTGCCACGTCCCAGCCCACCAGTGGGCCTTTGGATCCCTCAGGGGCTCCTGGCAGAGCATGATCAGGGCCGGGTCCCCTCTCCTAATTCCCAGGCCACCCCGTACCCAGTCCCTGAGGCCCACACCCCATGCTTGCCTTACTAAAAAACGAGGAGTCAAATGTGTCTGCTCCGTCCACCACGTCCTCGTCCAGGAAGCTGGGGTAGGCGAAGCTACGTTTGACCACACGGCACCGCTGTCCCGTGGCATCCAGCACTGAGCGCCCCTGGAGAGGGCAGGGCAGGGCCCGGGCGTCAGGCCCAGGTCAGGTGCCTCTACCCCCCGCCCCCTCCAAAGGAGCTGTCAAGCCCCTCCTCCCGGAGCAGCACCTCGGGAGACGGGACCCTGCCCAGAGCACGGAGCGTCTGCGGAAAAAGGCCAGAAAGCTTCCGTAGCCCCGAACCCGTGGCTCTTCTCAAGATTTTCGGTTATCCTCACCCTGCTGACCTCCTGCCCTCTGGCTGGGGCAGCTAGCTCCCCACCACTCGTTCCGCACCCTTACTCCCCAAACTCGGGCCATGTCCCCCAGCCGCAGCTTCCTGGCAGAGCACAGCAGGCCCCTGTCTGCCTCTTTGACCCCAATCTGCGGCTACTCCTCCTATAAGCACCCCTCACTAAAACCACATCACACCATGCGCTCTTCCCCTGATGTGCCACGCCCCCTCTACCTCCAGGCCTTTGCATAGGCCCTTCCCTCTGCTGAGAATACTGTTCCTTGCCTTCCTTTCCTGGGAAGCTTTTCCTTATTTTTCTGGGCTCAGCCCAAGTGCCTGTCCTGACATCAGCCCCTCTCCTGCGTGGGCCCCAGCACTCATCACACTGAGTAGTGACATCGGCCCGCCCAGGGCTGGGAGCCCTTCCAGAGCAGTGACACTGGTTCGTTTCACTCTGCAGTCCCCGGGCCCCACACAACACAGGGGCTGAGTGAACTCGGGTGAAGCGTGGTGCCTGCACGTGTCCTACTTTCCCAGCTCGTGTCAGTGCAGAAACCGGCTTCCCAAACTATGGAGAACTGGGGCTGGAAGGACGTGGGCCGGGCTCCTGAGCTGCAGGGCCCCCCTCTCTGCCAGGGAACCCGGTGCATCCACCGCCCTCGGCACAGAAGGACGTACCTGGGTGAGCTCTCGAGGGGTGCTCTGGAGAGAGAGAGGGAGGGATGGCGCGGGCCGGGCAGAGGAGGGGAGGCGTCTTTACCTTGAGGAGGGCGGCGGCAGCCTGAAAGCTCATGTGGGCCACAGACATCCTCTTGCGGCGGGGCAGGTGGGAATAGCCGGAGCGGACGCTGGTGAAGGAGGTGAGGGACAGGACCCCTGGGGTCAGGGGTGGGTGCGGGGCGTGGGGCCTGTCCACCTCATCCGGGTGGCGGAACGCCCGTCCGCGGGCCAGGGGATCCACAATCTGGAGGGAGGGAAGGCGGGGTGAGCAGAGCCGACCGGGCCGGGGCTAAGTCACCTGCCGCCCCCCTGCCCCGGGGGAGCCCACCTTGGGCATCTTGCAGGGTTTCGGAGACTCGGTGCCCTGGAAGGAAGGCACCTCCTGGCTGGGGAGCTCCAGGTCGCGCTGGCATGAGGCCTTGAGGCGGCCGTAGCGCACGCTGCAGTGATGCAAGGTCCTGCGCTGCCAATGCTGTCGCTTCAGCTCCCAGTCGCCGCTGACCCCGAACCACTGGGCCGTGCCCCTGCGGAGCGCACACAGAGCCGTGGCCACGTGCCCACCGCCACAGGGAGCGCGCTCGGGCGGGGGTGACGGGAGGTGTGTGCAGGGGAGGGCACGCGGGGGTGACGGGAGGTGTGTGCAGGGGAGGGGACGGGAGGTTACAGCGCATGCGTGCACCCAGAGCAAGGGGCAGATCGGCTCCCCCTTTTGCCCCCCCGGGTCGGTACCCAGCGACCAGACCAGAGGGGAGGAACAGAGTCTGGGGCTGAAGCTGGGCTGGCCAGCGCCTCCTCCGCAGCCCCCGCTCCTTGACCTTGAACCCCCCAGCCTCCACACTGTGACTTTCTACAAGGCACACGTTCGTCCCCCTTGGGCCTCAAATCCCACCCCCCCCCCGGGAACGTGCATGTTCCAGCCCTGCGGGGAGTGCTGCTCACAAAGGCCTGCCTACTCCTAGGAAGGGGACACAGGGCCAGGCCCAGCGGAAGTCCCCAGGGCTGCTGGGGGGGCGGGGACGGGAAGGGTGCTCACTTGCGAATGCTCTGGGACAGGGAGGCCTGGCGGCGGAAGCCAAGGCGCTTCTCCGAGCTGCCCTCCTGCCACCGTCCCCGTGGCTCCTGGAGGCTGACGCTCTTCACATAGGCTGGGTTCCTGGGCCTCTGCGGGAGGCAGGGCGGGAGGACGGGCTGGGACTTGGTGGAGCCCAGATCCCGGGCTCGCTCTTCCTTGGCTCCCTGCGCCAGAACCCTGAGAATACACCTCACCCCTAATGTACACGCCTGAGCTGCTTTCCTTCCGACTGTAAAGTCACCATCCTTCACACTCTTCAATGAACCCTAGCATGATTTCCCAGCTCCCTACACAGTGCTCCCCCCCACCCCACCCCCCGCCCTCTGTACGCAAAACAGCCCCCGGGGTGAGTGGGTAGCACCAACACAGGACCCCTTTTATGCCCCAGGACACTCTCAATGAGCTCTTTATGGAGCGCTGGTCCAGCCTGTCTTCATTCCCATTCTCCAGTGCTGTCGCTTCACTCAGATCAAGGGGTCAGGCTGCTGATGCCCAGCACGTGGGGTCTCTTCCCCCAAGTCTGACAGCCCCTCGGGGGGCCCCGGGCGGGAAATGCAAATAGCCGGTCCTGGTGGAACCGGGGAGCCTCTCTCGAGGACTGTGCTTCTGGTCTCCCCGTCCACCGACCACCCCGAGACGCGGCTCCTGCGCTCAGGGCCCACTCCCTGTGACATGTGGGGCCGGGGAAGAGGGGGTGCAGGCCCAAGTGAGGGGTGACACAGGAAGTGGGGGCCTCCCCTGCCCAAACGGTGTCGTGTGCACAGCTGTCGCTCCCCAGCGAGCCTCCAGGCTGCCCCCTTACCTGGGGCAGCATGCTGGTCTGCTCGCCAGGGGCCGGGGTCTCGGGTGGCGGGATGGTGATGGACAGGTTGGGCGGCTTCCTGCTCTGCAAGCGGCTGCTGGACACAGAGGAGACGCTCTCGCCATTCTTGTCAGCGGAGGCCATGGTGGGCCAGGGGCAGGGTGGCTGGAATGGGAACGGGGAGAGGGGGCATGAGTGTGTCGACAGGTGGCAAGACAGGAAGGGACCTGGGGGCCCTGGTGCCAGGGCGGGCGGCCCGGGCTGAGAACAACCTGCAGGAAGTCAGTCAAGCCTAACGCTGGGTTCCAAACCACTCGGCAGAGACTGAATCTGAACTGGGTGGGGTAAGGCAAGTAGGTCTAGTTCTGTCTTTTGTTTGCAATCCAGGCCCACAGGGGCCTGGGGAATACCCACCTTTCCACCTCCTTCCATTGGTAGTCTCTCAGCTTCAGGCAAGGACCACACCCAGAGAGGAGCCGGAGGGCAAAGGACAGAGCTGCAGTGACCTTGGCCGCCTTGTCAGCCTGGTCAAGGTAGGCCAGGGGTCAGAGGGCAGCTTCTTTGACCTTGGGGCAGGGCTTGGGGGAGGACAAGGCGGCTCCAGGGTAACCCAGTGCCCTAGCCGCAAACAAGAGGTCCACAGTCGTGCAGGCAGCAGGTGGTGCTCCTAGTAGCCGTCCCTGGGTTTCTAGGGAGGAAGCGGTTGGTGGCTCAGCCTCATTACCAGACAGATGGGAAAGCCACCATGCTGGTTCCTGTCCCCTGGGCTGCCTGGTTCCTTTTTCAAAGGTAACTGAAACGGCCACCTGTTTGGTACTTTTTTCTTTTCATGGACGAAAAATGTTAATCCCAATGATAAAAGTGGCATATACTCATTGTAAAAACACAAAAAAGACTCCAGTGATTATAAAGCAGAGAGTGAACTCAAAGTCTGCCTGTCACCCTGTCTTCCAGGTAAGAGCCTCTTTGCACGTGGAAAAGGATACATGTACTTAAAATTTTACACGCTCACACCATATCTTTTCATCCGTAGGGTGCACATCAATGCATACAGACAGATCTACCTTATCTTTTTTTATTTTAAGTAGGCTCCACATCCAGCGTGGAGCCCAACGTGGGGCCTGAACTCACGACCCTGACTGAGATCAAGACCTGAGCCGAGGTCAAGAGGCGGATGCCCAACCGACTGAGCCGCCCAGGCGCCCCTACCTTATCTTTCTTGATGACTGCAAAGATTTCCTTGAGTGGAATGCACCAAGATTTAATTAATGCCAGACTGATGGCTGTTTAGGGTGTTTTCAGGGACTCCTGTCCAGTGTTAACTGACACCCTTGCCTAGACCATGTGCATGTCCCAGCGCTATCCCAAGACAAACTTCTAGAAGTGGAACTGCTGGGTTGAAGAGTAAGTACATCTTGATTTCAGTGGATCCTGTGAAATGGCCCTGCCAAGAGGAGGTGGCAATTTACCCCCCCCTCCCCGCCCCTGCCCAAATCTGGGGCTTGTCCACACTTGCTCGGCGCCCCCCCCACCGACTCCCACTTCCCCTCTGATTCCACCAGAATCAACACTCTGCCTGTTCTATTCTCCTCCCTTCCTCACTCACTCTGCTCTTTCTCTGCCTAAAATCCTCTCCCTACTTCCCAAAGCTGCTGGAGCAAGTTCGGTTTCTCTTCCCCTAGCATAAGGCCAGGGACTCCGCATCTGTCTGCTGACACAGTGCTGACCCCGGGTGTGCGTAGACCTGTGGCAAGTCACACGGGAGCCCTCCAGGTAAGGGCGCGAGGGACCAACGTGGGATGGAAGGGTGACACAGGGGGCGCCTGTGGCCCGAGGCCATCGGTCCCCTCCACCCCGGCCCCCGGGAGCCACCTCTCTCACCTGAGGGATCAGAGTGGCCTCCTGACCACTCCACCTGCTGCGCCTTGAGCCCCCACCCTCGTGACCATCTGCCACGCAGCAAAGACATCACCTTTTAAAAGCACCAATCGCACCACGTCACTCCCTGCTCAACACTGTCCCAGGATTTCCCGTTCTCACTTAATGTCCACACTTCTCACTGGGGCCTCTGGGCCCCGAGTGGCTTTGTGTCCTCCTTGCCCCTGACTCGGCCACTCTAGGCCCCTCACTGTCTAGCACCTGCTAAGCTCTGCTAGGAGGTGCTGAGGGGTCATGGTCAAAAGCACACTGCAGCTGGGTGGTCTGGCCTTGACCTGCACTTGACCACGAGTCACCCACATCCTCACCTTGTAACGGGGGAAAGACCTCCCCCAAGAGAGGTGCCCTGAGCATTAAATGAGAGCATGCGTGATGCACACTTGGGCAGTGTGTGCACACAGAAACTTGTTCTAGAATGTTCACAGTAGCATGTTCATGAGAACCAAAAGGTGGCAACAACCCAAAGGCCCATCGACAGACCAACGGAGAAACAAAATGTGTTCCATCCACATGATGGGATTACGAGGCAGCCACAAACAGGAGTGAAACACTGACGTGGGGTCCAGCGTGGCTGAACCTTAAGGATGTTATGCGAAGCGAAAGAAGCCAGACACAAAAGACCACATGTTCTAGGAGTCCATTCATACGGAAGTCTGAGACAGGCAGGGGGTTGGGGGGACAGCAGCTAAAGGGTGGGTCTCATTCTGAAGTGATGGAAACGTTCTGAAGCTGCCCGTGCTGATGGTTGCACAGACCTGTGCATATACCAAAAACCACTGAATTGTACGCTTTAAATGGATATAGTTTATGTGGAGTAAATGTGAATTATAGCTCCATGAAGCTGTTAAAAAAGTCTCAGGCAGGTGCGCCATAAACATCAGGCCTCTGCCTGTGTTCGTCTCTCCATCCCCGTATCAGATCATCACACGGTGGAGCAGGTAGCTCCTTCCTATCATTCTGGTTCCAGCTTGGGTGCCACCTCCTCCAAGGAGCCCTCCCTGACTGCCCGAAGCAGCTTCCCTGCTCCTGCTACAAGTTTCTCCATCGCTTTACCCTGGTCATCTTCCTCTCTCTGCCTTAGTCACTGCTGCATCTCCACCTCCAGCGGAGTACTGGCCCACAAGGTAGTATCAGTACATATCGGATGAAAAACAAGCAAGCAAGCAAAGCAGCTTGTGCCTTGGGTCCAGCCCACCCGGCTACCTGGCGTCCTACCTTCCGAGTTTGGACTGAGCTCACTGCTTCCTGGGTCTTGTGGCAGAGGTCTTCAGAGCATGTTCTTTTTTTTTTTTTTTTAAAGATTTTTATTTATTTGACAGAGAGAGATACAGCGAGAGAGGGAACACAAGCAGGGGGAGTGGAGAGGGAGAAGCAGGCCTCCTGCCGAGCAGGGAGCCCGATGCGGGGCTCGATCCCAGGACCCTGAGATCATGACCTGAGCCGAAGGCAGACGCTTAACGACTGAGCCACCCAGGC
>NC_138383.1:4706296-4718865 GCF_054177405.1 Leptonychotes weddellii | reverse complement strand
CAGAGCATGTTCTATTCCCTCCCTCACTCTACACAGATGCTCTGGGGTCGGTCAAGCTTCAGCTCCGCGCAGAGGTGGACAGATGCCAAGATAGAGGCTTCTAGGCCAAACAGGGCTGCTCCCTTGGTGCGCACAGCCTATAGAGAAGGAAGGGCAGGCTCAAGCAGGCGTGTTGGCAACAATGCCCCTTTCGATCTTCCTGACCTCAGTCTCTGCATCTACAAAATGGGGATGATTCCACCAGCTCCATGGGTGAGGGATTAAGAGATCTGTTCTCCCCACCCGGAGTAAGGACCCCTTGTTGACGGGCTGGGCACTCAGACTGCCAGGCAGCCAGGGGCTCTAGCCTCAGAGCATTTACCTAAAAAACCACCTGCAGACCCCCACTCTGGGCTGGGAACTCCAAATCAGGACAGTCTCTACTTTTTTTTTTCTGTGTTAACCTAACTTCATGAGAAACATTTAACTTAAAAACAAAGTGTTGGCTGTCTTCTGATCAAGATTTCCTTTCGAGGGCGCCTGGGTGGCTCAGTTGGTTAAGCGACTGCCTTCGGCTCAGGTCATGATCCTGGAGTCCCGGGATCGAGTCCCACATCGGGCTCCCTGCTCAGCAGGGAGTCTGCTTCTCCCTCTGGCCTTCCTCCCTCTCATGCTCTCTGTCTCTCATTCTCTCTCTCTCAAATAAATAAATAAAATCTTTAAAAAAAAAAAAAAGATTTCCTTTCGAATAGAGTAAGGCAGATATTTAAGGCAGCATTCAAATGATTTAGAAGTGTTTCTTTGTTGTTGTATTAGCTTTTTAAATAATTTATTGAGGTCAAATCCACACAACATAAAGGTAAGCATTTAAGAGTGAATAACTGTGGCATTCCTCGTTAGGAAGTCCTGCACAGAGGAACCCTGCAGCAGACCCTCCTCGAGCAGAACCCGGGGCAGAGCAGGTCACATCTCCAGGTGCGCCAGGCCTGGCCCTTCACGTGCATTATCCTACTTTGTCCTCAAAACACCTTTCACAGTAGACATCTACCATTGCTTTCATTTTGTGGATGGGAATGGAGGGAGGCTCAGGGGGTTAAGGAACTTGCCCATGCTCACACAGCTCGGCAGGGGAGCAGATGGATCTCGTCAGGAAACGGGAGCCACCCCTCCCCCCCCACCAAAGCTAGGGGGCACACTGGGGGCTGGACAGCCCCCTATCAGGGTGACACAGTAGAGTCCGGTCCGGAGGGAAACTTAGTTTTACTCAAGAGCACTTTGCAAACTCTGTTCCTCAGAGGCCTGGGTTTACCCAGAGGGGTCTGGGGGGCTGCCGTGGGGCAGGTCTGTGCCCTCCCTCTGATTTCACAGGGGCGGCAAAGTCTTCCAGCCACAGGAGAGAGGAACTCCGGCTGGGGAGGGGGCGCCCGAGGGGGGATCTGAGGCAGAGCTGGGGGCCCAGGACGCTTTCTGCTTCAGGGTTTGCCCAACAGACTCGGGCATCCTTCCTTCTATCCCAAAGTGCTGGGAGTCTTGACCTCACACCTCAGGGCAGACCGGCAGTGGGTGACAAGGCCCCTCAGAGATCACGGGCAGATGGGCCTGCCTCTACTCTGGGGACAGCTTCAAGACAACAGCCTCCCCTGGGGCCCCTGGATGGAAAGTTCTCCAGTTTGGTCTCCTTTGGGACCAGGGTGCAGTGAGAGGGCACCAGGCAGGTGCTGTCCTGCACCAAGAAGGGAAGGAGGCAGGCGGTGGAGGAAGGCTGGGAGGGTAGAGCTGCCGAGTCCGAGCTTGGGTGAGGTCACCAAGCACGTAGGCTCCTTCTGGAACTCCGCGCTGATCACACTTTCCCACAGGAAGCACCCAGTGCCCTTCAGAACCTGACTCCACCCCCAGCAGACACACATGCCCTGCAGGTCCCCTGGCCCCCACTTCCTCATTGGAGGCCTTGCACCTGGCACACTAGCCTCCACCTCATCCGCCTGGGCAACGGCAGGTGAAATGTCACCTCCTCCAGGAAGTCTGCCCTGTCACCACCAGACAGAATCAATCACTTTTTCACCTGCCTCCTTCTAGCATAGTGCAGACACCTGCCTGTGTGTAGGGGTCCCCTACCCGAGCAGCACCCAGTCTGGCACAGATAGCTCCCACTAATGGCTAACAGGATGGGAGGCAGGTGGGGGGGGGGCATATGCATGGTTGCAGACGGTCAGTCCACATGGACCCTGGACTAAAACTATCCCCCCAATCCTATATTCAGCCCAGGAAGGGAGTGGCCCACTCTGGAAGGCTCCACGAAGTGCCCTCTGCCCTGCTGTGGCCCGAGGATGGCAGATGCAATCCCGAGGATGAGCCCCCACTGGACCTCCTGTTCCCCTCTCCCCACAGCACAGCCCGGACCCCTGGCCTGCCCTTCCATCCCAAAGCCATAGCACCCGGGCTGGGCCCCCCGGCCCAGAGCCCCCCACTGTGTTGCTGCTATCTGTGCCAACATCCTGACACTGGGGAGACTGGACCGGCCCCAGGGCACTTCTGGGGGCCACAGGGAGAAGTGGCTGGGCCCTGGAGAGCAGAGGCAGGGCTGGGGGGCACACCTTCCTGGGGAGGAGCGTGGTAACCGAGAGAGCTATTTTCACCATCTTCGCGGGCAACGCTGGCCTGTAGCTAGCTTTACCCCCTGGCCTCAGTTTCCTTCTCTGTTAAGCAAGGGAGTTGGACAAGGTGAGGGCCCAGCTCTGACACCCACGAGGCCCACAGTTCAGCACAACACACCACTTTCCCACAGCCCCTCTCCACCAAGGAGGGGACAGCCTGCTCCTGAGACTGCCCCCAACTGTACAGAAATGGTGGACAGGTGTACCAGAAGCCCAGTTCCTTCCTTGGGGTGGTGGGGGGCAGAGGGTAGGGTTGGCAGTACGGGGGGGCACTGAACCCAAGTCTAGGGCATGGAGGAACCCAGTTGGAAAAAAGTACTGGAGCTTTGGGAGCACCCCGCCCAACACGTATCTCCCACGCCCCAGAAATGCTTGCTCATTGCAGAGGAAATTGTGACATCCTGGGACAAGGCTTCCTCCTTGCCCACAGTCACATCCGCTGCCCTCTCTAAGACCCCAGGGTTGCCACAGCACCCAACCTGTGGGCTGGGGAGGGGTGGGGGGCTTGTGTGGAAGGTCTGAGAGGCTGCCCCACCCAGCAAGGCCAATGCCACCTGCCCAAGGCCTCAGTGGGGCCTTCCGGCCCAGCCCAGAGGAGCTGGGCCTGGGTAAAGGAAGGGGACTTAGGGTGAGGTCCATCATGGGGTGTGGGTGGGGCAGATTCAAAGAAAAAGTGAAGTGCAGAGTTCAAATCATCCTACGGGTTGACATTTCTGTACCCCCACCCCCAGTGGTGTAACCTGGCTGACAGCAGCCTGGATCAGGCACATATGACAGAAAGGCAGACTCGGAAAGCACTCACTGATGCCGCCAGAGAATCTGGTTTCCCCACAAAGGGTGGGGCCGGGCACTGCCAGCTAAGCCCTATCCCGACAGACAAAGCCACGGCAAGCAAGGCCTCGGCCAGAGAGGTCCCCTGACGGAGCTCTACCTGGGCGTGCCCAGGCAGGGTGCTGGGGGAGCACCCCTCCCCTCAAGCTTGCATGGGCCGGCTGTCCCCTCCCCACCTGCCCCCAGGGGTCTGGCTCCAGTCCCTTCTCTCCCTCCCCACCTGCAGGCCACCAGTGCACACCAGCAGGCTTCTGAAGGCCTCCCTGGTCTTGCTAGTGGTGATGGGGTCTCCGCAATCCCCAGGCTCTGAGGACTCTCATGAACCAGGGCAGGGAGTGAGCAGCAGGTGCAGCTCCAGACGGAAACAGGAGGCTACTGACATCAGGGCCAGAACTGGGGACAAAAGGAAGGAAGGGACCCTTGGACAAGGGGTAACAAGCATCCCCTCCAGCAGAGGAAAGAGGCAGACCACTCCCAACCACTAGATTCCATCGGGAAGTTAACGGGACCTCCCGGGGTGGGGGGTGGGGGAGCGCACAGGTCCCCTGGACCGAGGAAATAAACCGCCCCCTGGCCTGGGCTTGGAGCTGTGGGTGAGTGGGCAGTGCAGAGGGAAGGAAGATGGCCCGGGGCTGCTGGGAACCTGTCTGTCCCCTGATGAATCACAGGATGACGGGGTGACAGCCAAGCGCAAGGAAGTGGCCTCTCTCCCCTGCTTCCCTGCCACAGAAACTGAAACTGGCTGGTCCCTCCCCACAGCCTTCTGGGAACTGGGGCGTTTTTTAGAAAGCTGCAGAGAGGAAGCTGGCCCTCGCCCACTGTGCAAACCCCAGCAAAGCCCCGAGTTCTGCTGACCTCGCGGAAGTTGCTCCAGCTCCCCTCGAGACCTGGAAGGGGCAGCTTATGCAAAGGCTGTCATCTAACCTGGTCTCCCGATGGCCCGTGACTCACCCCAACACCTCCCTGCTCTGCCAAGAGCGGGGCCGGAGCAAAGGGCTGGGAAGTGCCCAGCAGGCACCGAGGGTGTGGGGACAGGACTTAGGAAGAGAGAATGCAGAGACAGAAGGGGAAGGGGACACGGTGTCCCCCTCGGAGGCTCCGAACTCTAACTCGCTTGCTGGTCAGGGTGAGAAGCCAGCGGGTCGCCCCGTCCCTCTCCTTCCCTCCCAGCGAGTGCCCACTTCCCCAGAGACGCCAGTCCACGGACACAGCTGCACTGCTGTGCTGGGAGGCTGCGCTTCAGCCCAGCTGGCCCCGACGGAGAGAAAAGCTGAAAGCACCTGTGGGTTTGCGGCCCTCCCACGGGGGGAGCCCCTATTTCTCCACCCCTGACACCTTAAAAGGCTTTGCGCAAACTCAGTTCAGAAGATAAAGAACGGGGAGAGGGGAGCAGGTTCAGGGGCTTGATGACCCACTGGCTTTTCCCCACCAGACCCCAGGTTCTGGACTCCCTGTGACCCAGTTACGGTGGCTTGGGTGGCACGCCGACCACAGACACGGGAAGTGGGTGCTGGGCTCCAGGCCCAGGGTAGGAGCTTGTGGGAGTGGGGGTGGGGAGGTGCCAAGTTCTTAGAGTGGTGCAGACCCCAACACCACTTTGTCCCACCCATCAGGCTTTCTTGGGACCACACACCAGTGGGGCAGGCAGAGACGTGAATGCCCCATCCTCTGAGGGGGCCCTTGGTCCGGGAAGCTGGCTGAGCTGGGATGCAGGGGCAGGCAGCACTAAATGCCACCAGGTGTTCCCAGCTGGGGACAGTGCTGGATCCTGCCCTCCTAGGTGCCCTTCCCAAGGGCTCTCTAGAACTTTCTGGACTCCAGAAACTGCCCGTAGAAGCACACAAGGGGATAGCGGCTGAGCAGGGATGCAGGTGCCCTCCCACACCCCAGGAAAGCAGCAGCTCCCAGAGCCTGGGGGCCAACTGCAGCTTGGGGACAAGAGAGGGAATGGAGCACAGGGGCTGGTCCCAGGGGGCCCTGCCCAACAGCCCAGCCTCCTCTGGGAAGGAGACATGTTCTGTCCCAGTTCTGCTGCTCCCTGAGCATTGCTGTGAAGGGGAGGAGTCAGGGGCGGCACTGGGGGTCCAGAAGGCCCTGGTCCTTTCTGGGTCTGATACCAGGACACAGGAGGGCTCCTGGAGAGGGAGAATGCGCCATTGGACACCATGTCGACCCGAGCTTGACGCCAGGGGCTTTGCTCCAAACATGCAAGAGGATTTGCCTTTCAAGATCTTGAGGTACTGGGAATTGTTTGTTGTTTTTTTTCCCCAAGTTTATTTATTGTTTTTGGTCATCTCTGCACCCAACGTGGGGCTGGAACTCACAACCCTGAGATTAAGAGCCACATGCTCTTCCAACTGAGCCAGCCCCTGGGAACTGGGTTTTTTCACTGGTCCTTGGCGCTGGCAGAGGCCTAGCACATGCTCGGTGGTTAGGGAAAGGATGGGGTACAACATGGGTTGGGGAGCAGGGGAGGCCCACTTCACTCCTGCTGGAAGCTCCCTGACACCGAGGGGTGACAGGCTGTTTCCAGACATGACCACTCTCAGTACACAGAGCAGGGCTCTGTCTCGGGCTTGCAAGGATGGGGTCCACCTAATATCCACCCGGCTCCTTGTGGCCTGGCTCCAGACAGTGAAAACACTGTCCAGCTGAGGGAACCGGGTCTTGGGCCCAACCCTAAAAGCTGTGAACTCTTAGGCAAGCCACTTAACATCTCTGACCCTAGTCTGTTTATGCTAAAGGATGCTAAGTAGCCCCCCCAGGAGTCTAAAATCTGGGTGGCTTTGTCACCATTAGCTGGGGCTCACCCTGGGTGCACACGCAGCTGAGGGACAAAGCCTTACCATAGCTTATGGAGAGGTAAGCACCTGGTCAGGGTCACTCAGCCAGAAGTCAGGCCCTGGGCTGCCCTGAGTCCCTCATCTTGATCCACTCAGGCTGGGGCTCTGGGTGCCCCTCACTTCTGGAGGCCCAGGCTGGCCCCACAGCTAGGAGGGATCATGCCAGGCAAACAATTTTCAGCTTGTAAACAGTCATTAAGGAGCTAATAAACCTGACTTCCCAGAACCTTGCCCCGGAGCTTGCTGCTTCCCCAGAAGAGGCTGGCCCCGGCGCCAATGACGACTGGGCTTCAGGGCACTTGGACATGGGCCCATCCAGGCCATTAAGACTGGGGGTGTAGGGCTTTGTAAATCCCTACTCACCACAGCCCCCTGCCTCATTTTGGGGCAGCACGGATTCTCTCGTTGAGGAATAAGGAGGGCTGCGAGGACTCAAACCCTGGCTTGGCCACTTACCTGCTGGGAGACTTTGGGCAAGTTACCACTTCGGAGCCTCGGTTTCCTCTGCTGTGAAATGGGGTGATGTCCCCCCAAACCTGCCGATCCAGCAGAGATGACATGAGATTATGAATGTACAGGGCCTGGCGCATAATCAACGGCTACTAATTGGTGGCTTCTTTTATTCCTGGTCGACCACTGTGCACTTAGTCTATCTGAGCCAAGAGCCCCAGAGATACAGATCTCTATTTGACAGGTGGGAAAATTGAGGCTCAGACACGTCAAAAGTCACCTGTCCCAGGTCTCATTGTTGGGGGGGGTGCCTTCTGCCACCCCGTAACTGGAGAGGCAAAGCGGCCAAAATATGAGCCTGGGGTGGTGACCGAGGTGCTGGGGGTGAGTTTAGGTGTGGGCCTCTGAGACTCGTGAGCTCCTCCCAGTCCCCTAGGCAGAAATGACATCACCTGGCACTTAGGTAGTCCTTCTCAGCTTATCAAAGGGCTTTCTCAAACATTCTCTCACGCTGTCTGTCCAGATCTATCACCAGTGGCTGCCAAGGCGCGAGCAAGGGCTCAGGTCATATTTCAATGCCAAGTCCTGCTCCTGCCCCATCCCACAGTGGGGCCCCCATCTCCTGTTCCGGGCCTTCTGCAGGCCACCCTGCAGGCCTGACCTGGGGAGGGCCATCTGGAGAGGGAAGAGAGGCTTCTGGCTGGATCAGGGGCAGGACCACCTGATGATGCCCAACGCTCTGAAAGGCTTACCCTGTTCCTGGCCCTGCGAGCCCGGCCAGAGGGAGCAGAGCTGAGGGTCACCGCCTCCATGACCCCCTCACCCCCTCATCATGACCCACATGCAGGCAGACAGGGAGAAGCCCTGGCTGGGAGGAGCCAGCACGTCCTGGCCTGAGGCTCCCCTCCCATGTCCAAGCCCACCCTCCGTCCCCCCAGCCTCCGCGGAGTGGGGCTCCCCACCCCAGACTGGGCCACTTCTGTGAAGTAGTTACAGCACTGCTATTCTCCGACATGCTCTTAGCTAGCCCTCCCAACAGCCACGAGGCAAGGCTCCTGTCATCGTCACAAGCCTGCGCCCAGGGCACACAGACACGCTCCTAACACCAGGCCCGACGGCTCCTACCTCAGACTCCCGGCCCAAGACGTCCCATGCATCACCCCTGGAATCCTCACAGCAGCCAGTCCTGGTGGACTGCACTACCCCACAGTATAGCTGAGGAGACTGAAGCCCGGACCACAGGTGACCCTCATCCCACTGACCACTACCTCACGGGCCACCGTGGCTGCCAGCTTCTGGGCCTCGCTCCTTGGCTCCCCACGCTGGGCATCAGCCTCCTACCGCCCTCCCACCCTCCTGGCCAGCATCCCTGCCTGGCACTGCCCACTTAGCTCCAACCACTCTCCTGGCACCCCACCCCCACAACATGCCTCTGGCAGCTTTTGAACTGCAAACAAATGACTTGTGTCTGGGTCCCTGGATAAGTTTACACAATGACGGAATGTGAACACTGTGGCTCTCGTGCTTCCCCGAAGATGAGAGGATGCATTTTTCTTTACACTCAGATCTCACTCCCATAGGGAAGCAACAGTAACTTTATGGGCTGTGGGGGAAAAGCCCTTGTTTTCCCCCAGTGATGGGGCAGGTGGGGCAACTCCCCCTGGCCTCTATCCCGAGAGCTGGCCTGGCCTGGGCACCTCCCCAACCTAGCCACCATGCGCGAGGCGAGCCTGCACACTCCCAGCGGGCGCTGATGACCCCGCCAGTCCCCCCCAGCCTGGCTCAGCTGGATAGGAAACTGGGAGCAATTGTGTGAGCTCACTCTGGAAATCCCCAGGGGTGGCCAGGACAACACTGAAGACTGCTCCACAGTGGGTGGTTCAGACCCGAGGGGACATGTGGAGCTGGGGGAGGCAGCCCAGAGAGTTCATCTCCCCAGATGCTGCACCATGGAGCAGGCAGGAGGCTGGGGCCACCCCAATCCTGCCACCACTCATTCTGAACCAAACAGAAGTGCCAGGTGGCTCATTCAAGTCACCTGTTTTTGTTTCAGGATTTTTTTTTTTTAAGTCTTATTTAAGTAATGTGTATACCCAATATGGGGCTCAAACTTATGACCCCAGGATCGAGTCACATGCCCTCCTGATCCAGCCAGGCACCCTCGTTCAAGTCACCTGGACTCGAACAGGTACGTGCATGCACGGACACACCCCCTTGACTTCTTCCTGCCCTTATCTGCTCTCTCATCTAGCATGGTTTATTGCAAGTTGACAGGAACGCTGTGAAGAGTCTGGCCACCAGTAAAAACACTGCCACTGAGGAAGAGCCAGACCCAGACCCCAGGGGCCTCCATGATGTATTTGTGGTGTGACTAATCCCTCCTGCGAGAGGAACAGAAGTCCCCTCCTGGGCTGTGTGTGTGTGTGTGTGTGTGTGTGTGTGTGCGTATCTTACACCACGTACAGCTGTAGCTCGCACATGAGCGAGCCAGATAGGAGTCAGCTGGTGGCTCAGCAGCAGGTAGGCACGAGGCTTTGGGGACGGGCCCGGGAGTGACAGCCCAGGTTCAGTACCAGCCTCTGCTGTTCTGTGCTATGACAGACACACTGAAGACGGGCCACTATTACAGTTTTCTGTTCGACAAAAAGACGGGAGTGTCACTCCAGCCCTTTAAAGTTAAAAGCAAACAAAAACAAAACCAGAAAAACCAACCAGAAACTACCACCTGCTCTCCTTCTGTCCTGCTATCGTTCCCAGGTCAGGAGGCCGGGGTCCAGAAGTGAACAGGATGGGAGCATTGGACACTGTCAGAAAACAGGAAGGGAGGGCAGCGGGTGGCCTGGGCTCCTGGGGACGGACAGCTGCTTCACTCCATCCCACCTCTCTAGAACAGCCCCCTCACCCCCATCCCCCGAGAGCTGGGCCAACGTTCCTGAGCCCAACTCAAACCGGAGTCGTCCCTACCGGGGTCCCCCTGGCCTGGCACTTGGCTAACACCAGGAGCACGGGGTGCCTCACACTGCCAGCAGCGGGGCCCACCCTGGGGCCTCTTGTCTAACCCAGGTTCCCACAGCCACAGAGGACCTTTCTTTCTTCCTTTCTTTCTTTCTTTTCTTTCTTTCTTTCTTTTCTTTCGTTCTTTCTTTTCTTTCTTTCTTTCTTTCTTTTTTTTTTTTGCAGGAGGGAAGCAGATTGGGGGAGCCACAGGGAATTAGAAGCCTGTTAGTCCTTGGATGTTATTTTCCTGGTGTACATAACTGGAAGAGTTAGGTGTCAGTTTAGAAGGGAAAATTCCAGCAGGTCACATGGCGCCAGGCGTCCATGCCTGTCTCAGCAATCCAGCTTTGGGAAAATCTATGAGAACAGAGCTCCCCCCTTCCTCCCCCGCCCAGGGGGATATTTGAGCTCCAGGGCTGCCCTGGCTCACCCTGCATGGGAGGCTGCCTTAGGGGTGAGGCACTCCAGGACTGAGCTGTGAGAGGGCCCTGTTCCCAGCCCCTGGGACTCAGCTCCTCCCCCACAGCACCCAGACCCGCTTTCTGCAGACTGTGGTTTGAGCAGGGAAGAGGCAGGTTTATGGCACCAAAGGAAGCCTGTTGCTAGGGGAATAACTGTCCTCACACCTCTTATCTCATTTAAGCTTATTTTGTTCCTCCCCTAACTCCTGGGGAAACTGAGGCAAGCAGGGGAAGTCGATGAGAAGTAACTTGATGGAGCAGATGCGGCTCCAGGGTCTTTGAACCTCAGCACAGCACCGACATTTTGAGCCGCATAATTCTTTCTGGTGGGAAGCTGTCCTGTGCGCTGTAAGATGTTTTAGCAGCATCCCTGGCCTGGACCCACTAGATGCCAATAACAACAGCACTCCCCTCCTTCTCCTGAGTTGTGACAACCAAAATGTCTCCATTGTCAAATAACTCCTGGCACCAAAAATCAGTGCCCTGCTTGAGAACCTCCTACTGCTCTAAAACAAGCTTCACTCTCCACTCTTCCCTCCGCCCTACCTAAAGAGTGAACAGGAACACAGATGCTGGGCTCAGCCTTTTTAACAGCCAATGTCACCAACAACGGGGCCCTAATCTAGCCACTTGGGAGCCAGCAGTCAGTGCACATGTGGGGTCTTGGGCAAGCCTTCCCCCACTCAGACACACCCTCTCAGGAGCTCCAACCCTTCGGCTCTCTCCGCTTAGAGTCACCTGGTTAGGCAGGGGCTGAGGCCTCGGCTTCCCCTCTGCCCTGCGATGTGTCTAGCAGACACAACCCTTTCTAACCCTAACCTAACCCAAGGCCCTGGAGGAACATCAGAGGGGGCCAACCTTCCCAAGCCCCTCACAGTCCAGAAGTCAGGACTTCTGGGTCCAATCTCTGAGCTTCGATCTAGCCTTGCTGTGACTCCACTCTCTCGCACCGGCTTCCACCCTGGCGAGGCTGAAAGCACAAACTTCGCTTCGGAGTTGAAAGGGGAGGGAAGGGTCTGCGTTCCAGGCGTTTCTGGGAGGAAGGCGGGACCGCGCGGTCCTGTCCCCTGCCAGTCCCCTCTCTTCCTCCCGGGGCCTTAAACTTCTGCCCAATCGTCGTGCCCTAACCACATCTGGTGACCCGTGGCCAGGGGACCCCTTCGGCGTCTTGTCCCAGCCGCGCCCCAGGGACCGGCAGACCCGGTGCAGCCCCGACCTCTGGCCTCCGGCGCGCCCCACGTGGGGCCCGAGCGCTCCGGGAGGGCGCGCACCCTCGCGGGCCGCGCACCGCCGCCCCGGGCGAGGCTCGAGCCCGACCCCGCGGACCCCTATGGCGCCTGCGGCCCGGCCGCCGCGTGCCGGGCTCCGCCCTTTGCCCCGCGCTCACCTCCCTGCGGCCCCACGTCCCCTGGACGCAGCTCCGAGCGGCGCGGGCCAGCGACTGGGCGGTGGCTCCTGGGGGCGGGGTCCCGGCGCTCCGCCTCTTCCCTACCTGCGCGCGGGCCGAGGGGGCGGAGCGGGGCCGGCCGGCCGGGGCGGGGGCGGGCCCGGGGGCGGGGCCGGGGCGAGGGGCGGGGCCAGGGCTCAGGTCGGTGCGGGACGCTGCGGCCAGCCCCGCGGCGCCCTGGACTTGCGCGGGTTGCTGGGTGCTCCGCCCCTGGGGAGGGGGGGTCCCCGTCTGGGCAGAACCCTCTTTTCCGCCTGAGCTGGTCTCTTCCGGGCGCCGTCCTCTCCTTCCCGGACAAAGCGCATGATCTAGGTCTGCACTGCCATCACGTCACCCCCCCACCCCGCGAGAAAAGTCACTCCAACGACGACCACCTCCCATCCGCTCCCGCCAGCTCCCTCGTTCTAAGGCCAAGTGGGCCTGTTCCTCGAGCCTTTAGCCCTTTACCTTTTCGTTGTAAAGCATTTGGAGCATCTCAGTTACTCCAAATCCCGCTGCAGCTCCCGCCTCGGGGAAGCCTCTGATCTCGGCCCTCCTAATTCTCCTGGGGGCGGAGGCGCCCTCCTAGGCCGGGTCTTGCTCCATTTCCCCCGCTCCCATCCGCCCGCTGCCAGGGGCAGGAGTGCTGGTCCCTGGGAGAAGCCCGCGCTGGGTGCCTGCGTGGGTGGCCGGGGTCTCTGGAGGAGTCACAGCAATCTCCTTTAGGGCCACCCAGTGAAAACTCACGTTGTCTCTGGCCCGGCGACACACAACCTTCCTGATGGGGCAGAACCTTGGCTCACACGGGTACCTGCAGCAGGGGAGGAAAGCGCTCAGGATCTGGAGATTAGGTGGGCCCAGCCTCGAGGACAGGGTGGCTTCGGCCCAGGCCCTAGCCCCTCTGACCCTGTTCTTTTTTTTTTTTTTT
>NC_138383.1:4583905-4706196 GCF_054177405.1 Leptonychotes weddellii | reverse complement strand
AAACCCTGCGAGCACTGGGCCTCTCTGTCCTTCTACACTCCTGGCCCCTTGGCCCGAGTCTGGCTTCCCCCATGGACGCTTCTTCCTCCTCAGCAGGAAGAGGACTTGGCCTAGCCTCCTCCTTCGGCCTAGACAAAACTGTGGCTGGGGGAGCTGGGAGGAACTCCAAGGTCTGCAGGCCCCTTTCTCAGCCCTGGAGGCGCTTATCTTGCCCTACCAGCTTTGCCTGGAGGAGCAGAGTTTGAAGGGAGACTCTGCTGGGGGGGAAGGGGTCTGGACCTGTGGGACCAGAATTGGGCAGTCCTGTTGGTCTCAGGGGACAGCCTGGCCCCTTACAGAGCTCCTAAGTGGGATGGGGGTGGGAGGCTAAGAAGTGAAAAGAGGAGGAGGGGCTCCTGACTGCTGAGGATTATCCAGAGGAAGGCATCCTTCCTCGTCCCTATCCACCAAGCCTTGGGGGTGGGGAAAGGGCCAAAGCTGGAGGGTTGATCTCCGGTAGCAAATGCATGGGCGGATTATTGTGCACCCACCACATGCCTGGGGGCCGTGGGCACAGAGAGGAACAAGACCAGGGCCTGTGTGCGAAGAGCTGGGGCTCGGTAGCACGGAGGTGGAAATACACAGGGGCTATAAGAGGAAGGATGAGGGCAGCCTGATCGAAGGGCTGTAATGTGTTATCTCAACTCTTGTGACAAGTCAGAAGTAGTACCACTGTGATCCTCTCCATTTTAGGGATGAGAAGACTGAGGCAGAGGGAGATGAAGTGGAGAAGCTGGGGTTTGAGCCAAGTCTCACAATCTGACTTCAGACTCTAGCAAATGCTCCAGATACCTGAGCCATGGGGTCAGCCCAGGAACGCCAGGAAAACTGTAGGAGCCCCCAGGGGGAGAGGGACTCATGGTGCTGATAGCTGTCAGGGATTTGTCCCCTAGAAACAGAGCAGCCCGCCCAGCGATGTAGGTGCAGGGACGCTGAGCGGGGCCTTGGCTGCAACTCCAGACACCTGTGCAGCCGGAGGGCAGAAGGGCGTCAAATAGACCAGGGGTATAGTTTGCGGTCATGTTACACAGCTGTTAAAAGCAGTTAGGCAACTCTGTGTGCTGATGAGGAATACATCCAGGATACATGAAGCGAAAAAGAGCAAGGTGCATGTTTAACGTAACTCCATTTACCTACGTTTAAAGAGAACATCCATGTATTTGCCGGTAGATCCACAAACACATTCTGGAAGTGCATGTGTGGGGTGACCCTGCGTGGGAGGGTAGTGGAGAGAAGCGGGACAGACACTTGCTTTTCATCGCATACCATGTGCGTGTATTACTTTTATTGCTTACAGAAAACACAGTCTAAACTTTTTCTAAAATTAGCCTAAAGGGGGGTGCCTGGGTGGCTCAGTCGGGTGAAGCATCTGCCTTCAGCTCAGGTCGTGATCCCAGGGTCCTGGGATCGAGTCCCACATCGGGCTCCCTGCTCAGTGAGGAGTCTGCTTCTCCCTCTGCACCCTCCCGCCTTGTGCTCTCTCTTCCTCTCTCTCTCAAATAAATAAATAAAATCTTTAAACAAAATTAGCCTAAAGGTGACAGGAGGATCTTGACAGGGAAGGATGAGGAAAGGAATTGCTGGTGGGAAGAACAAGAACAAAGACACAGGAGCGAGGGGCCCCTGGTTATAGCTGGGGGGGTTCTGGCATCCCAGGACGTGCCGGGAGGCTGACAGGCAACAAGTGTGGGGAGGCAGGAGGTGTACGCTGGAAGCTCTGCTAGGTCAGGAGAGGTGCTTTTATTTTTCTGTAAGCAGTGGGGAGTTTTTAAATTGGAACATTGCATCTAATATTTTACTCTTTGAAAATTGCTTTCATAGACATGGTTACATTTTTAATCTTGACAGCAATCCTGCAGGGTAGGCAAACCAAGCGTTACAGATGAGGAAACAGGCTTTGTGGAATAAAGACCACACACTCAAGAGTTTTAAAATGAGAACACTTTGTCCCTTGTAAGCACTGATTTGCGGGAAGGCTGGGGAAGGGAGCAAACAGCCACCAGCTCCCCGACACATGAGAATAATATAGGCTTTCTTTCGTGTCTGAGCAATCCTGAGACCCCCTCGTGACATTCAGATCAAGAAGGTGAGACATTGTGACCCCCAGAAGAAAAGGGCAAGGGGACCCTGAAGTCATAAGTTGGCGAACTCGGAAAGGTTCTGATGATACACCTTTGAAGGAAGTCCCTGTGTTTGTCCAGGGGAGTAAAATACTAGGGGTCTCTTTGTTAGCTGAGATTCAAAGAAATGTAGAACATGTAATGAAGCGCTATTGAATGACGAGATGCTGACTTTCTTGTCAAGGTTCAGAGAGGTTTAGGGCTGTGCCCAGGGCCACACAGCCGGTAGAGAGCCGAGCTGTGTACGGTGCCAAGGCCCATGTTCTTTCCAGCCACCCTGGACCATACCTGTATTTCAGAAGGGTCATTCTGGCTGTGCTTAGGGCAGACAGGTTTGGCAAAGGTAGCAAGGCTAGTGAAGAGGCTACTGCAAAGGTCCAGGTCAGGGCACCTGGGTGGCTCAGTCGTTAAGCATCTGCCTTCGGTTGAGGTCATGATCCCAGGGTCCTGGGATCGAGTCCCACATCGGGCTCCCTGCTTGGCAGGAAGCCTGCTTCTCCCTCTCCCACTCCCCCTGCTCTCGCTATCTCTCTCTGTGTCAAATAAATAAATAAAATCTTAAAAAAAAAAAAAAAAGTCCAGGTCAAAGGGATGGGGAAAGAGGCTGGGGGACCTGAGCGGAGAAGAGGATCAGAAAGGCATCCCCTCTACCCAGCATTTGGCTGACCCAGGACCTCAGATGTCCTCTCCATTTACGTTCTGGGCTTATCTCCCCACCCACGGGGTCTAGGGGGGCAAAGTCAAGAAAGAGAGCTTGGGCGGGGTGAAGTTGAGGGATTTTTCGGAGAAGGGAGCCAGTATCTCGCTGGGCCCTGGCCGTTAGTATTGATGGTGCAAAGTCGCCACCTAGTGGCGATGAGGGGTGCTGCACCAAGGAGCCCCACGTGGTCTAGGGAACCTGGAGAAGGCATGATTCATCTTTACTCCCTCCACCTGCTTTCTCACCAGAAAACCTGGCAGCCCCAGCTAAAT
This sequence comes from Leptonychotes weddellii, assembly GCF_054177405.1. Classification (NCBI taxonomy): domain Eukaryota; kingdom Metazoa; phylum Chordata; class Mammalia; order Carnivora; family Phocidae; genus Leptonychotes; species Leptonychotes weddellii. Next base: position 4,703,065 of record NC_138383.1, on the reverse strand, counting down.
ACGACAGGCATTAAGGCCACAGGCTCGCTCTTCAGAAGGCTTATCGGCGTTAGTAAGCTGCAAAAGCCTATGTAACTTCTCTCTGCCATCCTGCCCTCCTTTCAGAAGGTCATGCCCAGGAAGGGGCACCAGTGACCCTCTTTCTATTCGGGTGCACCAGGTACTTTAAGAGCTGCCTGCCACCCAGGTGAAACGCTGGGGCGTCCAGTGTCCAGAGGCTGATGTGGTCAGACTCCTGGGGCCCCGAGATGCTTTTCAGCTCTGTCTCTTCCGGGTGCTGTCTCCTCCCCCCTGGTGACCTTGAAATCTCTGCCTCTCTCCCAGCAGTCTGGTCCTTGCACGTGCTGTTCTCAATCCTTTATCAGCCCTCCTCTGAGGCATCCTAGTCTCATCCCAGACTTGGTCATTTTGACTGGCCTTTGGGAACGGACTTTGAATGTTATTCCAGAGCCCACATTACCTTCCATATCCTGGCTGGGCTCATCCTGCAGACCCCAGATCGCTGCTGCATCTTCCCTCCCTCACCTTGGAGGCTGCAGTCACCCTGGGAGGGCCGTGGGGTGGGGGGACACTGGCTTTGGTGACAGATACTCCAGTATACCCACTAACTAGCTGTTTGATGACTTACATTAGGCAATTTAGCTAACCTAGGAAGACTCCCCCCCCTTAGGAGCCCCACCCAGAAGCCATAAACAAAAAGATTGACGGATCTGATGACATAAAAGCTGTAGACTTCTGTGCCATAACAGACGCCCTTGATAAAGTGAGAAGCCACGCAATGGGAGAAAGTACTTCCGATGGTTGTAACTGATAAAGGATCAATATCTAGAAACTAAAAAAGAGGTCCTACACATCAATTTTAAAATTACAAAATAAGAGGGGCACCTGGCTGGCTCAGTCAGGGGAGCGAGCGACTCTTGATCTCAGGTTATGAGTTCGAGCCCCATATTTGGTGTAGAGATTACTTTAAAAAAATTTTTTTTTTTTTTTTTAAGATCCGAGGACCCTGGGATCATGACCTGAGCCAAAGGCAGATGCTTAACGGACTGAGCCACCAGGCGCCCCTAAAAATAAAATCTTTTTAAAAATTACAACATAAGAGGAATATTGGATAAAGAATAAGAACAGGTAATTCAAAGAATAAGTGAAAATTGTCAGTGAATATACCCGATGCCCAAGCCCACTAATAATTGGGGGGAAAGGCAAATTATAAGTATGATGACCCCTAGCGTCCAGATCTCAGTGTCTAAATAGAAAGCACCACCAAAGGAATCAGGGCTCCCCTGAGAAAGGGCGGGCTGAGGGTCTGGGGCAGGAGAAAGTGCCTGGGGAGCCTGAGATATCTTGTTTGTGGCAGAGAGCAAGGAAGCCTTCAAAGATTAATGGCATCATGCAAGAAGGACCCAGGAACCAGCTGGAAGGGACTCCCACTGGCCAAACTGAAACAATCTGAGCATCAAAAAGAAAAATGATTGTAGGGGTGCCTGGGTGGTTGGGCATCCGACTCTTGATTTTGGCTAAGGTCATGATCTTGGGGTTGTGGGATTGAGCCCCGAGTCTGACTCCAAGCTTAGTGGGGAGTCTGCTGGAAATTCTCTCTCCCTCTCCCTCTGCCCCTTCCTCTGCTCATGCTCTCTCTCTCTCTCAACTAAAAAAATAAATCTTTAAAAAGAAAAGAAAAACGATCGTAGATGATTGAAATACACGGGAATCATGAAAAGTTGTGTGTTCCTAAGAAACTTCAGCAGAAGAAATCAGAGAAACTCTTGGGACCCCCCAGTGGGGCATTTATTAAACCAATATCTTACTTTGAAAACTGGTGTTGGGGCGCCTGACTGGCTCAGTCTGTAGAACGTGTGACTCTTGGTCTCGGGGTTGTGAGTTCAAGCAGCACGCTGGGTGAAGAGATGACTTTAAAAAAAAAGTGAGTCAAGGGAAAATCTCAAGCATCTATCCATCTATCTTTTCAGTAGGAACAGTGTTTCAAAGTAACCAAATAGCCCCACTTTGGGGGAAGGAAAGCTCTGCTTTACAGAAAGGTATCAGCTGCCCTAGCAAGTCCCCCCAACCTTAGCTGCTTAAAACAAAACACACTATTATCTCACAGTTTCTGTGGCTCAGGAGCCCAGGTGTGGCTCAGCTGGGTTCTTTGGCTCAGGGTATCTTGTGAGGCTATCATCCAGGTGTTAGCGGGGCCTGTGGGCATCTCAAGCCTGGCTAGGGGATGATCCACTTCCAAGCTCATTGGTGGGTTCGGTCCCCCAGTGGCTATTGTCCAGAGGCTGTTGTCCAGAGGCAGGGCCAGCTTCATGGGCACGTGACCTGGACAGCAGCACAGAGCCCTGTGCTCAGAAGGGCTCTTTTTATTTTGTTTATTTTATTTTTTAATTTTTAAGTCATCTCTACACCTGGCGTGGGACTTGAACTTACAACCCTGAGACCAAGAGTTGTGTGTTCAACCAACAGAGCCAGCCAGGTGCCCCAGAAGGGGTCTGCACCAGATTTAATGCTCTGCTGTCTATTTGTCTAATACTCTTATCTTTGAGCTTGTATTTTGTAAGTGAACCAATGGGACAATGGAGTGTGTATGTGAGCAGAGGAGATATGCCATATGTGTCCGCCATTATTTCTTAGGACTCCATTTGCATAAATTGTTTCAAGATGCCCCATGAACACCAGGCATTCTCCAAATGCTTTCTGTATATGTCTGAATTTCTTTTTTTTTTTTTTGTAAGATTTTATTTATTTATTTGAGAGACAGAGAGAGAGAGAAGAAGCGGGGAGGGAGGGAGAGGGAGAAGCAGACTCCCCTGCTGAGCAGGGAGCCCGATGTGGGGCTCGATCCCAGGACCCTGGGATCATGACCTGAGCTGAAGGCAGACGCTTAACGACTGAGCCACCCAGGCGCCCCCAGCAAGAGTCTCCTGATGCGAGTCTGAAATGGTGGCCCCTCCCTCTGTTTTGAGAAATGCAAAAGCTGTTGTTTTTCTTTTCTTTTCTTTTTAAGATTTTGTTTATTTATATGGGAGAGAGCACGAGCGAGGGGCAGAAGGAGAAGGAGAAGCAGGCTTCCCACCTAGCAGGGAGCCTGACTTGGGGCTCAGTCCCAGGACCCTGGGATCGTGGCCTGAACCAAAGGCAGACGCTTAACCGACTGAGACACCCAGGTGCCCCACAAAAGCTCTTCGGAGGAGCTTTGCTCCCTCAGGCTCCCAAAGTCTTTTCCATGACCCAAGGGGATGTAGAAGTAAATGCACAGTCTGGATCCCGCCGCTCCTCCCGAGCTTGGAACACCCGGGCCCCCACCATCAGCCCAGATCTTGGTTCAGGAATGAGAAACAGAACATTAGGTCTGTGGACACATTGTCTCTCTGAAGCTCTGTGGGGCCGTCCCACCTCTCCCAACAGTCTCAGATCCCAGATCCCTTCTTGACTTCATTAACCTCCCTGTTATTAGCTACTCCTTTTATAGGGCCTTCTAGACCCCAGAGGGCTATCTGGGACCTGGCAGCCGTTGGAAGGTCTGCACTGGGGCCGACAAGACTGGAGAAAGCATTGCCTGGTGCTGGGTGGAGACAGACTATGAAAGCAGGAGAGTGGCTAGGAGGCCAGGCCAGGGGTGATGTTTTTTTTTTTTCCTGCTCTGGGTGCTTCACTCTGCATCTCTCTGCTAATGATGGGAGTTGGGGTGGGGGGGTGGTGCTCAGACTTTGGGGTCAGCCTGGGGTTCCTGCTTTGCCCTGTGACTGTGGGCAAGTTGTTAACTGCATCCAGTTATAAAATGGGTCATAAAATGGGGTTATGAGGTGCATTTCTGAGGGTGTTGGAGGGAAATAGGTGAGGCCTTTCTAGAGGAGCTCCCTCCTGCCCCCAAGACTCTGTCCTCACTGGTCTGAAATTACCCCACTTTTCACACATTCATTATCAAGTTCTTCCTCCCCGCCAGGATGGACAATTCCTGGAGCAGGGCCCGGCCAGACCTGCAGGGCCCCACAAGTGTCTGGCTTATAGGAGGAGGAGCAGGTGGGTCCCTGCTTGTTCCCTTGCTCTTTCCTCCCCTTACGGGTGTAGCGGGCTAAGTGGAGGCCTCCAGATTCATGGAGCCCGGGAACCTGCCTTATTGGAGAAACGGCCTTTGCAGATGTTAAAGATCTCGAGATGAGATCATCTTGGGTTTAGGCCGACACACAAAAGGCCGTGTGGCCACAAGCTGAGGGATACCCGGAGCCACCAGAAAGGAGTGAGTTTGTAGGTGTTGACAAAGAAGAGCCAACAATCTGGGCACCCGGGGTGCTTTATCTCTCGTCTGTTTTTTAATAGGGCATTTATTAACTTTTTCCACCTGGCTCAGAATATGGGAGGATATCTGCATAAATAGGTATGGGGGCTCACATTTTTCCTTTGTGCCTCAGGATACGTCTTTTAAAGCGAGGGAGGAAGGTGGGCCCACAGGTAAGGGAAGGAGGAAGGGAAGGTCGCGGCCTCCCAGTGAGGGTCCCGCCCAGCGGCCAGCAGGGGGCGCTGTGGGGCTGCGTGGCCAGGACCGCTTGGTGGGGAAGGAGCTGCAGCCTGGGCAACCCCCCTTCCTGTCACCCCATCACTCACAGCCCGAGCAAGCCAGGGGGAGCTGGCCCAGTTGCTTAGCTCTTAAGCGACACGGCTATCCCTGAGTGTAGAGCACAAAAGCCCAGACCTGGCTCCCCTACCCAGGGGACAGCCTACTGGGGACACCTGGGCCCTGCCCAGCTGGCCATGGTTGGACTTGTCCCTCCCCCACCCCACCCCTACGCAGCAGCATCTCTAGCCCAGGTCTAGGGTGAGTCGCTAATTGCCCGTGTCCCATGTCAAGGGGGTGAGGAGAGGAGATAAACTTTCTCAAGGGCCACATTCCTGAATGATTCCAGTTTTGCCTGGTTCAGAGGCTCCTTCCCACTTATGCCAACTGAAGTGAAGGAGGGGAGTCTTTCTTCCCAGAGGCTCTTCCCCACCCTGCGCACAGAGGCCCCCTTTCCTCTCACAGCTCCCGCAGTCCCCAGCCCTCTGGCTCCGGTTCAGCCTGAGCTCACCAGGGGCCATCAAGCCCAGGATCTCCCTGTCCTTTGCTCTGCTTCCTGCGATTTCCCTCTTTTATTCACTGCCTTCCCCTTTCCTCTCAAGACTGGTCTTGGCCAGCCCACCCTCTCTCCTCCTTCCATTTGCTGCTTCCGATGGTCTGATAGTCAAGTCACCCTGTCCTGAGCATGCCCCCGTCCCCAGTACTGTGGCTGGTTTACATTCTCCTCCTCCAGGTACCTGCCTTGTGCACTCCTATTTTATCTTATTTTATTTTTCACTCCTATTTTAAATCAGAGGTGACCACGCAGCTCAGAAAGGCTAAGTGACTTGCCCAAAGTCACACAGCATTAGGAGGCAGTCTGGCTCCAGAGTGCAGCACCCTGCCCAGCAGCAACCCCTCCCTGGAAAGGCCTTGCCCATTGCTGCCCTCTCCACCCCACACTTCTGCCTCATTCACACAGCTCACTCTTGGCCCCATGCACTGGTCTTGCTTTCTATGAGTGGTATTCATTTATTCTTTGGACTTCTACTGAGCCCTCTGCTGTGCCAGGCCCAGAAGATGAAGGTGCAGCCTGCATTCGAGGAGTTCACGGTCTGGGAGACAAGACTTCCTGAACGTCAGCTGAATCTTCCCAGGCAGCCAGGAGCCCTCCCAAGGGCGGCTGGAGGCTGCTTCCTGCTTCTCCTGCAGCCCACCCAGGGGCGGTGACCTCTTGGTCCCTCCTTGGGGAGTTGCTGCTCTGGCGGTTGCCTCCATCATGCGTGGGGTGGGACAGGCCAGCCTGAGGCTGTGGGGTGCGGGATCCAGGGCTTGGGAAGGGGGTCTGGGAGCTGAGAGCTCAGGGAAGGTGCTAGAGGTTTCCAATGGTATAAGCAGACTTCCTTTCTCAAACACCCTCGGCCGGCACTTCTGGGAACTTCGTTCCCTGCACCCCCCCCCCCCCCCCCCCCCGTGTGGGATGCGCAGTGCTCACCTCGGGCAGGTGGGGGCCCAATCCTTGGCTCTCTCCCAGGGAGGAGATTTCCAGAACAAAAGATTAAAAGCCCCTCGACTTTTTAAAAACAAGCACAGACACCCTTCCTGGCCCTCCACAGCCCCGCTTCCAGTCTCCAGCCCGTGCTTCTGATTACACGGTTCGGGGCGTCCACCCCGGGTGTGAGCCCCAACTCCGCAGACCCACGGCTGAGGCACAGGGGAGAGGGCCCTTGGGTGGCTCTCAAGAAAAGGCCCGAGCCCCGAGCTAAGGAGCGGAGGCAGAGGCGAGTGGCAGTGGGCAGGAAAAGACAGAATGAGCGGCGCAGACGCGGGAAGAGGGAGTCTGTTTAATGACACGGCTGGGTCTGGTTACAAACATCAGAAACTACAAAAGGACAGGCAGTTACACGCATGGCTGCATGAGGATGGGACAGGAGGGGACACGGCACAGAAGCCACAGTAACCAGACATCCTTGCGGATGGCACACGTGACCAAGGGGCACACACGGGGGGGTTCCCCAGCAACTCTGACCCCGATGGGTGGACAGGACCGACCGGCAGCCAGCAGCCAGGGGGCAGGGAGGGAAGGCCCTCGGCCCGCAGAGCTGCAGGATGGGACGGAGGCATCTGGCCTGTCATCACTGACAGCAGCGTGGAGCCCCACTCCCGCTGGGCTCCTAGCAGCAAAGGCAGATGGGGCTGGCATTCGAGGTTTCTGCACCAGGGCCCCTCCCCCGGTGGGGGGTCCTCCTGTCCCATACTGCTGGCCCCTCGGTCTGCCCTTGCCCATGCTGGAGCAAGTCAGGGAGCCACATCCTTTCTGGGGCGGGGGGAGAGGGGGAAAGCCAAATCCTTTTTACCTAGAAGTGGAAAGCAGGAATGTGCGGAGCTGGTTGGAGAAAGGGCTGGACTCTGCTGGCCAGCTGGGTCACCCCCGCCCTGCCCACCCAGGCCCTTGAGTCACTCCCACCCTGCCCACAGGCGTAGATTCTCTCTGTGCTGAGATGGGACCCCCATCTCTGCCAGAACACTCTGTCCTCTGCCCAGAAGCATGACCAGGACCCCTCCCTGCCCCACACGCAGATGGGCAAAACCAAGGCTTCACATGTGCCTCTGGGCCCCGTAGATACACAGTATAGATATGTATGTATATATATATATTTTATATAGAGATTGTATATAGAATATATCTGTATATATGGTAGATGAGTGTGCATGATGCTCTAGATAGGTGATGTGGGGACCTGCATGCTGGTCGGGCAGATAGAAACGGGGCTGCCTTATTCCCGGAGAGACTCAGACCTGCCCCGGACCCCTGTCAGCTGCTCAGCTAGGTCTCTGACAGAAAGTAGAAAAGCTAAGAAGAGTGGGCCCAGCTCTTCAAGGAGGAAGCGTTCCCCCACCCCCACAGGCCGCTGAGCTGGGGTCCACATCCCCACAGCCAGCACCACCTCCCGGCGGCTCCAGTGGGGACTGTGGCCACAACAGAGGCTGCCTCTTTCCGGGAAGATGAGTCAGGGATTCCTCCAGCTTCCTTGGCACCCAGGAATGGAGGGTCAAGGAGGGTCTTCAGAACTCGGCTTTCTGCTCAAGGTGCTGCCTGGGAGGGGGAGGAAAGAGGGGGTCCTATGGCCCCGAAGAGGGCAGCGTGGCCGGTGGGCTGTGGACGAGATAGGAGATGGAGATAAGAGGTTACAAGGGGCACGGAGGGGGGGCCAGGGAACAAGGGGGTCAGGGGACGACGGCAAGGCAGGACACGATCTGCCGGGACAGCCAGCCTGCTGCAGCCGGAAGCAACCCACCGGACCCAAGTTCTAGCCCCCTTTGGCCAGAAACTTGCTGCGTGACCTCAGACAAATCAGGTGGCCCACCTGAACCCCAGATCTTTCTCTCCAACATGTGAATAACGTCTGCCGTGCTTACCTCTATGAGAACGGAGTAACATCAACTGTGTGAACACATTTCACAAACCACAAAGAACCTTTCAAACATCAGCTCTTCTCCTGTTAATTCTGACACCCGTGTCCTCTCTGGTTGGCCTGTCTGGGTACCTTTCTTGCGACCCATAGGCATTCTCTGCACACGCAGCCCCTTTGCACTCACCACCATGCCCCCCAACCTCCTGACTCCCCCACCCACCACAAAAAATGCACACACACCCTTAAGCAGAAACAGTTCAATAAACAGTGGCACCTGGCCCACCACTGCTTCCCTGATAAGAGAAGCTGGACCGAGGCCTTCTAGAACTCTGCTCTGTAACTCCCTCCCACCATCTGAACCCATTTGGACCTTAGCAGTAGGTTGGGTCTGTAGGCCCCACGCCCAAGGAGACACGCCTTCTCGGGGCCCATACCCGTGCCCTCAGGAGACCGGGGTGGGGGGGTGAAAGTGCAAAGGGACGAGGGGACAATCCCCACGACTTCACGGCTGGTGGGTGTGGGGGGAGACCCAAATTTGAGGTGCCCAGGCCCAGATGGATGCAGGGCTCCAGCCAGTCCCCACAATAGCCCATCCATTCACTCCATGAGGAGCAGAAATGGGCAGACTGAGATTCTGGTGGTTTCTTAATGTTTGGGATTTGGTGAGATGTAAGTCCCACGGGTCTAGCTGGGGCAAGACAGGGGAGGGGACAGGGCTTCGTGTCGGGAAACGCCGTCCATGTGTTTCTGATTCACTGGGACTCACACTGGCCAGCTCTCTCCTTCTCCCTCTCCAGTCCCTCTAGGCCCCTGTAAAAAAGCCCTTTTCTCTAGAAGCAGGAAGTCTTGTCTCCTGGCTGTAAACAAACTCATCTCTGGCAGCCGGAGCTGAGCCGGCCTGGGGAGAGGCGTGGGAGGGCAAGCCCCTTCCCCCCACAGACCCTCCCTGGCCCCTCTGTCTGCTTCCGGCCGCTCTCCGGGCTCTACCAGCCCCTCCTCTGGCAGGTAAAGATCTTCTGCCGGCTTCCCGTCCGTCCCCCCCGCCGCCCCCCAGGGATCTGGGGCAGGCCAGGGCCCAGCTGTGCACATCTGGAGTCGCTGCCTGGCTGTAGCCAGAAGTTCCTGAGGTTTCTACTCTCCTGGGGTGGTGCCGCCGTGGGGGAAGGGAGCCGGAGCAAGCTGGGGCCGGTGTGGTCAGCAGCAGGAAGGTCAGGAGGCCTGGCCTCCCAAGGTCGCCCTCAGGGGACCTCCTCCAGAGCTGGGCCTGGAGGCCTTGCGAGCAGGAGGTCCCGGCAGGCTCCGTGGGCCAGCTTGGAGCCCAGGGAGGAGACGCGCCTTTTCCATGGGAAACTGCTGGGAATGTTTCTCTACAACGCGTGTCCTGGGCCGCTGGCTGACCCCTGCTTCCCATTCCCGCCTACGCTCCTCTCCCTCCTTCCTACTCCAGCTCTGCCTCCGCCCCTCCATTGAGCTCCCAGAGCTGCCTGCCCCTTGGGGGCCCAGGCAGGCCGGAGTGTTCCCAGCCACCATGTCTGGGGGCCAGCCCTCCCCTCCTGCCCCGAGTCAGCTGGAGTCACTGAGGCTGGCCACCCTCCTCAAGCCCATCTCCCCGGCCCTCACCCCAGAACTGGGAACCTGGCCTCCAGGGTCAGCCTAGAAGTAAACACCGCTGACGGTGTGCATGGTGGTGATCCCCACGCAGGCCCCTCGTGGGCTTGGGCACGTGCGTCTGCGTGCACACATCCTCGTGATTCTCCTGGCTCCAGCCCTATCGAGGCAGAGGCAGGACGGAGCACTGGTCAGCATGAGCTGAGAAACAGCCCCATGTGATTGGTACCCAGGGAGGAAGTGGTCGGACTTAGCCTGGCCTGCCCCTGGGCCCGATGAGCTAGCCTTCCCGCCAGGAACCTTTTAGAGCTGCCCTGGGCGGCCTTGGTCTTGGGGGTCTCTGAGTGCTCTCTTGTCCTAGAGAAGGAGAATTTGTTCAGGGCTCACTGCTCCGACCAGCCCGTAGTAGGGGCCGAGCCCTTTCCCATCATGCCTGTTCTTAAATGTGTCAGACCCCAGACCCAGCATCCCGGAAGTGTTCCTGCCCCAGCAGTCAGCTCCTGTGCCCAGGAGAGATGGGAGATCAGGGGGCAGGGGAGGACACGGCAGGGAGGCTGCCCGGCCCACCCTCAACCCTCCTCACGTGGTGGCGTTGGGGACCTGCTGTACCCAGCCCACTTCCTTGTAGGCAGCGGTCACGTGGCTGTAGATGAGGCCACGCAGCTTGGCCCAGGCTCTCTGCGTCTCCGGTGGGAAGTCATTGGCAAATTCCTCGGCGATCACCTCCAGAATCACCCCAGAGAGGATCTGGGAGCAAAGGGAGGAGGGGAAAGTAAATGCCTGGGTGCCCTGCAACCCCCCAAGCCCCCAGGAACCCCAGCACCCCTTCTATCCAGAGTTTGGCCAAGGGGATCATTGACGACATGACAGCCTGGCAGCTTGGGAGCCAGGCACCTTTGAGACCCGATCCTGCCGCCCCTCCCTGTCACAGCCACGCTGGGGGAAGAGGCTGGGCTGTCCAGTGGTCACCGGCTGTTGCCCCAGGAGCTCCCAGAGCAGAGCAGGTGGGGTGGTGCACTGGCCACGCCCACCTAGCCACGTACCTTGAAGTACATGGGCTCCACCTTGTGCTTGAGGGCGTGGGCTTTGCCCACAAGGGCGAGCACAGAGGATACCTTCTCGGGGTCGTGCAGGTTTTCCACCACGGTGTTGAGGGCCCCCATGACCCGGCAGGCGTGTTTCCGCAGCTGGGGGCTCTTCTCCATCTCCAGGGGCTCGGTCATGTGCTTGAACTGGCTGAAGTACTGCTTGGCCGACGGGAAGTTCACAAAGAACCTGGCGGGAGGGGGGGTGAGCGCTGAAGTAGGGGCTGCCATGGCCCCACCCCGAGGTGGCCAGGATGATGGGCGTGCGGGGTCGGAGGGGCAGGACCCGAAAGTGTTTTCACCACCTTGTGCAGCTGCCCCTCAGATGCAGACCCTCCCTCTGGCCGAGCTGGTGTACGTGCACCTCCCCCAACCCCCCTCGCCCAGGTCCTGGCCATTTCCATCCGCCAGACTTGCATACTGTCAGCTCTGTCCCCCAGGCCTCTGTCTTTCTTGCTCTGGCCTCCTTTCCAAACCCGACACACCCTTCAAGGCTGGCTCCAGTCCCAGCAGAGAGGGTAAGAGCTCTAGTTCTGGAATCTCGGGCCAGCGTGACCTTGGGCAAGTGACTTTACTTTTCCGAGGCTCAGTGTCCTCATCCATGCAATGGGCATCGTTGTTCCTGGTTTGCTATGAGGATGAACTGAGAAACCACGGGTGGAGTCCTCAGCACAGTGTGAACGCGGGGTGCTCAGTAAATGCCAGCCTTTATTGCGATCAAGTTAGAGCTCTCTTTGCAAAGTAAAGCCCGAGTGACCTAGCTCAGGTCACCCAGTCCACGGAGGGAAGAAATGCGACTCAGTCCTCCTGCCAGCTCGTCTGTTCCCTCCTCACGACCTGCTTTCCTCCTCAGCCTGTAGCACATATTGATTGGCTAATTTAATTAGAGCTACGGACTAGTCTTACCCTCCTAGTGTGGTTCCGTCATTACTTTACATCTGCACATCATGCTTCTCCAAGAAGCCTTGGCACATCCTGTGGCAGATCCCACGTCTTTTTAGCTCTCTCCCTGCCTCTCCAGTTTACCTGAGATTGTCTAATTCCCCCCCGCCCCAAATATCACTTTTGTTAGGTCACTCTTTTTTTTTTTTTTTTTAAAGATTTTATTTATTTATTTGACAGAGAGACACAGCGAGAGAGGGAACACTAGCAGGGGGAGTGGGAGAGGGAGAAGCAGGCTCCCCGCAGAGCAGGGAGCCCGATGCGGGACTCGATCCCAGGACCCCGGGACCATGACCTGAGCCGAAGGCAGTCGCTTAACCAACTGAGCCACCCAGGCGCCCCTTGTTAGGTCACTCTTGTGCTCAAAAACGTTCAGTGAAAAAAAAAAAAAACCAAAAAAAAAAAAAACCCCAAAAAAACACTCAGTGGCTCCCCATTGCCTACCGGACAAAGTCAAAATCCTTAACCTGGGATTCCAGGCTTCCGACAAACTGTCCCAACTCAGCCACCTTCCTCCAGCCCCCTCCAGCTGCTGGTAAAGCACTCCTTGGGCCGGCCAGCCTTTCCACACCGTAGGTGGGATGTCTTCCTCACTCTTTCTCACATTGGACTGGCCTCCCCCAAGTGCCCAGGCTTGCCCGGGGTGACTGTTTTCCCCTTAAGGCCATTAGGGGTTCTCCCGACACCTTCTACGGCTTCTTCCCTTTCTGCCTGTTGGACTGGGTCCCACAACCCAAGGGCAGGGCCTGTGGCTCTCACACACCCTCTGACCCATCACCTCAGCCCAGGGCCCTGTGGTCTGCAGGATGACGCTGACGACCTCTGCATCCCCTCTCCCAGCCAGAGCTGGACGTTGGGGGAGGTACACGCGGAGACTCGATCGGAACTTCTGAACGTGTACGGAATGTCTTGGGACAACCTGTTTTGTCCGGTGGTGTCACAACTCTGAAGTGTCCCCTTTTGTGATCAGAGAAAGCTGATAATCTGCCAAATCAGCCCTTTGGCCAGAGAGCTGGAACAGATGCAGAAAGAGCATCTGGCTGGGGCCATCCCTTCAGGGGACAAAGCTGCTTGCTGGCAGGGGGAGTGACCAGGACACGGTCCATGTGGAGACCAAGGGTGACCTTGGGCAAACCACTTCACAACCTCTTTTCTGCACAAGTGTGAGAGGAGTTCCTCCCGCCCGATGCTTCACAGATATACTGGTGAGGACAAATGAGGCAATGAGTCTGAAAAGACAGTGGATTTTTCTGGAGAGGCACTGCATGAAGGACAAATGTGAAGAACCCAATCTGGACTTAAATGAGTATCTTAGGCTTTGGGCATTTCACATTGCCATAAAAATAATGATCGCTGTTTGCCTGGTGCGTTGCCACGTGCAAAACATCTCCACCTGTTCTTTAATTTAATTGCCACCACCAAGCAGGCACTATATTCATTTTACTGATGAGGAGGTAACAGGGAAGACTTACTGAGCACTTACTAGATTGTTTCATTAATCCTGCAATAGCCTCCTGACGTTGGCACTGTTTTTATCCCCATGTTCTGCTGTAGGAATCGATGCCCCAGGTTGCCCAGCAAAGTGGGTGGCAGGGCCAGGAAGGAGAGACTCTACCCACCCCATCCTGCCTCGGAGAGACTGCTATGCCAGGGAGACAGGGGCCTGGGACCCAGTGAGCCTCCTGCCCCAACACCCCGGGGCCAGGTGATGGCCCTGAGGAGTGACGGTCCCAGGGAGCCCCACTGCTGCACCAGGGGAGTCTGGGGCCGCATGCTCTGCTCCTTCATCCTGGCCTCTATCCCCGGCCCCTCCGCAGGCACTCTCTCGACCCTCCCAGTCCAGGCCTGTGCTGTCTGCCAGGGAGAAACCTCAGCAGCCAGCCTTGGGGAGTTTCTCAGCTCCCAGAGGCATCTGGGCTTCCAGCAGAGCCTGAAATAGGCTCGTCTGAGTGCAAGGAGGGGAAGGCGGCAGAGTTACAACCGGGAGGGGAGGCTTCCCAGAGCATGGGTGTTCCCTCTCAGTTGGAGTGCAGGTGTGGGGTCTGGCTCAGACCCAAAGACAGCTTCTCCACCACCGCCACCACCGTCCTGGCTGCGAACTCCTGGGTGGGGGGGGGGGGAGTAGAGCACGGGGGTGCGGCTGGCTTTAGTCCAGCAGGGAGGGAGGACCCGAGAGCAATGGGCCAGAGGACTAGTGTCTCAGGCTCTCACTGGGGCCTGTCCCTGTGGATATGTGTGAAATTGGGGAGGGGGGTGTGACAGAACTGAGGTGCACGGGATCTGGGGAGGGGCCTTTGGGACACCCGAGAAGCTTATTGATCTTGCCCTTTCCTCCCTTTAACCAAGCCTCCCCCACCTGGCAGGTCAGGGGGCAGGGAGCAGGAAGAGACCCAGGAGGGGCAGGCTGGTGGGGCCTGGGTCTGGCAGGGAGTTACTGAGCCAGCGCTGGGCTCCCATCAACACAGAGGTGGGTCAGGTGGAGTGTGGCCTGGGCTGACCAGCAGGCTAGATCTAACTGCTATCTCAGGCCTTCTCAGATTAATTGTGGACCTTCACTGAGCACTGAGCACATTGGTAAATGCCCCCCCACCCCGCCCCACCCACCCAAACCCAGCCTCCCTAAGATTCAGGAATGGGGAACTGCAGGGGCACGGAGAGAAAGATCTTGTCAGAATATTAGACTCTCAAGAAAGAGCCCTGGCCGTAGTGTTCAGTTCCTTCCTCTGCACCCCCATTCCCCGGGGAGGCTGGGTGGTACCCCAGGAGCTGCACCCTGGGGTACACGTCCCCTCCACGTCCTCCCTGGCAAATGGCAGGGTGTCGGGACAGCAAATCTCCAAGGCCCTAAGGACTCCACCTCCTTTCCTCTTGGTGACCCATGTGCACACCGGGGTGCATCCTAAGGCCTGGTGGGCTCGCGTGTGCTGACACACACAGCGAAGAGCCGCCCTCCGGGGCAGCATCTGGCCCATGTGGAACTCCACTACCCACCGTGTGCTTGTGTGGGTGCTCCCACGTGTAGGTCTGTGTCTCAGAATGTCTGATGGCTTTGGGATCTGAAACCCCCTTGTAGCCTCCCCACCATCGCCCCCCCCATGTTTCTGGGTCTCAGGGCTGCCCAAAGAGCTGCCTTCCTCAGGAATTCTCCTCCAACTCAAGAGTGCCTCTTGCTCTTCTTCCTCCAAAATTTGTTTCCAAGTTGGAATCAGGGCATATCAATATGGAGCTGGGTAGGTCCCAGGCTTAGGGGAGGCAGAAGGCAGAGAGAGTCAGGGAGACAGAGAACCCAGAGCCAGGAGCCAGGACTGGGAGACAGGCATGCATTTCAACTCTCCCTTCCACAAACAAGGGCTTACCCCATCTCCAAAGAATAAGGCTGCCCTGCTCTGTCCCAGATCTGGCCGTTTCCCTCTGCCTGGGACAGAGGGTTGAGGGTGAATGTGGGTCTGGGGCCCCAGGGACCAGCATGTGTGGGAAGAGAGCATCATTCCGTGGCTGTAGTCGTTACTAGCTTGTGTGGGGTGGGGACATTAACTATAGAGCAACGGTATGTGTCCACCAGTGTGTGGTGTGCAAATAAGTGTTACTTTGGGGGCTTGTGGTACCTGAGTAACCCCTGAGCCCAAGACACACGGCCTTTCCTCCTCAAGTGGTCATTCCAGGGTGGGGTCCTGACTCCTGACACTTCTTCCTTTCCCTCCTCAGCTCAGCAGGCACGGTACCCTAGGGACCCTTCACTTCTCCACTCACCTGTGCCTCACCTGGGAGCTCCCTGTCCGCCCACCCCCTAGGAGCAGGAAGGGGCCAGCTGGGAAAGCCGGACCCTAGTGTCCTACTCCTTCTGACCTCTATTCTCTGGCTCTTTGCTCTGTCCTTCCAAGAGGCTTTGAACACAGAAAGGGGCTGAGCTGGAGAGGGGTCTGCTCCTCTTTGTCCCTCTTCTTGGCTGAGCCTCAGTCTTCCTGCCTCTAAAATGGGGAGTCCCCAGCTGAAGCACACAAATCGAAATGTGTGTCTGTGGGAGCTGGGTTGGGTGGTTGGGGTCGCTGGTGAAGAAGGCATGCCTGGCCCAGCCAGGAGTTCTGAGGCCCGGGAGAGGAGAGGGACCGAGGTGTCCTCCTTCTGCGTCTGGCTCTTAGTTCCTAGCCCCACGCCCAGAGCCAGGACCGGCTCAGCCAGGGCTTCGCCCACCCCAAGGCGCCCCACACTGCCTGCACCCGGGCAGGCCCGGCCCCAATTTCAGCTGGAGAGGTGGCCCCGGAGCTCGGACCCGGGCCGAACCCGCCCCTGCCCGGAGCCGCTGCCGCCCTCCCTCCCCCGGCCTCGGCCGGGCCGGAGTGACACCTACCTCACCAGGATGGCCACCCCCACGTCCTCGCAGTTGGCATAGAGCCGGGCCCACGTAGCCTGCACCGCCTTCCTCTCCGCCTCGGACAGCTCCTCGCTCCGCTCCCTGCGCTCAATCTCCATCTCGCCCGGCACTTTCTCCATGAGCAGCTCCAAGCCCAGCCCGGCTTCGCTCGGCGGCGGCGGGGCGCGGGGCGCCGGGCGCGGGGAGCCGGGGCCGGCTGCGTGCGCGGCGGGCGGGCTGGCGAGTGAGGGGTAGAGCGCGCCGGAGGGAGGGAGCGTGTCTGTGCGCGCCGGGTGTGTGTGTGTGTGTGTGTGTGTGCAGGGTATATGTGCGGGGGGCGGGGGACCGCGAGCGGGGGGCGGGGATGTGGTCTGCTGGAAAAATGTTTAAAAAAATAAAGCCGCTCCAAACCCCCAGCCCCGCGTCGGTGAGCCAATTCCGGCAAGGTGAAGGCTGGGCGGGGCGGGGGGGGGGGGCGACGCGGCTGGCGCCCGCGAGGCCACCACGGACCTTGACCGCCGGGCGGGGCTGGGGCGTAGGTGTGGTGGGAGTGCTGGGGGGGCCTCGGGGGGAGGGGACGGTCACGCGGCGCCGGGCTGTGCCGGCCGCGCAGGAGTGCGCCCCGGGCGGGCGCAGGTCGGGGGGCACGGTGTCCCGGCTCACGCTGCGGGCGGTGTCGGGCCGTGCGCGTGTGTGCACCCTTCACGCGGCGGGGAACTGAGTCAAAGTCAAACACTCCCAGGCGTTTGCGGCGTGGCCGCCCGCCCGAGGGGGCGGACGCAGCCCCTCCGGCGGCGCGGGGGTCCCAGCTGAGCTCACGCTCACTCCGGGCTTCTCCCTAGCCAGCCACTGGGGGCCGCGGCGCCACTCCCAGAGCTCCCGACCCCAGGCTCCGGAGGGTTTAGGACTGGGGTCGCTTCCCTGCTCCAATTCCGTATTGGAATCCCCCGCTGCGGGGATGGGGGACGGCTGTCGAACTTCAGCGCGGGAGGCCTGCGGTCCCCTTTCCTTCCGGCCAGCAACCCCCACCCCCACCCTGTACGTGCACATGGCCTCGGAAAAAAAAGTCCCTGGGTGGCTTATTAATGACACACGCAAGCAAAAAACAGGCGCTACCCCGAATTCCAGCCCTGGTGGAGGAAAGTCCACAAGAAAGGCAGCCGGCCGGGCAAGGAGGTACTGGGGGGAAGGTTCAAGAAATCTTGGGGAGGCCCAGGCCCTGGAGACATCTCAGCTGCCAAGGCTGAGACTAGGCAGCGGTTCTGCGAATGGAGGAGACAAATCCTTGTCCTGGTGGTCCTGCTCTGCGAGGTGTAAGCGCCACAGGACCGGAGGTGGGGGCTGGACCTCAGAGCCAGAGGGTCCCCACCCTGCAAGTAACTGTTCAGACCTGGGATGGCCGGGTCCCACCTCTGACTCCCAGCCCCCGCCCGAGGCCAATGTCCAGTTCCCCCTAAAGCACGCTCCCTGGTGACCCCACCCTTCTCAAGACTTTGGGTCCCACTGTGAGTATTAGAAGAGGTTGGCTCTCCTCTTCAGCTTTGGTTTAGGTATGTTGAAAATCATATTTCAAAGTAGAGAGCCCAGCTGGAGCCCCAGCTCTGGCCCTCCTTGGAGCTCAGGGTTCAGGTACCTCCCTGGAATCCTGGGCAGGAGCCTCTTTGACGCTGCCTCCATCTCATTTGAGGGAAGGAAAATCTAGTGCCTTCTTCTGGGGATTTTGGAAAGGGATGGAAGAGGGTGGATGCTCAGACCCATGTCTGCTCCACAGGCTGCCTAGGCAAGGACAGAGCACTCTGCACCTGGCCACCTCCCTGAAGCCCTCTGATAGGACACCCAATGCCAGTGTGGTGCCCTTCCAGGCAGCTGCCCAGGAGGTTTCCACTGGGAAAGCGAGCAGGAGAAATCTTATTTCTATTTAGTTTCATCTCATCCTTTACAAGTCTTATGTGTGTTCGTGGTGCAGGACTGTTTGCCCAGTAGTATAGTATATAATGTCTAAGTGGATACATATACCTATTTCACAATGCATACTTAAATTCCGTCTTTTAAAGAAGGGGGTATGTCATCAGTAACATTTGGAGAGGATTGTCCAGAGGGGAGAACTGAACCGCTTAACCAGCCCTTCACTCCCTGGCCTCCCTTGTCTTTCTGGCTTCATCATCTAATATTCTTCTCCCTTCTCCCCTCCCGATGCCTCCCCATGACATCATTGTTCTGCTGACACTCAACTTCCAGTTGCTGGAACATGCCCTGTGCTTTCATGTCTGCAGCCCCCAGCAGAATCTTCCAGCCGGGGGCCCAACCTTCCTTGAGAGCCTGCAAATTCTGATGCCCCCAGCTCCTCTTCCAATTGGGCACTCCCTGAAGCTCTGCAGGTGCCTTCCATCACCTACGTCTCTCTATTGTGGTCATTTACGTAACTGGCCAGGGCATGTGTCTAGACTAGAAGCCCCTTGAGGGTTGGGCCCAGGTCTCAGTCACATCGACATCCAGAACGGACAGCTTGCTTTACCCTGCCACTGCGGCAGACAACCTGGGCCGAGCGAGGTTAATCAGTCTGCACAAGGTCGGATCTGCTGACTCCAATAATCAGCTTGAGCTTCCTAATCCAGTGCAGGCAGGAACCTCAGGACGGACAGCAGTGGCTTGTGAGAGCGGGCAGGGCCATTTTGGCCTTCTTCTACAGACCTTGTCGGGGAGGGGATGGGGCTGCTGAGCCATGTGCACCACCCTCTTCCTGCTCAGCACCTTGGCCATGCTCTGGCGCCGCCGATTCGCCAACCGGGTCCAACCGTGAGAAACTGACTGGGCCGCGGGCTTGGGTGGGGAGCGGGGGGAAGAACTACTGTGCGGGGCCAGAGCCAAGTTGAAGGTGGGCCCGAGCTACCTGGACCTCCTGGGAGGCTTTGGGGTGGGGGGTGGATTTGCAGGGAGTCCCTGAGAGGCTTCCCCTCAGAGCAGGGAGAGTTTGCACCTCTTCAAAGACTCTGGCTGAAGCTCCCAGCCCCGCAGCCCACCATGGCTAGGTCCTGCAGGAGAGCGGGGGTCTGGGCCTGGGCGCTGCCCACAGCTCTTCCTCCTGCCTGTTCCTCCTGCCCACAGAGAGCCCAGAGGAGTAGACGGGGCCATTATGGGCAGCAGATTGGAAACAGACCTCCCGTCCGCAGGCAGGTAAGGCAGAAGAGAGTGGGGGGTGGAGGAGGGAGGGTGCGTCCAAGAAAGCTGCCGCTTTCCCTATCCCTGTCCGTGCTTGGGGAGGTGTAGGAGTGTGTGCGTGCACGCTGGAGGCTGGCCCCTCGCCCCAGCCACCCTGTTCCCTGTGTGCCCGGTGGGCAGGCTGAATGTTTTCTCTAGGTGGCAGTGGGAGCCCCCAGCCTCTCCTCTGGACCAAAGCTGCTCTGCCTTGTTTGTCCGAGTGTGGGGGTGGTCCCCAGGGTCCTATCGGAAGGCGCAGGGGGACTGGAGAGAGGGACGGGGCAGAAGCAGCTCTGGCGGCTCAGCTCGCCTTCCCCTCCCCCTCCCCCTCCCCGGCTGCCCCCGCTCAGCCTCAGCGGCTCCTCTGCCCAAGCCGCGAGCTGGACTGGCTGTCCAGTCCCCAATAGGAGGCGCAGGAGGAGCATGACATCATCAGCACGGAGTGCCATTGGCTGGGCAGCTCCTGCGGGCTGGACGCTGTCTCCAGTGGCCAGAAAGTTAACTCTTCCCTAGGCTGAAACCATGTGGCCTTTACGAGGGGTGAAGTTTTGAGAACTTATGGATTTTTCCTTCCCTGGGTGACCAGGGTCCTTAGATGATAGGGGCTCCTGTGCCCAACAAAATCCGGAAAAATCGACAAATATTTATTAAGAACATAGTGTTTTGCATGTTCTTTCGTGCCTGTGGGCCCACCTAGTGTGGGAGTCCTGTGTGGAGTGACATTCCCTCCGGCAAAAGGTCTAGGAGCCTTCTCCCACTCCTAGTGAAACAAAGAACAGGATGCCCTTGGGCTCCAGGGCCCCTGGCTGGAGGGAGTCTCCCCATAGGGCTCAGATGGCTGAGCAGTCAGCGTGCCTGCCTGCCGGGGCACCCCAGTGTCTCCTTCTTTTGGGGTGTGGGACCCACCTGCAGTGCCCCTCAGTCACACAGAGACTGGCAAGCCACAAGAATGGGAGTCTCCGTCTGTGTGTGGCCCCTAATTCCTCCTCGGTGCTGGGATCCCTCCAGGCTCTGTCAGAAGGCCCACTGGGCAGCCCTGGGGACGTGCCGGAAACAGGCATTTCTGTGATGCCCTTCCTTGGCATCTAGGCTAGCTGAGATGGTCACGAAAGTGCCCAAGTAGCCCTACTGGTGAAATGGGCTGACCTAGGTGAAATGGTGAGCCCCGGGCCTCACACAGAGCAGGCCCTCAAATGACTGGTCCTCCAGGTTGAGTTTGGGTCTGGAGGTGTATAGCCAGAGTCCACATCCTGACTCCCTGCTTACTGACTGAGAGACTCAGGGAAAGTTACGTGACCTTTTCATTTATATACAAACTGGGATTAATAACAGAATGGTGTGGGGTGTTTGTGAGGTTCAAACTGAGATCATGGTAAAGCACTTGGCATGAAGTAGCTGGCTATTCTCCTGCTGTTACCTGGCTCTTGATCAGGGTTTTAGTCTTCCCCTGAGGTCTCTCATATATTAACTCACTTGGAGGTTGTAACAGTCCCAGAGGGTTGGCAAGACAAGCGTTTCTATCTCTCATTAATAGTGGAAGAAACTGAGGGACAGGGAGGTGTAAGTTACTTGCTTAAGATCATCCATCTGATTTGTGGCCGATGGGGACAGACGGGTCCCTGACTTCAGGCAGTCTGTCTCTTCCACACGAAATAGGCCCAGACCCCCTGTCAGGAGGAGAGAGCTGAATCTGGACTATCTGGCCTGGCCTTTTGTGGTCTAGCCAGAAGGAAGCAGTTTCCTGTTAACTCCTCGGGACCCAGTTAACTGGAAAAATCGGCCTAACACCTAACACCTCCTGCCTTCAAGGGCTGGCCTGAGGGAAATTTCTGCTCTCCAATTCCACAGTCACAAATTCCAGCTGATTTCCCGGCTGCTCCTAACCCTCCATAGTGGGGTGACTTGCTAGGCCTGGGGTGGAAGGGAGAGGAAGTCTGGAAACTCGGGAAGGACATCCCCCTCAATCCTCTGACTCCCATGCTTTTCTGTTTAGGGAGAAAGAGTCTCTGAAGTAAGTCGTCACCTCTTCAGGCGGAGCTCGGCCCCAGGGACTGAGATCAGGGGCAGAAGCAGGTAGGGCAGGCCTGCGAGCCTTGGAGGGGAGAGGGCTGGGCTGGGGACCAGGAAGGAAGACTCTGCAAATCTGGCCGTGTGGGAGCAGAGCAGGCCACCTCCAGCTCTGTGGTCATCGGTGGAGGGTGAGCATAAGGCGGGTGGACTCTCATCAGCTCCTACCTTGAGCCTGTTATGGTCCAGACCACGAGGCAAGGGCTTTAAGGGAACGACATGTGATCTCAACAGCATTTTCTAGGGCTGGGGATGAGGTGAAGAAGTGCCAGCGGACTTCTAAGGGAGAGGAGGTGCTCTGGAATATCCATTCTGCAATGCAGGCCTCTGCCTTGGCATGGGAAGAAGTGCTAATCTGGTTTGGTTTTCTGTATTAGTTCAAGTCCTGGCTTGCTCCCCACCCACAAAGGACGCTGTGGTGGAAGCAGCAACAGGAAGCAGGAGAATGGGAAAAAGCAGCCATCAAGAAGGTAGACCCCTCCCTTTGAGCCCCTGGACCTGTCCTCACTTTGCCCCCTGTGCTGGTGGTGGGACTCCTGAGGCAAGGCCTGGCTGGGGCCGGCAGGAGGGGCAGGGACGCTCATTGCTCTGGGTTGGGCTCCCTTCCTCTGAGGTCCTGAGGACCGTCTGAGGCCGGCCCAGAGCGGGACTCGGCGGGGTCTACTCTGGGGCGGCTAGAGGAGGAGCAGATGGGGAGCAGGGAGCCCCAGAGCCAAAGGATCGCTGATAGGGCTTCTCATTCATTCCCTAACTTAATCCTTGCAATAACCCAAGGAGCCTGGGCATGTTATTGTCCACATTTTGGAAATGAGGAAACACAGAGAGGCTAACGAACTTGTCCAGTGTCGTCTAGCTAGTTAATGGGGGACCCCCCCCAGCCTCATACGGAGGCTGCAGAGCCACCCGCGCTCTTAGCCACCAGGGCCCGGTCGTCTCTGAAACCACCTGGAAGTTTGCAACTGTTCTGTGAAAAGGGGTTCCCCTGGCCTGGCAGCCCCAACGCTTGTGGTCCAAGGCTGCATGGCATCACTTTGCTCGGCTGGCACGCACTTCCTGTGGCACTTCCCTTCCCCGGTCCCCAGGACGCACCCTGTCGCCGGCCGCTCTGCTGAAATTATCTGCAAGAACTGCCAGTTGGATCTGTGACATGTCTGCCTGCAGCTGGAGCGAGGCATCTCTCAGCTGTGCTCCGAATGTGTCTTCCAGGCACGCGTGTGTGCATGCGTGCGTGTGTTCCAAAGGGCCAGTAGCTTGTGGGAAGGGAAGAAGCATGACACTTGTTTTTGTCAATCCGCTGACTGCTCAGCACCGCAGCGGCCTCCTTTGCCCCCAGCTGCTCTGCCATTTCTCTCTTCACAATCCTGCCCGATCCAGAGCAGAGATCAAAGCAGATTTCCGCTTCTGCTCCCTGGGATCCAGGCACAGACCTGCAGGGAGCTGCTCCCGACTGTCTGGAAGCCATTCATCTTGCAAAGCACCCCCCACCCCCTCCTGCACGTGCACCCCCCCTTCCTTGCCATCCAGCCCCCATGGCGGGCGGGCAGGCAGGCAGGCGGGTGGGCGGGCAGCGAAGTCTCCGTCTGGCTGGCCCCTGCCATCAGGAGGCAGGAGATGGGGAGTTCTCTAGACAGAAGCCCCTCTGTCGCCGTGACTCCACATCTGAAGGAGGGAAGGAAAGGGTGAGATGCTGCAGACAGAGGGGACCCGCACTGAAGCCATGGGGGAGGGGCTGCTGATCCTGCAGGGAGCCTGGCAGTGCCGTGGAAGCTTCTAGAAGTAGGGTGGGGCAGAGGCAGGGGAAGGGTCCCACCAGGGGAAGGAGCTCTGGGCTGGAACCACCACAGAGCCCCACTGCGCAGTTGACCCGGGCCAGGAGTTCGTGACCACCTGTCTCAGCTCCTGTCAGCTTGTCTTTCTCCTCCAGGCAGCGGTCTTCCTGGTGACAGGGCTGTCAGGTTGAGGGCCAGAGGGCACCGTTCCTGGGGCCCCAGTCTGCGTCCCTGAGCCCTACCTGTGTATTCATCGTCTAATCTTATTTGCCATGTTCCTGTCACTTCAGCCTCGGCTCTGCTCTCTGCCGTTTCCAGGTGGCCTGTCTCCTTGCACTAGTCTGAGGAATTGTCAGGCCAAGGTCACCTGGCTGGACAGGGGCTGGCTGGCGGCCCAGACACACCTCCACAAAGTGACACCCCTTCGCAGCACTGTTCTAGGAGCCTGCTCAGGGGATGGTGGCTCCTCCAGGCATGGGTCCCAGATGAAGGGAGGGAAGGCGAGGGGATGGGGGGAGTGTGTTGGCTGGCCTTGGCGCCTGCCCGGGCCCTGGCAGCTGGGGTGCCATGTGGGCCGGGAGGGAGGGGCCCTCTCCCCCAGGAGCAGGCTGGCTTCGGTGGGAGCAGATTGTGTTTACACCTTCCCCACACGCCCAGCCCACGCTCCCTCTTATTCCCCAGGGCTCTCCCACCCCTGGGCTCTCTGCACAACTTGCACATTTGCTGCCCCTTTCCTGCTGCAGGAAGGGGCCACCCTCAGCCGAGCGCTCCTCTAGAGAAGGCTGCCCAGCCCCGGGGCGCTCCTTCCTCAGCCCACTATCTCCCGTTGCAGGGGGCGGACCCAGTGTCCCCAAGAGGCTGCCTCCTCCCCCCCCAACCCCATTTCCTTGGAAAGAGCTGCTGCTTGGGAATGGGAGCAGGAAAGCCCAGGGGCTTGGCAGACTGACCATAATAGGAGGGAAGGGATTAAGGGCAACCGGAGAGACAGCGCTGAGGCTGAGAGCTGGTGCCCCCCTGGCCGGGGGGGGGGTGCTGGCTCTCATGAAATATCAATGTAGAATCTAAGAGCGAGGAGTTCGGACTCAGAGCACCGGATTTGAATCCTGACTCCACCGTCTCTTCTCAGTTCTGTGGCCTGGGGTGTGTTGCTGAACGCCCCTGCCTGGGGTTTCTCCTAAGAGGAGGGTAACGGTAAACTTGTCTCAGAGTTCTTGTAAGGGTTAAATTAGATGACGTGTCTAAAGTGCTTAGCGCACTTAGTAAGTGTTCAATATATCTGAGCCTGGGGAACGGTGTTAACTACTGAACAACAGGTCACTTTGCAACAGTGGTAGATTCAGAACAGCTAGTCCTTCGCCTCCTCACCCCATGGCCCTTCCTGCCCTGTCTTTGCCCATACTCAACAGCGGGGCCATGGGCAGTTCTGGAAACAAGCCCGAGCCCGGCCCAGCACAGGGGCACCCGGTAGGACCCGGCAGCCGGGCAGACTGGACCAGGGAGCACCGCCGGGTGCCTGGAACCCTGTCCCAACCTCCAGTGGGAGGTCTGACCCGGACACCTTCCCTGCAACGGGCTCTGCTTCCCCGCATGGATCTCAGCTCCTAGAGAAGACAGGAGGTGATGGCCCTGATGCTTTTCCACCCTCCATCTGAATGCTAATCTCTAATCTCTCTGCTGGTTGGAACCTGAGTGGCAGGGAAAAGGCTGCTCTGCGCGGCAGGGCGGGAGCAGGGAGGTGCTGTTTGTTGTCGGCTACCTTTGTGGCTGAGACTCGGGGCTGCTGCCTGTCGCTCCTGGAGACTGGGACATGACCGGAGAGCTAATGAGGCGGCGGGGGTGGGAAGCAGACGTGGCAGCTGCATCAGTTGCTGCTGTCCGGTGTCACCCTAGGGGGCAGATGCCACCACCGGGAGTACCCCGCCCGTCCCAAACATGTGGTTGTGTGGATGCGGGCAGGATGGTTCTGGGCGAGGGCATCCAGCAGAGGCCCTGGTCCAAGACAAGGTGGGCGTGGCACTTGATCTGAGGCGGGCACGGTGGCATAAGGACTGGTCCCACGGGTTCCCAGGGACCCTTTACAGGACCTCAGTTAGGAAGAAGCCCAAGACCTTGAGCTAGAGGGAAGTAATGCTTCTTTGTGAGCCCCGAAAGAAGGGAAATGGCCAAGGTTTATAGTAATATAATGATACTAATAATATTATTAATAATGGCTAATGTGTCTCAAACACTTCTTCTGTGCTAGGCGCTGTGCCAAGTGCTTTATTTATATGCATTGTCTCATTTATGGGGCAGGAACTGTTGTCATCCTCATTTACCCAATAAGGGAAGTGAAGTTCACAGAGCTTGCTCAAGGTCACTCACAGCGAGTAGTGAAGCCAGGATGTGTGCCCGGGCAATGTGATGCCAAAGCCTGGGAAGGTGTTGGGGCACAGAGCACTGACTCAAGTCTTGAGCTGGGGCTCGAGGACGTCCTGGGTGTGACCTGTCCCCCAGGGCACAGGGAAAGAGAGCTGTGGACCCCGTCCAGTGATATTCCCACTGCTCACTCTGCAGAAACTCATCATTCGAGGCTGGGCCAGACTCTGGGCCCCGTAAGGCCAGTCCTGGCCTGCCAACTGAGGGGAGTGAGGAGAGCTGCCTTTCCAGGACCTGTCACGGCCCTCAGGGAGGAAGCAGTGGCCCCTAGCCAGGACGACAGACATCATCGAGCTTGTCACTCATTGCCACTACGGCTCTGTTGCAGAGCCCTGGGGGTAGGAGAGGATGGTAGCCAGCAGCCCAGCCTGAGATGGGGGAGCTTGAGGAGGAAGGCTCTGTTGTTTGTTTTGCAGGGGAGGGTGTGCGGTTTCAGGGAGGTGGCCTCAAGAGGGACCCGCTGACTTCAGCTGGAAACCAGCCCTCATACCTAGGGATTACGGACCCTGTCTGTGGGATACACATGCCCCCTAGCGGGGATTAAGCTGAGAGGGTGGCTGAGAAAATTAAAACCAGAAAAAAAAAAAAAAGATTTTCTGATAGATTATGGCCTCTGAGCCTGGATGGGAATGGCCGGTCCCGTGTCCGTGCAAAAGCACGTGCCCGCGGGCACACACAGGTTTAATACCATTTGCAGAGGCCAGGTGAACGGAACATTCAAAGAAATGATTTCATTTCTTCTTGGTCATTTACTTAAGAAGCGTGTATCGGGAGCCTGCAACATACACACCCTGTGGTAGGTGCTGGAGTCAGACCGTGACGAAAGGGACGGTGCCCGACCTGCCAGGGGGGACAACAGGAAGAACCTGGCTGAGGAAGCCCAGGTGTGCTGGCTTGGCCGCTGTCTGGTCACATGAGCTTTCCTTCTCTGGACCTCAGTCTCCCCATTTAACAGGCAGTGTGGAACCCAAGTGGTCTGGTGCTGAGGATGGGAGGGACCCCCGACTACCCTCAGAAGAAGAACCGTCTGGTAAAATGAAGGGGATGGACCTCTTCCAGATTCTCCCAGTCAGAACAGGCTACGATGGACCGTGTTTGGAGGTGCTGACAGTGACTCGCCCCCTCAGCAAGCGTGGATGGAGCACCTGTATGCTGGGCCTCGTGGGTGCAGAAATGAAGCAAGACTTCCTGCCACAAAGAGCTAGAAAACATAGCAGAATATAAGCAACCGACACTTGATAGCAGGCACCACACAGGATGGTGACCACATGGCCGCCTCAGTGTCTGCCTCACCCAGGTCCCTGTCTGTGGCGTGGGGAGGGGAGCCCCAGCAGACTGCAGGGGTCTCGTTCTGGCGAGGAGACAAGAGCAGAGCTCAGGACAGCGTGCTGTTCCTAAGGGTATACACACAGATCAGAGGGATCGCCAAAACAGACACCACGACGGTGATCCGATGGAGAAAGAAAAGTCCTTTTGAGAGAATACGAAAAGCACTAACCATAAAAGAAAAAGATAAGTGGAACTTTATCGAAATTCTTGGAAAGCCCAGAATATTTGCCAAGCAAAAATCTGAGAAAGGACCCGTATCCGGAATATATAAAGAACTTTTACAACTCAATAAGAAGAAGACAGCCCCCCAAAAGGGGGGGGGTTTAATAGACACTTCACAAGAAAGTATACATATGGCCAGTAAACACATAAAAAGATACACAACATCCTAAGTCATCAAGGAAATGCAAATTAAAACCACTATGAGGTACTACTGCACACTCACCAGAACGGCTAAAAGACCATGACAGATGTTGGTGAACGACCGTAATCCTGTACTAATACATTGCTGGGAAACCAGTTTGGCAGTTTCTTAGGAAGTTATCCAAGAGGAATGAACCTGGTCCACACAAAGAGATGTTCAGAGCAGGGTTATTAATAATAGCTTCAAACTGGAAACAACCCAAATATCCTTCAACAGGTGAACGGATAGGAAAGGGGGCAGTGTATTCACACAATGGAATACTACTCAGCAATAAAAAGGAAATGAGCCACGATATGAGTCATAACACGGGGCACTGAGAGAAGCCAGACCCCAAAGAGCACCTACCGTATGAATCCAAGTAGAGGAGATTCTAGAACAGGCAGAACTAATCTGGAATGGCAGAAAGCAGATCAGTGGTTGTCTGGTGCCAGGGCTAGATATGGACACTGTGAAATAGCAGGAAGGTGCCCTTCAGGGTGCTGGAGATGTTCTAAATCCTGACCGGGGTTGTGGTTATACGGGTGTACGGCTGATTGGATGATTGAATCGTACATTTTAAATGCATGCATTCTATTGTATGTAAATTATACCTCAATAAAGATGACTTAAAGAGTTTAAAAAAAAAAACAACAAGAATGAAGACCTGATCCTTGTCTTGCTCACAGTCTAGTGGAAAAGCCAGATGTGAAAACAAATAATCATGACAGTGAGTATCCTAAGAAGTGTGCTCAAATAACAAGGTTCTGTTCGTGACGCGCTCCCTCACGCCCGGCCCGGGGAGGCGCTTGTGCGTGCACTGTTCTAAATGTCCAGATGAGAAAAGAGGCTGAGACGGACGGGCAGTGGTTCACGCGGGGTTACTGAGCTAGAATCAGAGGGCTGGGACGGCTCCGAGCCTACCTGGGTGAGGAACATATTTTCGCCAGCCTGCGGCAGAACACCCAGCAGAGAGCTCGGGACCGCTGCAGCTTCTCAGGTGAGACTTTGCGGAGGAGGTATTGACACAGGAGCTGGAATTTGCTCAGCAGAGGAGAGGATGAGGGGAAGGAAATTTCGAGGCAAAGGGAACAAACAATATAAGCAAAGGCTGAGCAACACTCGTGGGAAGGCAGGGTTCCTGGGAATGGAGAGACGTGTCCCAAAATGAGCAGAAGAGGTCAACAAGATATTACATGTTCTTCTCATTCACTTATTTGTTAAGAACCCATTAAGCAATAATTTTACGAGAGGCAACAGCTCTGCTGAGCAGGCAAGTGATGTGTGTGCTCTTAGCAAACACAGGAAACAACCCACTGCCATGCCAAGGTCGCCTCTTCTCAGTGAATGGGATACGCCTTGCGACATTTCTCCCCCTGCAGGAGGTTAAAGCTGTGGTCCACAGTCCCAGATTTCTGCTGAACACAATCTGTGGCACGCTTTCATGATCTTCAGAAATCCCAGGCGGGAACAAAAAAAACCCCTGTGCTTTTATGCTGGGCTTTCTGGCTGGCTGAAGTCAGGCCACTGGAGTGAAGCAAAATGTGTCCCACTGTCATCCCGTGTTCTTCCGGGAAACTCCGCACAGCGGTGAGGATCAGAGGCTTTGAGGCTGGACTGTCTGAGGTCTGATCTCAACGCTCCCACTTACTGATCACTTTCACCTTTCTGCCCTTTGGCTTCTTTGGTTGCAAAAGGGGGGTGATCATAAGAGGGCAGATGGGAGAATGAAGGGACAGTACATGCAATGTGTTCAGACCCATCAAGTCTGAGGCGTTAAGCATGTACGGTTTTCGTATGCCAGTCTGGCCTCAATATGTTGGCTTCTTAAAAGGAAGGTGCTTCGAGCAGAGCCTGGCCCAGAGCAAACACTCAATAGACAGTAGCTTTTGTGTTTTCAGAAAGGGGACATGCACGTGTCAGCTCATTCCTTTTATTTTGCCATGACCTGTTCTTTCAGAGAATTATAATAAAACGAAAAAGATTTGGGACATGTGGATCATATCATTTAGGACGATTGTGACTCTAACAGAACACCCAACTTAGGGTGGCTCAAACAGTAAGGACACTTCTTTTTTAAATCTCCCATTCTGGGACATCTGGGTGGTGCAGTAGGTGAAGCGCCCAACTCTTGGTTTCGGCTCAGGTCATGATCTCAGGGTCATGAGACTGCGCCCTGCGTTGTGTGTGTGTGGGGGGGGGAGGTCTGTGCTCGGCGGGGAGTCTGCTTGGGATTCTCTCTCCCTCTCCTTCTGCTCCTCCCCCCCAAAATAAATAAATGTGAAAAACTCTGATTCTGTGTTTCACTGAAACTAACATGTCATTGCTTGTAAGATGCTCCTCGCATTCAGAAATATTAAAATGTTAAAATATGTGTCTCTGAGTCAAAACAAAGGTCTGAAGGTACGGGGCTCTAGGACTGGTATTTCGGCAGTTCATCATGAAGACGCTGTTCTTTGTTTCTGCTCTGCCACGTCAGACTTTCGGCTCTGGCTTTGGAACAAGCCTCACGGATGCAAGAAGCCTGCCACAGCCTCAAGCATCCTATCTTCACAGCGTCCCAAAGCCAGGAGAGAGGCTGTTGTTTTTAAAAACAAGAACACTTCCCCAAACTTGGCATAATTGCATCACACACCCTTTTCTGAATTCCTGGCAGAAGGAATAGATTTATGTAAGGGTCTGGGGCCGACTCATCAAGATTCGCCCTTAGGGCTGGGGAGGAGCCCGTCTCCACCAAAGCACAAAGACAGCCAGTAGCTTTGTTCCGCTTGTGAGATGGAGGAAGAACCGCTGTGGGCTGCCACGCAGATGAACGTCCTGTGAATCACCGGTCGGCTGCTCCCGACATAAGCAGCCAACTGCTTGGGACATACCTATCCACCTTCCTGTTCTTACTAATGATAGTAGAGCTTCCTTTCCAGGTTAAGAAATTAACCTCAATATTCCAAAGACTCGGCTTCCTATTAATGTGGGTTTCGGATACCATCTCTGAAATCCTATCAGTGAATGGAACCCAGTGAGCTCATCACCCGAGCACAGAAGGCCAACTGACTAGATCTCACCTCTGTGCTCACAGCCAAGGCCCTTGCACTGCACCGAGGACTTTGGCCCTGCTCCGCTAGTGTTCTGCTTCTGTCACTGAGCACTGGACTGTGTGACTCTGTCCATATCAGTAACCACAGATCCGCACTAGCCTTGGATAACGGCTGCATCGTAAGTCCACCGCACATAAAACTCAAGAATCCCAGACCTCGGGGCGCCTGGCTGGCTTAGTTAGTGGAGCACACGACTCAATCTCAGGGTCCTGAGTTCAAGCCCCGTGTTGGGTGTAGATCCTACTTAAAAAAAGAAAAAGAAAAAAAAGAAGAAATCACAACATCTAACACTTTGGTCTCGACAGCTCTGAACCCCTGCTTGCTCATTCAGAAATCTGATGCATTCTTTGCTGTCTTTCCCACTGATTTCTTTTTAAGATGTTTATTGATTGATTGATTGATTTGAGGGAGAGAGAGAGTGCGTGCGCGCACGAGCACAGGAACAGGAAGGGAGGGGCAGAGGGAGAGGGAGAAGCAGACTCTCCGCTGAGCAAGGAGCCCAGTTTGGGGCTCCATCCCAGGAGCCTGAGATCATGACCGGAGCCGAAGGCAGATGCTTAGCCGCCTGAGCCCCCCGGTCTTTCCCACGGATTTCTGGCCTGTCCAGGCAGCGTGCCCAACAGGTGCGCAGTCACAAGTCCTCTCACTGCATTTTACTCTGGCCTCTTGGCCGCTGCCCAGCCGCCCGGGACACCCCATCCGCTGTGAGCCTGCTGCTCTTCCACTAAGTGTCCTGTCGGGTGTGAAAGCTACACTATGGACACACTAGGCAGCAACCAGTCCGGGACTCAAGACAGCCTTGCTAGAGCCCAGAGCCCCATGGTCTAGCACCCATCAGCCCCTGCAGCCTCTCCTCCTTACCCTTCCTGCCATAAAGTGGCTCAAAAACTGTGGAACAGGGGCCCATCATTCCCCCCAGTAATTTCATCCCTAACAACCCCTGCAAACACACAAAACCCCTCTTTGCTCCTCTCCCCCACAACCAGAAGCCCTATAATAAGACTGATGTATAGATTCACCTGGTGCAGTACAACTTAGTGGTGAAAGCATGGACTCTACATGCAGGGGACTCCAGCAAGTACCAGTTGTGTGCATTTGGGCAAGTTACTTCATCGCTCAATGCTTGCATTCCCTCATCCGTGAAACAGGGGTAGTGACGGTGCCCTTCACAGGGCATGGTGCACATTAAACAAATCAGTGCACATCTAGTGCTCCAGGAGTAACATAGTAAGTGCCACGAGGTATCCACTCTGGCTATTGTTCACCTGCAGCAGGTCGCTCGCCTGCAGCCCTGCAGTGTTTGGAACTTCCACACTTAAAACTCCCTCTCCAGAGGCACCTGGGTGGCTCAGTCGTTAAGTGTCTGCCTTTGGCTCAGGTCATGATCCCAGGGTCTTGGGATCGAGCCCCGCATCGGGCTCCCTGCTCCACGGGAAGCCTGCTTCTCCCTCTCTCTCTCTCCCTGCTTGTGTTCCCTCTCTTGCTGTCTATCAGAAAAATAAATAAAATCTTAAAAACAAAAACAAAACTCCCTCTCCAAGGATGCCTGCCTCAGTCATGATCTCAGGGTCCTGGGATCCAATCCCGCATGGGGCTCCCTGTTCAGTGGAGAGTCTGCTTCTTCCTCTCCCTCTCCCTCAGTGCCCTCCCTCTCTCTCTTAAATAAATAAAATCTTAAAAAAACAAAAACACCCTCTCCTAGTGTACAGGGAGAGAACCCATTCCCCCTTTCGGTATTATACAAAACAGTATCTTCAAGGGTAAGACAGAGAAACTTATGGGCCAATTTTACAAGATAGAAGTTACTGCTAAGTGAGCCCATGATTACCTGTTGAGTATGTTCTGTGAGCAGAGGCAGCGAAATACCAACCAGGCACTGTGACGAAATTAAAAAGAAAATAAAAATAACTAAAAGAGATGTTTCCTGGGGCGGCTGGGTGGCTCAGTCGGTTAAGCGAGGGACTCTTGGTTTCCCCTCAGGTCATGATCTCAGGGTGGTGGGATGGAGCCCTGGTGTGGGATTATGGGGAGTCTGAGATTCCCTCCTCCTGCTGTGCGTGCGCGCTTTCTCTCTCAAATAAATAAATAAATCTAAAAAAAGAGAGATAGACATCTCCTGCCTTAAGAGCTTACAGTCAAATAGGCAAACATAAACAAATGTGGCAACTTGATAATAAGCACGTGGGACCTATGGCCGCATACAGAATAACAATCCAGACTCAATGCCACTGAAATCATCGCTAAAAGGTTGATGAGAAAGGGGGGAGGATAATGCAGAAAAGGCTTCCCGGTCTTGCAAATTTAAACTAATTTCCAAATAGGTGTAAATTCTGGCTCTGACTAGTGAGTGTTAAGAATAATGGTCAGGGCGCCTGGGTGGCTCAGTTGGTTAAGCGACTGCCTTCGGCTCAGGTCATGATCCTGGAGTCCCTGGATCGAGCCCCGCATCGGGCTCCCTGCTTGGCGGGGAGTCTGCTTCTCCCTCTCCCACTCCCCGTTTGTGTTCCCTCTCTCGCTGTGTCTTTCTCTGTCAAATAAATAAATAAAATCTTTAAAAAAAAAAAAAAAGAATAATGGTCAGAAGGGGCGGTGGCTGCTACACACCACCCCTGCTCTTCTCTGGTTTTTTTTCTCTTGTGGAATTAAAGCCGCCCAGCGAGTGGGGCTCAGGGTCTTTCGGAGCCGCAGCTCGCGGGCGCCCCCTGCCGCCCGGGCCTCCCCGCCCTCACCCCAACTTGAAGGGCAGCGGAGCAGGACACCCTACAGTCCCCCGGGAATCTGCCGCCCCTTCTCTAATGCAGCCCACCACCCAGATGACCCCTCCCCGCCCCAAGTGAAATCCGCAGAGCGATTAAGAATGCAATCCGGCCGGGCCTCGGTTTCCTCATCCGTTCCCCTCGTGAGGCCCCCTTGAACTTTCTGCGCCACCCCAGTCTCGGCCAGGGACAATCTGTGGACTCAGTAGATAAATGACTGTAGCTGAAGCAACCGTCCATCTTCGTTTTCTTCCAAGATCAGGCCTCCCACCCCGGGGTCTCTACTGTCCCTGGTGGCGGCCACCATCTTATCCCCACGTCCAGAGCCCCGCTGAGAATGCGGCCGCCCCCATCGGCGGTTGTTTGGACTACATTTCCCCTGAGCCCTTTCTCAACATCGCGCGAGCTCTCGCGAGACTGCTGAGAGGACGTGTGCGCAGGCGCGGCTCCACCTTCTTTTCGGGGCAGGCCGCGTGGCTGGGAGGCATGGCGGCTTCTGGCTGGATCCAACAGGGCGAGCATTCTCGGGCCTTTGGCTGCGGTAAGGCTGTGGAGGTGGGGAAACGAGATCTTCCTTGACCCGGCGCAACTTCATTCGGCCTCCCCTGCCTCAGAGGCGGAATGGTGTCGATAAGCCGGTCTCCCTTCTAGGGTGGTTGGGAGGCTTAGTGGAAATACCGGCTCAGAAGACGCAGAAGGGCGCGAGTGTTGATGATTGAAGGGAGAGCGCTCAGGCCCTCCTTTGGAGTTAGAGGGCCCCTCCTGGGGCGGGAGAGGTTCTCCCAGCCTGTGCAGCCTCGTGCGTCGCACAACTACTGTGTGCCCTGCGGGGCTCCGAGGCCCGCCCACGGGGCAGGCTGCGGGTGGCAGTTCTTAATTCACATCGAGTGTTAACGTCCAAGTCAAGTCCCTCCTAGAGTGCCTTGAGGACGGCCCTAATCAGTAGTTTCTATTTAATCCTATAGACAGTCGTAAATGGGATTGTCGATTTTGGAAAGCCATAATTCTACAACCCACCTTCCAAGCTCATTTTTTCATTCCCCACAGGCTTTTCTTTGGCATCTGCGGAGGCAGTGAGCAGCAGACCTGCAGGTTGAAGCTTAAAAGTAACGAATGCATCCCTGAAATGAGTAAGGATGGATGCCGGAAGGCCCGCCACCTACCGCAGCCTCACACTTTATTCTGGTTTTAAGTTCAGTTTTATGAGCACGTGGACGCATAAATCCAGTTAGGGTGAGAAAAATGGACCCCAAATCCGGAAATGAGCCGGGCCCGTGCCGGTGTGATTTGGGGCCACTAGGTGTCACTGTTTGGAATCAAAAGGGTTGCTGCACACAGGGATGGGAGGGAGACTTAGGAAATGGGTTTTGGTTGGCTGGGGTTTAGAAATACTTGTGGATGATTTAAAGTTATCCTTTTCTGAAAGGACATCTTTTGTGAAGAGTTCTGATGCCTTGAGGCTCAGCTTTTTAAATACCAATCTTGAGATAACATCTTGACATTGGAACGAAGTACATTTCCCTTAGAGATTAAAGGTGTTGACTGTAGACTCTGAAAAAAGTCAAGTGAAAACCATCATCGTAAGATGTTGAGTGTAAGGATTTTTTTATGAAAATTCTATAAATGGGAAGATTTTTTTTTTAGCTCTTCGGCAGAATTGCAGAGATTAGCGTCCCTTTAGTGTCTAGTTAGATTTCAAGGTTGTGAGCCTCCCAGGATTGTTCCTGCCCAGGTAAGGGAAGGAGTGTGGAACTCTGCTAGCCTCCTTGCCAAGCAGTCTCCCAAACTACTTGTTAAACAATCTTAAGTGGAGTAGATATTTTCTCCTTTGCTACTGAGCAAACAAACTGAGGCTTAGAGTTAATACAGCTGTTTCTTGTGTTTTATTTTGTTTTTAAAGATGTTATTTATTGGACAGAGAGAGACACAGGAAGAGAGGGAACACAAGCAGAGGGATTGGGAGAGGGAGAAGCAGGCTCCCCGCTGAGCAGGGAACCCTATGCGGGGCTCAATCCCAGGACCCTGGGATCATGACCTGAGCCGAAGGCAGTCGCTTAACCAACTGAGCCACCCAGGCGCCCCACAGCACTGGCTATTTTTAAGTAACCCTTGGAGGCAGATCTATAATCCTCTACTAAAAAAAAACTGATCCAGCTCTGTGGATCATTGTGTATGCAGAGGTGAGTGAAAGAGAAATGACCTTGTGTGATGGTGCCTTCTGGCAGCGGGTTCCCTTTGTACAGCTGGCCTTCAACAGGATGTCCCAAAGGAGTAACCGCACATTTTACTGACAATGGAATATACACCCCACACATACTCTGCTATCAGGTACTTTGTGCCAAGGTAGACTCTGTCTTTAAAAGGGCAGGAAGTAGGGGCGCCTGGGTGGCTCAGTCGTTAAGCGTCTGCCTTCGGCTCAGGTCGTGATCCCGGTGTCCTGGGATCGAGCCCCGCATCGGGCTCCCTGCTCAGTGGGAAGCCTACTTCTCCCTCTCCCACTCCCCCTGCTTGTGTTCCCTCTCCGCTGTGTCTCTCTCTGTCACTATAAATAAATAAAATCTGTTAAAAAGGGGAGGGGGCAGGAAGTGTCAGTGAGTCAGGTCTGGGATGCTGGGTACCTCTGGGCACTAGGTATCAGCAGTTTTTACCTTGAAGGAAAATTCTTTTAATAAAGTAGACAAGATTTAGAATTCCTTTTTTTTTTTTTTTTGAAGATTTTATTTATTTATTTGAGACAGAGAGAATGAGAGAGAGAGCACATGAGAGGGGGGAGGGTCAGAGGGAGGAGCAGACTCCCTGCAGAGCAGGGAGCCCGATGCGGGACTCGATCCCGGGACTCCAGGATCATGACCTGAGCCGAAGGCAGTCACTTAATCAACTGAGCCACCCAGGCGCCCAAGATTGAGAATTCCTAATGAGGGAAGCAAAGCAGAATTTTGTAAGGAAAAAGTGGTCTCCCTCTGCTAGAAGGATCAGCCCGTGGGCTGGAGGATTGGTGGGAGCTGAGTCCATGATGATCTAAAGTTATCCCTGTCTGAAGGCAAAGAAAGGCCTTTCTGTGGAATATGGATGTCTGAAACTCAGTTCCCAAGTTTGCTTTATAAAAAAATGGAGGCCAGATTTGAGGGTGAGCTACTTGAGAGTTAACCTGTGTATATCTTGAGTAGGTTTTTCTTTTGCAATTTTTCCTTGCCAGGTGCAGTCTCAGCCTCGGTTTCTGAGGCTGGAAAAGGATCCTGCAGAAGCAGATAGGTAGCGCCTAGTCCACTGCCCTGGGCCCGAAGTGGAGACTTTGCTTTCGTACGTAAGTAGAGCCCTTCCAAGTAGACTTGGATGGGATGTTTGTTTTGCTGCTCCTGCCTCGGGTTTAGGATTGTGCTGAGTGGCAGGGAGATTTTAACATGGGTTTGTTTTCTTTTTTTTTCTTTTTAAGATTTTATTTTTTGACAGGGAGAGACACAGCGAGAGAGGGAGCACAAGCAGGGGGAGCGGGAGAGGGAGAAGCAGGCTTCCCGCCGAGCAGGGAGCCCGATGCGGGGCTCGATCCCAGGACCCTGGGATCATGACCCGAGCCGAAGGCAGACGCTTAACGACTGAGCCACCCAGGCGCCCCTAACATGGGTTTGTTTTCTTTGCTAGATGTCTGCGGTGTGTGAGACAGAACTGACATGCTTTGCCTGAAGTAAGTGAAAGGACTCCTCTGTTGCTTGTGGTCTTTGTTGCCATCTTTCGTGTCCCTCGGAAGCCCCACAAGCCTATGATGGTTAGTTATCCCTGTCTGAACATCTCGGCTGAGGGGAAACCATCTATTCTGAGGCATTGGGGTTTGGCTCTTTGCTCTTACAAGTTGAGGCTTTATCAGGGATCAATCTGAACGGACTCCAGATGGAATTGTCTACCCTGCGGAGACCCCAGTCGAGCGCATCGTCCCTCTGCAGCTTGAAAAGTGATGGTGTGGCTGCCCTGTCGCACTCTAGGCCCCTTGATCGATATTCCTGGGGTACAGGCTCTAGGAGGGGGCAGAAATGGGCAAGTAGCCCGGGTGTGGGTCATGTTCTTACTGTGGAATGAAAGAGCGCTTGTCCCATATTTCGAGGAAATGAATGCAGTCTTTGAAACCGACGGGAATGTCGGAAGTCTGCCGGTTGCGGCAGGACTGTGACCTACCTCTGCGCCACATGGTGACGTTGAGGAAAGAAGGCATGGCACCAGCAGAGCTGTTTGGTTTCCAGGTGCTTTGTTTACAACACCAGGGAGCTCTCCTAGGGTTAGCTGAGATCGGGTCTGGACAGCATGATGGGCATGGGGCTGCTCCTGGGGTAGCCGAGGGCTGAGGGGCTGTCATGAGAACAAGAAAGTAGCCCAGTGATACTGGGCCGGGAGGGTGTCTGGCTTTGTTCCCATTTAAATGCCAGGCTTAGAGTGGGCAGATGGCCTTTTTCTGTTGAAATTGGGGACTATGTATGGGCTTTTTGTATTTAAGGTCACATAATTGTTCAGTTACCAAGAAAGCTAGATTTGGGGTGGGATTTAATAAGCCTGAAAACTGGCCCCAGTAAAAGTATATGTTTTAGCAAGTCGGGAAGCTGACTTCTTGCCTTACTGTTCCTGCGGAGTAGATTTGACTGCACCACGGGACTCACGTAGACCTTTAGGTTTGACTTGAAAAGAAAAGCTTAACCTCCAGAAAGGGGTTGAATGAGAATGTCCCCAGCGCTTCGTGGTGGTTCTTCCCTGGCCCCTTGCCAGACCCTGCTCCCTTTGCGCATTAGCTCCTGAGGGCAGGCTGCAGTTTCGGGTCTTCTGGGAATCCTAGCAGCCTGCTTTGAAGCATTCTGTGCCCGGTGGTCCCCTCAACAGCATGGGCCTAATGTTTGGTTACAATGAGCGCTGCTACGATTGCCTTTTCTTCATTCAGTTTGGCTTTCAATTTTGAGTCCCCTGCTTGACTGATCCATCAAATGACTCTCCTTTGGTCTTGCAGGTTATCTCCTCAGGACAGGCGATGCCAGGTGGAGCAGCACGGCCTCTGTTGCTAATTGTTAATGCCTGCAAAATAATCCCCCAAAGGGAGAATAATTGAAGAATTCTTTGGACTTGGTCTGCAAAAGGAGCCAAAGAATTTGAGTGACAGCTCATCCCGCTGGCAGTCAAATCAGGGTGTAACATCCAGGATGCCACAGTTTAGCTGATCTGGGTGTAACTGGTGTGCTGGCAAGAGGGCATGATTGTGAACTGAAAAGGGTTAATGTGTATGTGCTCTGTTTTGGGGAGACTGAGGGGAAGCAGGTGCTCCGCCTAGAAAGAGGCTTCTCAGAGTGGATTTCCTGTGAAGTTAATGTATCTTGGGCTTAAATTTTGAAGCACAAATAAAAGTTTTTAAAAATGGATTTTTGTAACATGGATTTCATGTTGAGACCCTCATACTGGGATTTTATTCTGTGACTTAGCTAACACATTCTTACGTAAATGAAGGTTTCACAGAATACTGTTTGTTTTTTAAGAGGGGCAGAGGGAGAGAAAGTCACAAGCAAACTCCATGCTCATCGGGGGGTTCGATCTCATAACCCTGAGATCACCAGCTGAAATCACATCGAGTCAGACACGTCTGGGCCCTGTGCTCAGCGGGGAGTCTACTTCCTCTCCCTAAGAGTGGGACACTTAACCGACTGAGCCACTGAGGTCCCCCAAGTTTCATAGGATGCAATCATGTTTTAGAAGTTCCCCACTAAATTGATTTTCTGCCCCTCTTAATGGGTTACCACCCACAAACATAACGTTAGCATTTCTCAAATGTAACGGATTGACCTAGGTTCTGATAGCTACAGATGTGACGGGAATAAGGACAAGTGTCCTGGATACAAGGAGGCCAGGCGTCCTGACTTAGGCTATGCTAGCTTACCAGGGCAGTTGGATTTCTTTACTAGTAAAGGTCACTGTCAGGTGGCAGAAGGGACTGATTACTTGGTACCAGGTTTCCCACATTTGATGGTGTTCTTCCCAGGCCAATAATTCTTTCCAGAGAAATATACTTGGGACACTGCTGTCTTTGAGATCAAGGGACAGTTCGATGTTGCCAAGCTAAAGGGAGAGGCCTTGGCCTCCTGCTTGCTACTCCCCTCCAGCCTACACTGCTCGCCAGCTGCAGGAAGTGGTGGTTTCAAGCAGCTGCCTCTGACATGAATGCCCAGGTCTTTGATCACATACCTGAATTTCTAAAGTAGTTTGATTCCAGTGACAGTTCATCCCTCTAAAACATGCTCATAGGATCTGCCTTCCAAAACCACGGAGCCAGAGGCCAGGTCCTGGGCCTTGGTGAATTAGCCAGTGGTGATCAGTGCCCCCTCAGGCAGGCTTTGGACAGTGGAGCAGATCAGACTTGAGCTACTAGTCCTCAGGCCAGTAAATCCCAGGGCTTAAGGCCTATATGGTGATACCTTGGTTAGTTGAGACTTACCCTTCCAACAGGGGCCCATGTGCTCTGTCTAAAAGGAAACTGCCTATCATGTAAGCCCAGATTTACTGAAGCCATGATGTGAAGCTGAGGGTTCATTACCTGATCGTGTCGTCTTTCTGGTGGCCAGGTGGTAATCCATCCGTTAACGACTTAGGCCGGCAGCCCTCTGTGCAGTTGACCCCTGTCAAATTACCAGGGCTGGCCCATGGTTCTTGAATTTTCTGAGTGATCTGCATGCTAAACACTGTGGTGTACCACCCCCAGCCCCCTCCCCAACACACAGAAAAGACACAAGGCTCATCCTGTCATTTATTCAAGTACCTAGTTCAAATTACATTCTGCCGTTTGTGCTCCCGCTTTATCATGGGGCAGGAGGAGGAAAGTGGTCATGTTCTCAGGTGGTTTAGGTGCGTCTTAAGAGTCCTTCGTCATGGAGGTGCTGGGAGCTGGACGTGCTCGTGGGAGGGTCTGGCTGTGGAGTGTGTGAGCCTCCTGCTGCTTGACCCTGGTCCGTGGACATGTCTGCAGTCGCACCGACATCCTCAGGTTCCGTACCAGCTGCTGGCTTTGAGATCCTCTGCTCCGAAGTATGTTTGCCCTTCGCTGGTGAGGGTCACAATCTCATCTTGTGTTACCTTCAGTTTTAAAACATCCAGCAGAGCAGTCTTTTCCCTTCACCCAAGGTCGGGATGTCTGTCTCCAACCCAGAGGGGAGTTTTCTTGGAGAAACCCAAGAACAAAATGGGGTGTCCCACAATGAACAAGCTTCAGTGAGTCACAAATCCACCTCTTAATGTTCTCTAGAGAAGAAGGGGTGGGTGGAGGGGAGCTGGAGCCCTTCTTAGAGGCTGAAAAGACCTGAGGCCGCTTAGGCCACGTGAGGGGCTGGGGCCACGGGTCCACGGCTCTGCGAGAACAAAGGGCTTGGGTACCTCCGGGTCAGCGCTGGTACAATTGAAGGATGCCGGCCTTGTGCAGGTTCTTCCACAGGGTGGCTTCCAGGGAGAGGTCGTGGTTGACGTAGAATATCAGTGGTTTCTTTATTCGCTCGAAATAGTGGTCAGAAAATTTCCAGTAGTTGCTTGTGATGAATCCATAGGCACTAACCTGGACAAGGATAGTCATTGAATTAGCATTTACTGAGCTCTGTGCAGACAGAATTGTGAAGTGACATGAATTGGGAAAGGCACGGTTCCCCCCCCCCCCACCTTGTCCAACACACACATAAACAATAGTTGGAGCTCGAGCTAACAGCGGGCCCTGGCTCTTGTACACGTTCTCTCAGCCTCAGGATAATCTCAGGTATTATCCCCATTTTACAAGTGGGGAAGCGCTCGGAGAGATAACCGGACATGTCCTCAGTCACGAGCTAGCGAGGGGCCAGGCTGGGATTCAGAGTCGGGTCTGTGATTCGTGATCTCCTTCGTTAAGCTCGAGGTGGAGACAAAAGCCCATTATTACTTGCTCGTTCTGATGGGAGCACAGTCAAGAGACTGCTGCTTTAAACAAATTGGGAAAAGGAATAGGACAGCGTCGTGGAGCGGCCCTTGATCTCCAGCTCTTGTACTGGCTTTCACTGCCCTTCTCTGAAAAGTGCTTCTCAACCTCTGCTGGACTCATGTGGGCGGCACTGGGGACGTCTCAGGCAGTGATTTCAACGGTTGTGGAAGGCTAAACCTGCTGCCCAGCCCAGTTCTAGAAGGATGTCCTTATCCACTCCTTTTGCGATTTTGCTTTCACAAGAACAATTTGATAACATGCGCCTTAAATACCACAGGGGTGAAGGACAGAGGTGCCTGGGCAGGTGGCTCCTGGAGGAGCCCAAACGTCAGTAGTGCCATGGCTGAGAAACCCTGCTGTCACCCCCTGGCTGGCATCCCCGGAGAGCAGGTGGAGAGTGGCGAGCTCTGTGCAGACAGAAGGGCAGTGAAAGGCTGGCCCAGCACCTGCCCTGGAAAGGCCCCTGCGTAGCCCATGTGGAGGTAGCTCAGGAGTGGCACTCCCTCCTGCCCCTTCCAGAGACCAGCTTTTGCTCCTGCAGCTGGAGAATCCCTTCCCCAGAGGGCAGAGGCCGAGCCCCAGGCCTGGGGGTGACAGGCCTCCTGTAGGGGTTATCATGGATCAGATTAGGTTCTACCCACACCTGTCCTCTGCTGCTGTGGGCTCCCGAAAGGGAAGGCCTCTTACCTGGTCACAGGTGTGCAAAGCCGTCAGCAGCATGAGGGCCCCGGTACTAGGCATATATAGGTTTCCAAAATTTGTGTTAATCAACTTTGATTTCAAAAACCTGGAGACGAAAAGCGGCATCAAAACTCAAGAAAGAGGTGTAGGTCTCACTCGATGGTTGTGCCCTTCGGCTTTCCAGCCACCAGTTCAGATGGCCTGGAAAACCGTTCAGAACTTCCCGGCTCTTCTAGAGCAGTCCATTCCCCATTTATAGGAAAAAACCCAAATGAAGCAAACGCCCAAGTGTGGGTAACAGAGTGGGGTGAGAAAGAGGAGCAGGCCTGTGCAGAAGAACCCCAGGTATGATCCCTCCCTCTCCCACTCTAGAAGCGTGAACCCAGCCTGAGTCCCCTTTCCTCTCTGCAACACCCTGCCTTCACCCCTGGGCTAAGTAACCACAGTGGGTAGGGGACAGGTGGCCTATTTAGCCCGAGACCTAGGTTTCTTTCTTTCCACAGACTTCGGCCCAGCAAGAATCCCTTATGAGAGACATGAGGGGCAGGGCACCCAGGTCCTGGGCCTGGAGTCACTGGTGAGAGAAGTGTGCACACACACTCTCAGAATGCAAAAGTGAGGCCCAGTGCGGTGGCCACAGGCCTGACCTCAGCCCGGATTCACATCTACGCTTTGCCAGCCAAACC
This sequence comes from Leptonychotes weddellii, assembly GCF_054177405.1. NCBI lineage: Eukaryota > Metazoa > Chordata > Mammalia > Carnivora > Phocidae > Leptonychotes > Leptonychotes weddellii. The sequence goes on along the minus strand of NC_138383.1, from coordinate 4,660,776 downwards.
GCCTAGCCTCTCCGAGCCTGTTTCTTCTTCTGCTGAGTGGGGCTGTGAGTGCCGGCTCCAGTCGGCCTCCCCAGATCCACTCGCCACTCTCCACCTGCTCTCTGGGGATGCCAGCCAGGGGGTGACAGCAGGGCTTCTCAGCCATGGCACTACTGACGTTTTGGGCCAAATAATTCTTTGTTGCAGGGGCATTCTGTGTATTGTATGATGCTCAACAGCATCCCTGTGTCTGCCTGGTAGTGCTGCTTACCTAGTGACAACCAGAACGTCTCCACAGAGGGGCACGTGACCCCCCCCCCCACACACACACATGGGAACCACTGGTAGAGGGAGAGGGACTGAGGGAGGGAAGGAGGGGTGAGATCAGGCCGGTATTTCCAGGTTCCTCCCTGTGGTCGCCTTGGACTGCCTGTGTTTGGGCCCAATACAGGTTAGCTCTCGCTGTAGGTTACAGTGTCTGGGCCATAAAGGACCTGCAGTGATGGGCTGGTGTGCAGGGGGGATGGAGGGAGGAGCTGTTCTTTGTGCACCGCCCCCCCGCACACACACCTACCTCTCCCTCAGGTAGCTGATGAAGTCTGGATGTAGTAGCTTGAATTTCCTGGCAGAGGCTTCTGGTCCGAAATAGGTCTGAGGCCTAGGACCCATGGAAGAAGTGGACAGAGCGGCCCGGGCCGTCGTAGGGCAAGTTGGGGAGCGAGGTGAGGGGAAAGGCACTGGGCCTGCGGCGGGGCGCGCGGTGCGGGCGGGGCTGGGGGTAGTAGCGGGAGAAGGGCGTGTAGAAGGTGGCCGGCAACACTGTGGGCGCCACGTGCGGCTTTCCGCTCACCAGGACCTCAGTGGGCAGCGTGTAGGTGAGAGAGGAGGGGGGCGTGAACAGGGCGGGAGGGGTCCGGAAGGAGCAGTTGACCCGGGGGTGGTGGGGAGGAGGTGGGAGCAGGGGGAAGTAGAGAGAGTCCGGGATAGGAGGGGGCTCCCGGGCCGGGCAGGGGAAGGAGCAGGGGAAGCACTGGTTCTGGGGCAGGGGTGTGGTGGGGGGCTGGAAGAAGGGGGGTTCCTTCAGGAAGCGGGGCACGTAGGGGGCGATGTAGGAGGGGATGCCCCGAATGGGTCCGATGTAGGAGGCGGAGGTGGCGGGGCTGTGGGAAGGGGACCACCGGGGGATGGGCACGGGAGGCGTTTGGGAAGAGTTTCGAGAAAGGGATTTCAAGCCGGATTGGGAAGGAGATTTGGAGGTGGGTGGAGTGGGGTTTTGGGAAGACCCTCGGGGCACATGTTGGATATGAGGGCTGGGGGTCAGGGACGAGGCCCGGGAAGAGGGCTGTGAGGCAGATGGGGTGGCAGGGTGAGAGGGGGGCCGGGAGGGAGACCCCCGGGTGGGGGACGGAGAAGGGGCTGAGCCACCAGAGCTGGAATAGGCCTGCTGGTTGGAAGAGGCGATATGGTTGGACCGGGACTGGGAGGGGGACTGGGTAGGGGATGGATTGGGGGTATGGGAGGGGGAGCTCATTGGTGTTGGGGAGGCTTACGACCACCCGATCGATGTCTCTGAGCCAGCCCCCGCAAGAGCCCAGTCCCCCCGTGTCACAAAGCACCCCCTCATGACCAGCTGCGGTGTCACGAGTGATTGTTGGATCGTCACAAGGGGGGGGTGGGGTGCAGGTGGGCCAGAGTAAGCGGGCCTGGCCTTTGAGGGCTTAACCCCTAAGGACCTCAGAATCTGCCCTTTCGGGGGTGGGTGGCATGGTCCAGAAGCACTGAGATAGGAAGGCTGGTCTTCGTGGCTGCAGAGGTGGCATGGATTTCTAAGGACTTGACTTTGGGACAAGAAATCGTCTCAGCACCACAGGGAGAAGGTTCGGCTGAGGCCAGGACATGGTTCAAAAGAGCTGGACACGGGCCTACTGCCCGGGAAGGTGGGGGAGGAAAGACAGAGTGCCCTTTGTTCTCTCTTTGCAGGACACTGGGCCCACATCACCTGCTCTCCGTTTCACAGGCACAGTCCTGGGAGGGTGCCCACGGGGATGAGGGCCATGGATACCGGCCCCCCCGACTCTGCTTCCAGACACAGTGTGCTCAGCAAGCCAGCAGAGTCTGGAGTGGACGAGCGGGGCCTGTGCTGCCGGCTGGGGGGCTGTGTGGGGTAGGGGCCAGCAGCCCGAAGCTGGGGAGCCGGGCCTACCTGCTCCACTCAGAAAAGCGGCCCTTCAGGGCTACAGCCCACCTCATCAGGCGGGCTCCTGGGGACCAGGAGGGTTACCTGGGCTGCTCTGGGGGTAGGAAAAAAGAGCGTAATTCCCCAACAGTCGACTGAATTCTTGGGGATTTTCTTGCTGTCCTCACCCACTTTCCCAGCCTGACAGTGGTCCCAGCACTACCACACCCCACAGCCGCTCTGCTGCTCACCTGTCCCCTTTATCAGGGCCCTCGGGGACAGGCACACCCAGAATGGCCGATCTCAGCATCACGTAGTCCCGGATGTCAGAGGGGATGAAGATATAGCGCAGGTCCTGTCAGGGCAACAGAGACCCTGAGCCAGTCCCCCCCGGCCCCCCCGAACAAGACTGTGTCCAGTGCCGGCTCAGCCCTCCACCCGGTCCTGCCACCTGTCTTGATGGGGGAATTTCTGCTCTCTGCCTGTCACCCCCACTCCTGGGTACCATGGTGGTTTCGGCACGTGGTCACAAATCTGGTAGGTGGGGCTTACTTGCCATCCCCTTGAGTGACTAATGAATAGGAAGAAGAGGAAGGGATGGTGTGTGACCTTGGAGATGAGGCTATAAAGCTCCCTGGGACCCCTCGCGCTGGGTGAAGTGAGCCACCATGACCTGGGGACACTCTAGTAGCCTAGAGAGGCGCCATCTTGACTCTGGCCTCCTTCAAGCCTTCAAGTGCCCATAGCCCCTGCTGAGCCTGAGCCAAGACCGTTGTGCTAAGCTGTTCCCGAATTCCTGACCCCCTGAAACTGTAAGATAATAAATGTTTGTCGTTTACCAAGTCTGGGGTAATTTATTAACGCAGTGGTAACTCACACAGGTAGTGTGGCCAGAAATAAAAGCTGCTCTCTTTTGTTCTGTCACGAGCTAAGAGAGGTCCTGCTGTGTCTACGACACTCCTGGATTTCCTGCTCAGAGGAGGAAGCTTCCAGAAACTCGGCCCAGTCTTATCGAGCACCACAGAGCCCTTATCCTGGGATCTCCCCTCTTTATGTGGCACGCAGACGGCTCTTGAAGGGAGGAGCAGTGTTCCCACAACTGGGTGAGACTGCACAAGCCGCAGGCAGTGGGTGGCCTCGAATTCTGGCTCCCCTGCTCCCTGGCTGGGCACGCGGTTCCATGCCTTTGAACCTCAGCCTCCCTCCTAGGCTGCTGTGGGATCAGGAACGCAGCTCAGGGAAATGGGAGACAGCCCTAGTGCTAGTGGGGTCAGAGGGGCCTGGAGGTTGCTGATTTTAGCTGCGTGGTGGCCTTGGATGGATGTGCTGCCGTCAGGAAATAGGCAGCTGACCATGTTTACTGCCGGGAACAGAAGAGGCGCTAAGTACCCTTCCCCTGTGTGTAGCGTGAGCTCTGGGTGGGGGGGAGGGGGGAGTCCTTGCTGAAGGAAGGGCACCCAGCCTTAGTCTCCTCAGCAGTAAAATGGGGCTGACATGGCATCCCATAAAGAGCCTGGCACCCCATAAGCTTCCAGTGAATATTATTAGGCTTTCATGCTCTACTCCAGAGCAGTTCTGTGCTGCCAGAAACCACGGGGTGTCCCTGCCCAGATCCCCCTCCTCAGTGGCCCCATCACATGCACCCAGGATCCTGGCACAAGCTCTCCATCTACTGGACTGGGGCCGCTGTGGTTCGCCTCACAGAGGGGACTCCGGGAACAGTGCCACCGACCGTCAGTGACAGTGGCAGGCCCCTCAGAAGCCTCACCTGGCCTTGTGGCACGGAGGTGAAGCCCAAGTTCCAGTAGGAGATGAGGGAGTTCTTCATTGTGTTCACAGTGAAGCCGTAGAAGGAGGTCTTGGTGCCCACATCCTTCTCGAAGCCTTTGATCACAGCACCGTTGAGTCTGGTCCAAACAGAGGTTCGTCAGCCTCCCAATGGTCACACATGCTGTGTGTGTACTTCCTTCCCCGGGGTTCTGCCGCGCCTGCCCCCAGGCCTCTGTGCAGACCGTGCCCCTTGCCCAAGGCGGCACCAGTGCCCCATCCAGCCCGTCCCTGCTCCTCCAGACCTCAAGGGATGGCCTGTGAAATGGGCACATCTGGCCCCGGCGGCTCCCTCCCTGCTGGCACTCCCATCTTCGGGGTCTGTCTGCACGTAGGCCTTCGTCCAGGCCCGCCTGCCCGTCCCGATGGCCATGGCCCTCCCAGAGGATGCTCCCCCAGGGGCTGGCTGGGGACTAGCTCCATTCCCAGCTCCTCTCCCACCTCCTCCCTGGCTCCTGCGCCACATACCTGAACACGTAGTCATGGGCATCGATGTTCAGCCCCTGGCGGGAGCCATTCAGGATGCCTCCGTTCCCCACCACCGCACACCGGATGCATGTGGAGGGCGGCTTCCCGGAGGCGGTGAACAGCTCGGAGCTCTCTGAGCCATTCAGGAGGCTCAGGGTGGAGTTGATGGCTGTGGGTGCCAGACCAGGCAGGGCGTCATGAGCGGGGGCTGTCATGTGGGTCGGGGCTGTCCTGAGACTGTTTCTGGCACGCCCCCTGCCAGAGGCCTGACACCAGCCCCATCCAAGGCACAGAGGGCGGGGAAGAGCAAAATGTCAGTGGGGCCATGCAGGCTGAACTGGGCGGGGAGGATTTGGCTGTACCCTCAGTCACCTCAAGAACTCGAATAACTAGTCCTCTCAAGACTGTATGCTCCACAATAAAATGTGAGGCAGATTGAAGGGCAGGGGGTGCTCTGGGCGGTTTCCCACAGCGGGAACCATGGACAGGCTGGCTGAGGACCCCCAGCCCGTTCTCAGCCGCCTTGGGACGCTGGCCCCGGGAGGTGAGCGCTGGTCAGCAGGCACATCAAGCCCCCTCCCTGACCCCCTCGTGCTTGTAGGGGCTGGTAGGTACGGCAGGAGTCACACAGCGAGGGGGGGGGGGTTGAGCCCTGAGACCTTCCTGGAAAGAAAGGGGCAGGGGGGTGGGGGGTGGGGGGGTCCCCATAAGGTGCTGTGACAGCAGGGCTGGCACCTGGGCCAAAAGCAGGAGGAAGGGATTCTCTGGGGCCAGAGGGCTCGGCAAGCAGCAGCCACTTCCAATTACCTTGGCGGGAGAGCCCCTGCCAGCCATAGGGGGCTTTGTGCTGGCTCAGTCTGTCCCAGAGCTCCTGAGTGAAGAGGCCCCCCGAGAGCAGCACTGGAGTGGAGAGCTCGAACAGGGCACGGAAGTGGGGGTGCTTCTGGATGGCCAGATAAAGTGAGTGTCGGCAGTGCGGGCTCTGTGGGGCAGGAGATAGAGAGTGCCGAGCTCCCTTAGCTGGGGGCTGTGGCTGGTGGCAACCTTCCTAGGAGCGTGCAGGCCCTGCAGGCTGGTTGGAGGAGCTACCCTTCGCCCCCAGACTTGGTCCACCCCCAGACCTGCCGGCTGAGCTGGCTTGTGGCACAGCGGCGTGGTGGGGGTCAGAGAGCTTTCTGGATTTACCCTGCCCAGTCCTCTCTCTCCTGGATGCCACCTATCCAGGGCCTGGTGGCTCTGGCCTCTTACTCCTTCACTTCACACTTAGAGCAACCCTGGGGCGTTTTCCCACCAAATGGGTAAGACCCGCCTGCCCTTTGGTGGAGGAATTGCAGCCTGGGCTTTGGAATCCGTCAGCTTGGATCCAAATCCTAGCTCTGGCCGTTCTCACTGTAAGATTTGTATGGGACAGGCTGCTGGAAAGATTATGATCATTTTCGTCCAGGTGGTACCTGGACTGGGTTGACTAGTGTCCCCCCACCCCCTTGTGTCTGCCCAGAACCTCAGAATGTGACCTTATTTGGGAATATGGTCTTTGCAGATGTAATTAATTAGGATGACGTCATACTAGTTTAGGGTGGGCCCTCATCCAATGACTGGCGTCCTTATAAAGCCCGTGAAGACACACAGAGACTGGAGTGGCCTGGCCATAAGCCACAGAACCTCTGGCGCCACCAGAAACTGGAAGAGGCAAGGAAGGATTCTTCCCTGGAACTTTCAGGAAGGTGGCCCTGCTGACCCTTTGATTTTGGATTCTGGAGTCCAGAACTGTGAAAAAATCAATTTCTCTTATTTTCAACACCGCAGTTTGTGCTAATTCCTTTCAGAAGCTCTAGGAAAATATACAGTGCCTCTGCGCGCAGGGACCTTGAGGGAGGGTACTGAAGAGGGTCCCACCCCATTTGCCTGCAATCCCCAATGTCTGAATCCCGCACTGCCTCGCCCTGGGTGGGGCTACCCTTCCCACTGAAGGGGGCTCTTTGTTAAGACTGCTGGTTTGACCAATGCAGGAAGGAACTATGCAGTAATTTCTGCTATAACATTACCTATGGATGCCTAAAAACCACCACACTATGCAAAACGGGTGCAGTCAAAACCACAGGGCTTTTGGGGAAATGGGATGAGTGGCACAACACTCAAAAGCTTTGTCAGTGATGGATGATAGGACAAACGAGGGGCCTAACAAAGATGGAGGCACAGTCTCACACATCCTGTGGTTAAGATCTACCATGTTCTACTAAACATATGGCCCTTGACCTTGGAGAAGACTTGCCGTTTGCCTGGAGGCTGGCAGCTGGTGAGTTACTGTGACGTAGTGCAAAGAGGGTTAGAGAACAATGAAGTGCATATCTGAAGGGCGCATGTGTGTACATTTTGTGAATTCCTTCGAGGCTCCCTTCGGTTGGGTGCAGTTCTCTGCATTTAACCTTAGTGTTCTCAATGACAGAGTCACTCATAAGCAAACAAAAGTTTGTGTTATGCTCAAATTTTTCCTAAGATACCAATCTTATTGGAACAAATTCACATTTTCAAAGCAAGCATTGTAGCAGAACCAACTACTAATTTCACTACCTTTCAGTTCATCTTTGGGATGTTTTCCAGGGCCTTCTTTAAGAGATGCCAGGAGAAAACTCTTCAGTCTTTGTATTAGGAAAGGCTGTACTTCACTTGGGCAGCTGGCTTGCTATTACCTCATGGACACAATGGCAAATTTCCCTCTTCACTGTGGCCACCAGGAAGCTCAGAGCCAGATCTATGGCCTATTCCTTATTCATGGGATAGGGAATAGGGAACGATGTGGCCCATCGTTCATGCACTTCTCTACATGACATTGTCTTATTCTCCTACCTTTATTTTTCCTTTGGCCATTTCTTCATTTTATTCTATTTTATATTTTTGCCTTGGTATGTGTATCCAAAAGCCACCTCGAGTCCTTTTTTTAAAACCCAGAGGGGAGGGCGCCTGGGTGGCTCAGTCATTAAGCGTCTGCCTTCGGCTCAGGTCATGATCCCAGGGTCCTGGAATCGAGTCCCACATCGGGCTCCCTGCTCGGCAGGAGGCCTGCTTCTCCCTCTCCCACTCCCCCTGCTTGTGTTCCTGCTCTCGCTATCTCTTTCTCTGTCAAATAAATAAAAGTCTTAAAAACAAAAAACAAAAAACCCAGTGGGGATATGTCCGTTCGCATCAAGCAGCTCAAGGTGCACAGGGCTTTAGGAAACTTAACAGATGTCCCATAAGTACCCATAAGATGCCTGAGGCTTCTTTTTAGCCTTGCAGGCCAAGTATCCACCCCACCTCTGTTCTCAAGACAGGGACCCCTCACCGGCCCAGGGCTACTTGCTCTGTCTCTAAAACAGCTTAGCTGTCACTACGTTCTACATGAAGTGGAATCTTTTTCCCCCGCAGGCCTCAGCTAACAAGTCCCAGGTTGGTCTCTTGGGCATGAACACAACTCTTAAACCCAGGACCTGATCTCTCTGTGCCTCGCTGTGTCCATCTGTAAAAGCTACAGGACAGGGTTGCCATGCGGCTTTTGTGAGAGAACATGGGTAAAGTGCTCGAGGCAGCACAATTTGTGATGGAGCAGGGCCTAGAAGGTTCTCAACCCCCTGTGCAAGCATGGAGCATCTTTCCAAGGTTGGCTTGTTTACTCCATGGAGAGCAGGTTAAAAATGTGTGAATTTTATAGTAAGAAGGCACCTGGCCAGCTCAGTCTGTATGGCATGTGACTCTTGATCCCGGGGTCGTTGAGTTCAAGCCCCACGGTGAGTGTAGATTACTTACAAATAAAATCTTAAAAAAAAAAAAGGTACTTTGAGTAGATTGTCAAATTCACATGACTTTTTTTTTTTTTTTAAGATTTTATTTATTTATTTGACAGAGAGAGACACAGTGAGAGAGGAGCACAGGCACGGGGAGTGGAGGGGGGAGAGGCAGGCCTCCCGCCGAGCGGGGAGCCCGATGCGGGGCTCGATCCCAGGACCCTGGGACCATGACCTGAGCCAAAGGCAGACGCTTAACAACTGAGCACCCAGGCGCCCCTCACATGCCTTTTAAAGATAAGACTTCTGGGCTCCTGGGTGGCTCATTTGTTAAGCGTCTGCCTTTGGCTCGGGTCATGATCCCGGGGTCCTGGGATTGAGTCCTGCATCGGGCTCCCTGTTTGGCAGGAAGCCTGCTTCTCCCTCTCCCACTCCCCCTGCTTGTGTTCCTGCTCTTGCTATCTCTGTCAAATAAATAAAATCTTTAAAAAAAAAAAGTTAAGACTTCCTAAGAACTCTTCTCCTGGCTACACCCCTTCTCTGCTCCTGGGGTGCAGGGAACCCTGGTGGCCAGGACTGGCTGGCTGCTCAGCTTGACGTGTCATGTTTAGAGGGTCCAGAGAGCTCCTGCCCAACAGTCTCACGAGAATGTTCTCGTTTGCTCTTCTTTGTCCCCTCCTCCCCGTTAACTTGAAGACGCTAGACTGCCAGAAGAGTCGACCATTGTACCTTTCTTGTTCCAGCATTTGATGCCTTGCGTCCAAAGAATGCTCGAGACGATGTGGCGTTCCTGGGGGAGAAGCAGAAGTAAAGCAGGGGTTGGACCTGTCCCTCGGAACCTTCTGTCTGACTCTTAGCTCCAGGGGCTGACAAAGCCTGTCAAAGTCAAAGATGGCATTCCTTTGATCTTGCCAGGCTCTGATTTTTGCCCATGTCTCCCTCTTTAGGAACAAAAATATTGTCACATTAGTATGTGTTGCTCAGCCTTCTAAACCCAGAAATCCAAGAAATCCCATGGCAAGCGGCAGAAATGTGGAGTTTACAGAACAGTGAGATCTGGTTCAAGGACGAAAACATACACTAGGCAAGCTTGCCAGCCCCCTGCCGCCATCTGAGGGAGCTCCCTGCCAGGGCCCCAGAGGGGTTGGTCCCAGATGACTGACGTGGTCCCCCTTCCTCTTGGGGTCGGTCGTCCTGCCGTTGTTCCTGGCTCCTGCCCTGTGGCTCCCTGTGGAGGGCAGGGGTCTGAAGCCTCACTCCCTAGGTTTGTATCCCGTGATCTAGGGAAGTTACTTCTCAGAGCCTCAGTGTCTGCATCTGGACCGCAGATATAATCAAGTGATTAATTATCATTATTAATCATATCACATCTCCAGTTGTTGGAAGGGTTCACATAGAGACTCAAGATTATCTCATACAAAAAGCATCCTCTAAATGGTAGCTATTGTTACCTAAAGGAAGAAGGGAAAGGACCTTGTAGTGTCCCTTCGGGAGGGAGGGAAGGGGCTGATGTTACTCTCCACCCCTACTCCCACCTGCCAGGCGGCCCCTGCATCAGAGGAGAGAGCAAACAGAACAGAAGGACTAGGGGCCTTTGCCTATTCAAAAGGGTGTCAGGCTTCTCCTAGACTCCTGTCTCCCACCCACCCCCGCCTCCCCCCACCCCCTCAGTCACAAGAAAGCAGGTGGGGACGATTTTGGATCAGGAGGCAGTTTGCAAGGAAATAAAGGTCTCTTGTTACTTGCTTTTTTTTTTTTTTTTGCTTCTGACAGTGCTGAGCCCGTTGGGCTGCAAGGGAGTGTGCGACCTGCCTCACTTCAGGTTTCCAGAGGACCCTGGAGGGGCAACCGGGGAAGAGCAGGGATGATTCCTTCCCGCATCCCTCTCTTTCCCCCTTGGATGGCCACCTGCCCCACCCCCCATCCTGTAGTTCTTCTCCTCAGCATAACAGGACCCCCTTTGAAGAGGAACTGGGACCCCAGTCAGGGCCGGTGAGAATCCCCAGGGAGCTTTTGAAAAACACCTTGCACCCAGGGCCTCACCCCTGTAGTTCTGATCTGACCGGTCTAGGCCTCCTCCCCAGGTGATTCTAGCGTGAGCCAGGTTTGAGAACCAGATGAGGGAGCTGCTGGCCAGGGCAGCTTGGGGACGGGCTGGAGAGCCCCCCACCCCAGTTCTGTTTTGCTGTCCTGAACACCCCAGCCTCAGGGAGGCCTGCTCATCTCCAGAGCACCCCTCCGTGCTCAGTGACTTCTCCCAGACCTCCTTAGGAATCCCAGGGCTTCTAGACACACCTGCGTGGAGAGCCTGGAAGGGGTGGGCAAGGGAGCCAGTCCACCTATGCCCCTCCCAGAAGTGTCACCGGCCTGAGGAGAAATAAGGACCTTGTACAGTAGACCTCCCCTCCGCTTGGGTAAGCTCCAAGACCCGCAGTGGATGAAACTGTGGATAGTACCGAACCCTGTACAAGCTAGGTTTTTTCCTCTACATACATACGAATGATAAAGTTTAATTTATAAATGAGGCACAGTAAGAGATTAACAACCATAACTGATAATAAAATAGGACGATCGTAACAATATAACGTGAGTGTGGTCTCTGTAAATATCTTACTCGGTAAATATCACCCTTCTTGTGACAGTGGGAGATGACAAAATAGGCCAGGTGAAGAGACGGAGGGGAGCGGTGGCCACATTGTTGACTACCATTAGGTTCCTACCGACCTCTGTCTCTATGTCCGGAGGAGGCTGATCTGCTCCCAGACCTGTTGTGCCTGGGGGTGACTGAAACCGGGGAAAGCCAAACTGCCATTTCTCATGAAAAGAAATCTACTCAATTTCGATCGCATGCTTAGGAACTCTGGGCCCTCGGATGTCCTTTCTTTTACAAAATAATGTTGACAACATGACAACAGATACCGGCCTATATCTATCCTCACCACTGCCCCCTCCCCCACCAATGAAAAAGATTTATTTATTTATTTATTTATTTATTTATTTATTTATTTATTTATTTTTACAAGTCTAGCTATCCCAATGCCTGGAAACTCCTGACCCAGATTCTTCTGCCATGGGTAAATTCCTGGGCTGGGTTCCACTCTCTAGCCTTCAATGAGAGCCGTCAGGTGCGGTTAAGACCGGGTCCCAACACCACCCCTCATCCCTCCCGGGGCTCTCCAGCTAGCCAGGCCATCTGCTTTCCCACCCCAGGTGGGGGGTGGTGGGGGGCGGTCACACAGCCTGCTCCCAGTTGCTCCAGACGGTCCAGTTTCCCATCTCTCCCGGCACTAAATACCCTCCTCCTACAGTGAGGCCCTCCCAGCCAACCCCCCGGGGTTCAGCTACATCGCCAACATTAGGGGAACAGCAAGAAAACGGACAAGTTCTTGGCTTGTACTAGCTTTTTAAAAGATGAAAGACCTTTAGGGCACCTGGGTGGCTCAGTTGGTTAAGCGACTGCCTTTGGCTCAGGTCATGATCCTGGAGTCCCTGGATGGAGTCCTGCATCGGGCTCCCTGCTCAGCAGGGAGCCGGCTTCCCCCTCTGACCCTCCCCCCTCTCATTCTCTCTCTCAAATAAATAAATAAAATCTTTAAAAAAAATAAAAAATAAATAAAAGATGAAAGACCTTTAAAAACTTTGTTGAGGCATAATGGATGTTCAACAACCTCGCATTTAAAGTTTATTAGATACTTTCAAAGGATGTTGAAATGTGTTTCAAAACATCTTTACATAAAATTCACAAAGGATTCTCTTAACACCCTCAAATTTTCAGTCGCTCACCTTACGCAATTTCTGACTACAAGGGGATGAAGTAATTCCAGGTACCAGCGGCTAGAACACCCTTTGTTCTAGAGGGACTGAGCTCATAATGAGTTGCAGGTGTTTCGTATTGTTTTGCAACTTTAGATGCCTTTTGACCACGTTTCCTGAGAACAGATAACTTTCCTTTCATCCCGTTATGCCTGGAGCAAGGTTTGGTGAGGGGCGCGCAGGTGGGAAAGTGCTCTCAAGAGAGAGCCCGGCCCCGAGGCCGGTGGGCGAGCCTGTGGGGGCCCTCGCGGCCTCCCAAATCCAGACTCCCGCACAGCTCGATCCGCCTCCCAGACGGAAAACCAAATTCTTTGGAGGCTTCCTCAGTAACTGGCACCATCACCTACCAAACACAGGCTCGTAGGTTTATCCTCGCGGAGCACAAATGCAAGGAAGGTGCGCTGGGCGAGCGGGAGGGAGGGGAACCCGGAGGAGGCTCGAGAAGGGGAACTTGGATGGAGCCCAGGATCTGCCCCTGTTCCCGGGGGGAGTCCGCCGCTTCGCCGGATCGCGCCCAGACGGCGCTTTATCCAAAATAAACAGAGCAAACAGCGGGTGGGCAAGAGCGGGGCGCCGGGCGCGGGGAGGGCGCAGACCGAGCGAGCGGGAAAGGCGAGCCGCCGCAGTCGAGCCGAGGATCCCGGCAAAGTTGGAACCGGGAGTCTCGGGTCCCTCCCCCAAAAGTAGAGTCAGAGAAATGTGACGTTAGGGAGGGAGCCTTCCTGACAAAAACGGGGCTGTTTTTTATCTGACTCAGACGACCCAGCCAAATCTGGACAATAGAAAAAGTGTTTCGAATCACGGCTGGAGGGAATGAACCCACAAGGCTTTGGGGAGCGAGTGGCCGGTGCGCAAGGGGCGAGGTCCCTCTCGGACCCCGGCAGAGGCTGTGGCCCGGGCAGCGCAGGTTGGTCGCCCGGGTGGAGGCTCTGGGGACAAAAGGCCGCGGCCCGAGTCCCCGCTGCGAGCCACCCCAGCGAGGCCAACGCGGCGGGTGGACGGAGGGCCCGGGCTGGGCGCCCCGCGCGTCCCCTGCGCGTCTCCTGAGCCACCCCCCGGTCGGACCGCGCCGCAGCCCCTACCTGGCTCCGGACCGGGGCCCCGGGTACGGCCCCACTGCCGAGGAGTACAGAGTGAAGAGGATCCCCGAGCAGGCAGCCGCGAGCAGGAGCAGAAGCCAGAAGAGGTGGCCGCGCGGGAGCCCCATGCAGCCCTGGCCCGCGGGCGCCCGGTCCGCCGTCGTCCCGGGCGGAGGGCAGAGGCCCGGGTGAACCGGGCCGGCCTCCCCGAGGCTGCCGCCCTGCCCTCCTCCAGCCCCCGCGGCGCCTCCCCGCCCTGCCGCTCCGCTCCTGCCCGGGCTCGCAGCACCCTCGCGGGCCGCGTTGGCTGGCCCCGGGAGCGTGCGTGTCGCCCCCCGGCTCGCGGAGCTGCCCGCGCCCCTCCGGCGCTGCTCTCCGCCCCGGGCGCTTGGGCGAGCCGGGGTTTGGGCCGGCCGCTGTCCCGCTGCGGTCAAGGGCAGGCGCGCGCGGGCCGGGGGGCCGGCGAGGGGGGCGGGGCGCCGGGAGACGCCGCCACCTGCCGGGTGGGCCGCGCCCTGCTGGCTCCCGGCCCGCACCCGCCGCTTCCGCACGCCTGACGCCGGGAAAGCCGCGGCAGGGAGGCTCCCCTCGGAAGGACCCTCAGGACCTGTCGGTCTGGCCCCGGCACCTCGGCTCCTTCCAGAAGTGCGGGAGAAATGAGGGGCCCGTTCTCGAGGACCGCTGAGGCGGGGCGGGGAGGATGGAGGAGCCGACCCTGGGTTGGAGGTGGAAGGGGCGGGGTAGGTAGGACTCCTGCCGGGGTGGAATGGATGGGGGGAGTTGAGACCATTCCTCCCCTCGTTTGGTGACTGTCCTGGGCCGCCAGGGTCTCTGGTGTCACCAGGTAGGGCGTCACCTAGAAGGGCAGGGCAGCTTTGCACCGCTCCCCGCCCCCCCCGCCCCGAAACAGAGCCCTCCGCAGGAGTGAGCAGTAGGTGGGTCGGTATATTCTCCAGCAGGCAATCCAGGGTCTTAGACCTCCAAAGCTTGTGAAATACCGCAGCCCCCAGCTGTCAGGAACTTCAAGGATGAAAGGGACCCCATCCCTTCCAGGAATGTTCTGCCCTCACCTGTCCTTCACGTATGCGAGCAAGTCTGGGTGCAGCAACAGGTATCTGTCCCACTGCAAGACTTCCCGAGAAGCTGGGGCCTGCGCCTCTGGGCAGGAATGGGTCATTCAGGCTCACCTCCTCCTATGTGGGCCAAATCAGGGGGGGTCACAGGAGGGCACTCACAATGGGACGGTTCTTCCCTTCACTCCAAGACTGCCCTCAGGGTGAGCTGCACCTTGCTACCCTCTTGGGGGGCACTACTCAGAATCAATGGCTTCAAGTCTTTCATTTCCACCTTTGTGGGTTTTAGTCCTCAAAATCCCTGTAGATGTCACTTATCCCTTGATCAGCACCTTATCCCCTTTCTTCAGTGGTTAATAAAACGTCAGACCCTCTCTCTGAGCCTGTGAATCCCTCGCCCACCCTTGCTCTCACCAAATGTCTCTCCTACTTCATAGAGAAAAAGGGAATCACTATTAATTTCTCCTCCTCCTCCTCTTCCTCCTCCTCCTCCTCCTTCTTCTTTCAGTCTTTTCAAATTTACTGAGACTTGTTTTGTGGCCTAATGTGTGATCTATCCTGGAGAATGTTCCATGTGCACTTGAAAAGAATGTGTATTCCACTGTTTCTGGATGGAATATTCTGTATATATCTGTTAGGTCCGTCTGGTCTAAAGTGTCATTCAATGCCAACTATTCATTTCTTCAACTTTCCATCATTAAACCTATAAACTTGACTCCCACCACAGCCCAGCCTCCACCTGTCTGGACTCCAGCCTTAAGGTGTGTGTGTGTGGGGGGGGGAGTTCTCCTCCTGTGTGGGAGTTGGCCCCCCACCTCCTGTGTTAATGACTCCAGGCTACCTCCTATGCCTTTAATACCTCAGACCAAGGCCTCCCATCTGTCCACCCAGTGTTCTTTTTTTTTTAAAGATTTTATTTATTATTTTATTTTAATAATTTTATTTTAATAATAATTATTATTATTAAAGATTTTATTTATTTATTTATTTGACAGAGAGATAGAAGAGCACAAGCAGAGGGAATGGCAGAGGCAGAGGGAGAAGCAGGCTCTGCACTGAGCAGGGAACCCGATGCGGGGCTCGATCCCAGGACCCTGAGATCATGACCTGAGCCGAAGGCAGACGCTTAACCATCTGAGCCACCCAGGTGCCCTGTCCACCCAGTGTTCTTATTCCTCACCTACAACCTCACCCAGCTTCCATCTCTCTGCCCCTGTGTGCCTCCCAGCACGTCAGCCCTGAAGCTTTCTTTCCTGTCCAGGCAGGAAAGATTATGACCCCTGGGGGTCATCATCTGAGCTACTCTCTCATCATAACCCCGATTCCCCTGTGTTCCTGGCTTTCTGCCCAGCAAAACCCTCACCTGGATTCATGCTCTGAGATCTGCCTGTGCAGCGTGCCCTCCACCCTGCTGCCTGCACCCTGGCCTGGCTGACAGGGGCTGGGAGTACCTCCTTCCAGAGTAGAATGGTGCCACGACGCGTTCAGCTTCAGCCGAGCTCTCTACACCTGCCATTTCCCGGTCCTTGGTCAGCTCCAGCCACCCTCCTGCTCCACTCTGGCTGGGGCAAGTCCATGCTGTCTCTATGGCTACCTACTGCACCCCTGAAACTGTCACCCCCCACCCCGTTGATGCCACCAGGGGCCTTCGTCATTCCCGAGAGAGCAGACGTTTTCCATTCTAATGCTGCTGCATCTGCCTCTGAATCTGAATTTGACAGTGTCCTCATGGCTACTTCAGGTCTTTGTCTGTTAAATCCAACATCTGGCCACAGTCACAGGCAGTTCCTGCGGCTGCCTTTTTCCAGTGTGAGAGCAGAGTCCTGCTTTCCTGCTTCTTTGCTTGTCTCATACGTTTTTGTTGGAAACTGAACACTTTAGATAATATATTGTAGCAACTCTGGATACTGGACCCCCACTCCCCATCTCAGGCATGTTATTTGCTTGTTTAATGACTGGCTGGCTTATTTTAGTGAAGCCTCCCACCCCCGACTCCCATGAAGTGTTAAACCTTTGATGTTGCCCCGCAGGGAAGTGTGGTTTGGGTTGTATGTCACCCTAGGTTGGCAGCGACTTGGGCTGGGCTCACTGCACCTCTTTCCCTGACCATATCCAGCTGTTCGGTTCCATTAATTGCTCTCTGATTGCTCTATGGTTTATAATAATGCCCTGGGGCAGAAATTGCTCGATAGACTCCCTCTCCTCTGAAGGAGTAGCACCTGAAGTTAGTGTTCCTACTCAGGAGGGTTCCTACCAGCTGTCGCTGGTAGAGCAGAAGGAGAGGGAGAGAGAGAATCTCTAGCAGATTCCCTGCTGACTGCAGAGCTGGACATGGGGCTCAATCCCAGGACCCTGAGATCATTACTTGAGCCAAAACCAAAAGTCAGATCCTCAACTGACAGAGCCACCCAGGTGCCCCAACACAGTCTGTTTAAAGTCTATTTTGTCTGAGGGGCACCTGAGTGGCTCAGTGGGTAAAGCGTCTGCCTTCGGCTCAGGTCATGATCCCAGGGTCCTGGGATTGAGCCCCGCATCAGGCTCCCTGCTCAGTGGGGAGCCTGCTTCTCCCTCTCCCTCTGCCTGCCGCTCCCCCTGCTTGTGCTCTCTCTCTCTCTCAAATAAATAAATAAAACTTGAAAAAAAAAGTCTATTTTGTCCGGTGTAAGAATTGCTAGCCTGACTTATTTTTCTCGTTTCCATTTACATGGCAAATGTTTTTCCATCCCTCACTTTCAGTCTGTATGTGTCTCTAATCTTGCAATGATTTTTAAAAATATTTTATTTCTTTCTTTGAGAGAGAGAGAAAGAGCACAAGCAGGGGGAGGGACAGAGGGAGAGGGAGAAGCATGCTCCCTGCTCAGCAGGGAGCCCAATGTTGGGCTCGATCCCAGGACGGTCCTGGGATCATGACCTGAGCCGAAGGCAGACACTTAATGACTGAGCCACCCAGGCACCCCTTGCAGTGATTTTTTTTTTTTAAGATTTTATTTATTTATTTGACAGAGAGAGACACAGCAAGAGAGGGAGCACAAGCAGGGGGAGTGGGAGAAGCAGGCTCTCCCCTGAGCAGGGAGCCCGATGCGGGGCTCGATCCCAGGACCCTGGGATCATGACCTGAGCCGAAGGCAGACGCTTAACGACTGAGCCACCCAGGCGCCCCGATTTTTTTTTGTTAAGATTTATTTATTTGAGAGAGAGAGAGAGCATGAGTGGGAGGGGCAAAGGGAGAGGGAGAGACTCTCAAGCAGACTCCACGCTGAGCATGGAGCTGGACATGGGGCTCCATCTCACCACCCCGAGATCACAACCTGAGCCAGATGCTTCACTGACCGCGCCACCCAGGCGCCCCTCTGGCAGTGTTTTAATGTTGGCTTCATTGTTGATTTGTTATCTTAAAATTCTATTGTTGAATCAAGGAAATTTGAAATACAAACTGATTATTTGATGAATCTAAGGAATTGTTCACTTTTTTAGATGTGATAATAGTATTGTGGTGATTTTAAAGAGTTCTTGTGTGTTAGTAAAACATACTGAAGTATTTACAGATGAACAATATGATGCATGGGATTTGCTTAAAATAATCCAATCTGGGGGTGCCTGGGTGACTCAGTTGTTAAGCGTCTGCCTTCGGCTCAGGTCCTGATCCCAGGGTCCTGGGATCGAGTCCCACATCGGGCTCCCTGCTCAGCGGGAAGCCTGCTTCTCCCTCTCCCACTCCCCCTGCTTGTGTTCCCTCTCTCGCTTGTCTCTCTCTGTCAAATAAATAAATAAAATCTAAAAAAAAAAAAAAATCCAATCTGAGCTATAAGTGAGGAAGGCATGGGAGCTTTAGATGGAAGAAGATTGGCTCTGAGTTGATAATTATATTAATAATTACATTAATGTTTATTCATATAAGCTGTGCAGTGGGAGTTCATTATACTCTTTTACTTTTGTATATGTTTGAAATTTTCTAAAATAAGAAGTTATTTTTTCTTTTGTCTACATGTGAAACAGCCTTAGTTTTTTTGAGAAACATAAGGTCATCATTAAGTTGAATTAAAGTCTTGAAAAATACATATACATACTTTTCACTTAAGATGTGGATGGATTACGGCTTTATAAAACCAGAAACACTTCAAAACATGAAGTACTCTGTGTTCTGAAACAATCTTGTGTAAGCATCTTTGTAAAAATACATTTTTACTAAAATCAATTTTTATTTTTCAGTCTCTGAAGTGGCATGAATTTCAAGCAAGTTTCTAATCAAAATTTATTAGATATTCTAATTATGTATCAGAGGCTGGTTTTGTCATTTCAATCAAAACCTCTTTTAGATGATTAACTGTTTTATGAAAAAAAAAAGCCATGATGAAAATTGTCCCAGTTGTATTTCAAGTATTTATAAAAAGACAAATTGATGCACTGAATTGAAGCTGCGTAGAACTGAGCTTGCAAAAAGAAAACACATTTGATGACCAAATTTTGAATATCAGCTGGGATGTTCTGGATCAGTCAGAATATGGATTAGCATTTGTGACTCAAACAATTAGAACCTAATGCCTTTCAAGAGTTAAAAGATTTCTTTTTTTATATTTTTCTATAGGCCTATTAATGGGAAGGTTTTTTTTTCCCAACCTCTTGAAAATGTCAATTTCTTGAAAAACATAAATGTTATTTTATATGAAATGAGAAACTAGTTTTGACAATAGCTAATTTGCCCACTTGTATCACATAGTGCAACTGATAAAATTTTGTGCGATTATAATTGGTCTTGGTAACAATAGGAAACAAAAATGTTAAAATTACAGAACTTAAAATGATTTTATCATTAATCTTTTTTTTCTTTTTTTTTAAGTAGGCTCCATGTTCAACGTGGAGCTTGAACTCATGACCTTGGGATCAAGAGTCGGATGCTGTACCAACTGAGCCAGCCAGGCGCCTCCACAGTGACTATTTTTTTTTTTATTAGTTTGGAATCCAAATCTAACCCATTTGCCATCTTGATGCTAAATATTTTGCAAATCTGCTCATTTCTCCACCTCTACTATAAGTGGCCAATAGCCATAGGGATTATAACTGTCTTCTAATTCACTTCCCTGACTCCCAGTTTGTCCTCCCAAATTCACCTTGCACTCAGCTAGCCGCTGATGTGATTTATATAAAAGTCCACTGGACTGTTGGCAAACACCTGGTAGCCTAGACACAGTTGTCCCTAAAGGACAGTTCCAGTGGCAAGATTTGGCCACCGTCTCACCTGCCTAGCAACATGACCACCTATCTGGACTTTGCTGTATTTGCGGTGAGGGTGCCCTCTGATAGCTGGGCTCAATACATGAGAGTACACTGAAATTTTGTGTGTGTGTATATACATAGGTGTGTGTGAGGGAAATGTGAACCAATGGCCTTCAGTCAGTACCTCGAAACTGCACGTGCCTGCCCCGTCTCCTCTGGCTGAGTCCCGGTGACAGTCCGCACCTCAGCCCTGAAACCAACCCAATGCTTAGCTGCTTCCTTCCCCAGCGAACCCTGGGGTTCAGATGTCCTTGCCAAGCCCCACCTGCTGGCCTCCCTGGCTGCTCTATGACTTCAGAGTGGTAGCTGGGGAGAGAGAGAGGCAGGGATGTATGCTCCAGCCACTATGCCCCTGAATTCCTGGGATTAGACAAGGAAGGAGGGAGGAGTGCCAAGGAGGAAGATACCTCCAGGTGCCTTGGAGGCGGACCTTCAGAAGGTGATGGAGTAGAATGCTCCACAGGGTGGCTTGCAAAGCCACAATCTCAGTGCTGCTGTATGGGCTGGGACAAGTCCTCTAAACTCTTCCCTTATGCCTCATTGTCCTCATTTGTAATGTGGGAATGACAATAGTCCCAATAAAGATTGCTATCTCACTAAATGTGCAGTTCGAGAAACGGAGGAAGCACCATACAAAGGTGGGCTGTTACGGCCCTGTGCAGACCGTTGGGGACCGACACCAGACCGTGAGAAAGACTGGGCCCTTCTTGGTGAAGCTCTGTGTCTGCCCATCCCGCCAGGCCCCAGACAGTGAGAGCAGTGTTAGGCGTGCGAACCCTGCGTCACCAGGCGCCGCAGGTCCTGCCATCCGAGAATGCACACACCCCTCCCAATAAGAGGCCAAGTCCATTTCTCCACACCTTGACTCTGGACTGGCCTTGTGACTTTCTTCGACTACCTTAACGTGGCCCAAATGACGTTGTGTGCCTTCTGACAATCGGCCTCCAGTGACCTTGCGGGTTCTGTTCATGTGCTCTTAGGTCCTCGTCCGGGAGCTTGCTGTAGCCTCCTCGAGGATGAGAGGCTGCACGGAAGGGGATGGAGACACCTGGCCAGGAGCCAGGGCCGACATGACCTCCCGGACAGGAGGGAGGCCATCATGGACCACAACCCCAGTCCAGCCCCTGGATGTCTGCGCCTGCAGGGTGCGCCCCGAGCCAGAGCAGAGGGAAGCTGACCCCAGCCCCAACTACTGGTCCGTAAAATTATGAGCCTTTAAGCCTTCAGATTTTGGAAGGCCTGGAGGGCAGCCTCCCAGGCAGCCGGGTTGTGCTTAGGGCTCTGCCGTTGGGGTAGAGCTGCTGAGAGCCCCTGAGCTGTGAGCACTTCCTGCCTGGGCTTCAAGACAGGGCTTGTGGTGTCCTGTTCGTTCACATCTTGCCCACAAATGTGGAAACTGTTGTTCTTACCTCACTTCTCAGATCCTCAATACCTGGCCTGGTCGCTGAGAAAATACAGAGCTCTAAGCAAGCCAAAGGAGAGGGCTAATTTAGAAGAAGGATTGCACAATCGAGGGCGATCAGGTTGAACCACCAGGGCCACCCATCGCAGTGAGCGAGAGAGGGAGGGGCTGATGGGAGCTCTAACTCTAGGGTAACACAAATTCTTTCCAGGGGGGTTTGTTAGAACAGCTTTAAACAACTTTAAACAACTTAAACAAACAAACAAAAAAATTTTAAACAACTTAAAAAAAGTTCTGAGATTAAAAACGAAACACAAAACCCATGATTTTTTTAAATTTAAAAATTCACTAGACAGTCTGAAAAAAGAAGATAGCCTTTGTTGAAATCCAAATAATTTACACAGGGAAACAACAACAACAACAACAACCCTGTTTTTAAGATGTGAATTATAAAGCAGAATGGGGTGGGGGAGAGATCTGGGGGAGAAGCTGACACCCAGAAAAGACAATGAAAATGTACATTACAGGTAAATGGTAAAGGATTTCCTGATCTGAGGGAGCTGGGTTTGCAGGTTAGAAGGACTCTCAGACACCCAGGTGGGATTACCTCTGCAAAGCCTGGCACAGAGGCCTCTCCTGGCCACACTCTGAAATTCCAGGGACCAAGAAGCTCCCAATGGCGAGAACAGGTTAAAAAGAAGAGAGAGTTCACCCAATGCTAATGTGGACTCTCTAGTTGCCAGCACCGGAGGCTGGGAGACAGGAAGGCAGAGGGAAGAGGCTCCTCCTGTGTGGGTGTATTGGTAAGTTCATAAAGGCCCCCAGCGAGAGCTGACTTGCATCTCTATACCCAGCCAGGCGCTGTGATGGATGATGCTCTGCTTGTCGAAATGGTATCCACTGAAGTCAGAAACCTACCTATTCCCTCGCCCCAAATGCCTCCTCGCCAAACCTCTCTTTCAGACCCAAATCATATCACCTAAAGTGATTTTTCTGATTTCATTAGCCCCTAACTCTGAGATACTGACAGTCACTGCAGTTTGGGGATACCCTAAGACAACCCTTAGATCAGTCAGGCATCTGTGGGCGAGAAATTCCCCGTCTATGACATGGGTTTGGCTCTGCCAAGTTTGTCTTTCATTCAGAAGGAGTGTGGTGCCTACATGGAATGAAAGGGCATGCAGGGCCATGTTTTTCCCTGCACTTACCGTCAGCTAATGGTGGAAACTCTGTCATGCGTTACCCTGCATGTACTATGTGCTTTGAGATCTTTGTGTGTGTGTGTGTGTTCATGCATGTGTGCATGTGTGCGTGTGCGTGTGCGTGTGTGTGTGTGTGTATGAAGGGGGTCAGGGGGAAAAAAAAAAGAAAGAAAGGAAGCCTATGGTTTCCCGGTCCCCAGGGTACGAGCATACCACTGCTCTGTGTGACTGCCCAGAAGGTGATAATCCAGAGAATGCCATGGTGTTTTGTTTTGTTTTGTTTTGTTAAGATTTTATTATGAGAGAGAGAGCACGAGCGGTGGGCCGGGGGGGAGTTGGGGGGGCAGGGGGAGAGGGAGAAGCAGACTCCTGGCCGAGCAGGGAGCCTGACACAGGGCTCGATCCCAGGACCCTGAGATCATGACCTGAGCCGAAGGCAGACGCTTAACAGCTGAGCCCCCCAGGTGCCCCAAGCCTGCCATGTTTTAGTATAAACTGATTTGCAAACAATTTTGTGGACAAGTATAAATCCTCAAGTGTGGTAAGGGGTACTTTTCTCCCGGGAAGCCAGTGTTTGACTTGAACCTTTCCTTTCTATACAGGTCAACAGGGTGTGTGAGGCCCACCATGGGGAGAAGCCCCAGTAGCCGCCATCCTCTCCTCAGTAAACTGACGCCTTCCTTTACCAGCAGGAACCTCCATCCTGCTTCTTAATCTCTCTTGATCTCTGTGGCAGCTGGGTGCAACAGAGGTGGACAAAGTAGAAAATTGTGGGCAGTGTTACAGTTACAACTTCATCTTTCAAATCCCCTAAATCTATTGACATAGCAACATGAGCCCGAGGAGAGATGAGAAAGGGGGAACAGCGTTACCCATGGGCGGGGCAGGGTGGGCGGCGTTTAGGAACAGGGTGAGTACCTGATCCGGGACTCCAGAAAGACCAGGAAAGGAGGGAGACTGGAATTTGTGCAAGACTGTGAGCTGCACCCTGGAAAGGACAAACCGTGACTCCACCCGTTGGTAAACAGCTCCATTCCTGGGGAGGCTTTGAGTCCTGCTGGCAAGAGGCTTTAGGGTTCAGAAGTGTGAACTTGGAGCTATTTAGTACAACAATTCCTCTCGTGGAACCATATGTTCCTGTCAACATTTTACTTCAAATTTGTGAGAGAGCTAGACTTTCCAGAAAGCCAGTTCAAGGAGCACCTGGGTGGCTCAGCTGGTGAGGCGTCCAAGTCCTGATTTTGGCTCAGGTGGTGATCTCAGGGTCATGAACTCGTCTGGGGTGGGGGTCCATGCTCAGTGGGGAGTTTGCTTGAGATTCTTTCCCTCTCCCTCTGCCCTTGCCCCTGCTCTTGCATGCATGTACTTTCTCTAATACATAAAATCTTAAAAAAAAAAAAAGCCAATTTGAAATGTATTTCTGGTTGAGTGTCATTATAGCAAGAAAGAGCAACCAGATAATATTGTGAGACCAGATATAACAAACTAACCTCTGCTTAAAGGTGTTGACCTCCCCACAATTAGAATCAGCTGTGTGGGTTCAAGGTTCAAGCCC
The DNA here is from genome assembly GCF_054177405.1 of Leptonychotes weddellii. Classification (NCBI taxonomy): domain Eukaryota; kingdom Metazoa; phylum Chordata; class Mammalia; order Carnivora; family Phocidae; genus Leptonychotes; species Leptonychotes weddellii. The sequence continues at coordinate 4,637,167 of NC_138383.1, read as the reverse complement.
AGAAAGGGCTCTGTCTCAGGTTGGCTTCCCAGAAGCAGAGCCTGAGGCAGGGATTTGGTGGCACGTGGTTTATCAACAGAGGGTCTTCAGGAAATACCCGGAAGGGGGAGAGGAAAGGTACAATCAAGATGAGGTCTCAGGCAAAGTCTAGACATGGGGACCCAAGCATAGATGACACCACAGAATTGTCCTGACCTAAGCAAGGGGACAGGACTTTGTAGTCCCTTAATGAGGCACTGGCCTCCAGGAATGGGGTGCAGGGTGGAGGGTCCCATCTGCCAAGGGCAATCCTCCAGAGAAGGGCACAGACGTCAGCCAACAGCCTGGGCGCGGCCACATGGGCCCTTGGCAGGGCATTTGGGTGGGTCCCCTACAATAGGCTGTTATTCATGCGAGGTCGGAGTTATGCTTCTGATGATCCATCAGGAGGTTGCTCAACGATTGCATCAGAAATGCCAGATAAAGAGACTTCACCTTTTTTTCAGGCTTAAGACTGTTACCCTTCTCAGCAGCATGTGCCTTATTCCCCCTTCCCACAGGCTTGTGTGTTCCTTGGACGCACAGGTCATACAAAGGACTGTAGCTGATGAACAGTAAATGATCATTGTTTTTGCTTATTTTTTTCCCCCTTCCTACATGAAATGTAGGATAATCTTTTATTTTTTTTAAGTTTTTTTTTTTTTTTTTTTTAATTTAAGTAGGCTCCATGCCCAGTGCAGAGCCCAATATGGGGCCTGAACTCAGGACCCTGAGATCAAGAACTGAGCTGAGATCAAGAGTTGGATGCTTAACCAACTGAGCCACCCAGGCAACCCAAGGATTTTTTTTTTAAGGTTTTATTTATTTATTTAACAGAGAGAAAGCACAAGCAGGGGGAGCCTAGGCAGAGGGTGAGGGAGAAGCAGGCTCCCAGCTGAGCAGGGAGCCCGATGCGGGGCTTGATCCCAGGACCCCGGGATCATGACCTGAGCTGAAGGCAGATGCTTAACCGACTGAACCACCCAGGCGCCCCTCAAAGATTTTTTAAAAAGTTTATTTACTTAAGTAATCTCTACTCCCAACGTGGGGCTTGAACTCACAACCCTGCGATCAAGAGTCCTATGCTCCACTGACTGAGCCAGCCAGGCACCCCCAGTTCAATCTTTTAGATATGTTTAGTGGCCTGTGAAGGTGGTGGAAGAATCCTATTCTTTCATCTTTATCAGAGTGGGTCTTATGGACTCAAGCATTTTTGAAGGTTCTCCTTACTTCCTGGGAAGATAGATAACATTTCACTGCATCTTTTAGGGAGTACAGTTCAGTGGATTTAGTATAGTCATGAAATTGTTTAAGTTTTCCTTCATATTTACTATATCAGAAGAACCCGGTCTACCCCTGTTTCTTTAATTTTACACAAAACACTTCACTCCTGACACTTGCGGTCACTAAATGTGTGGGGCTTCTCCTCACACCAAACAATTCTGTGACCCGGCTGGGTGTCGGACAGTTTAACTCAGTTTAATTCCATCCTGACACTATTCACCTGGAGACAACGTCAGATTCCACAGGTTAAGGGCTCGGTCCTGATGAGGGAGCAGAAGGCTGGCTGAAGACAAAGCATAAGCTGACACCCCCCCAACCCCCCCCCCGCCCCCGCCAACTCCTGGGTGGGACATGTGATGTTCCTCCAGGAAGCTCCCAGCTGTCTTCATGTTACTGCCTTGCTAGAGGGAAAAACAACCTTAACATTGACAATGGCAAGGTCTCCAATATTTTGTAGGTCCTCTTTAGCAGACGGAAGTTCTTTTGAAAACCTCCCTTTTTCCCTACCCTCAACTCCCAAGTATATAATCAGCCACCCCTCACAGCCCCTGGGCAGCAGCTCTTTCTGCCCAGGGGTTCTGTCCCCGAGTTTTAATAAAACCACCATTTTGCACCAAAGATGTCTCAAGAATTCTTTCTTGGTCGTCGGCCCCGGACCTCACCCCACCAGACCTCACCTATATTCCAAAACGACATCAGTCCCATGAGACTGGCCCCCACCCCACTTCAGATGCCAATTGCAAGCGCAGGTTGTTTACCTGTGCTTCTGACTGATGGGCAGGAAATCTGAGTTCCCACAACCCCCTCCTCGGGTTTGACTAATTTGCTAAGGCAGCTCACAGAATTCCGGGAAGCACTTACTTAATCAGTTCATTATGGAGTATGATAAAGGAATACAGATGAACAGCCAGATGAAGACATAATAGGATGGGGGCTGGGAGGGTCCACAGCACATGAGCTTCTGTCCCTATGGAGTTGGGATGAGTCACCCTCCCAATACATGCATGTGTTGGTCCACCTGGAGACTGTCCAAACACCATACTACCGGGGGTTTCATCACGTAGGCATGATCATTAATCCATTGACAGCCCCTCTCCCCTCTCTGGAGGATAGGGGGTGGGGCTAAAAATTCCAAGCTTCTAATCTTGGCTCGGTCTCTCTGGTGACCAGCCCCCATCCTGGAGTCCACCTAGAGTCACCGCATTAGAACAAAAGCCATTCCTTTCACCCAGGGAATTCCAAGGGTTCTAGAAGCTGGGTGTCAGGAGTGGGATGAGTTGGGGTGGGGGAGGAGGCAGCAACCAATATATATTTATATTTTTTCTATTATCTTACATTCAACAAAATTTTTTTTTTTTTTTTTTGGCTCAGCTTCCTTCTCACATTTCAGACTTTGGTAGGACCATTTTCTTTCCTCTAGAAATACATTCTTTAGAGGTCCTTATAGTGCATTTCTGTTGGTAGTAAACTCAGTTTCCAGACATCTGAAAAAGCCATTGGTTCACCCAGTTCTTGCTACTTTTATAGACGTCAAGGTTGACATTCTCTCTCAGCACTTTGAAGATACAATTCTACTGCCTTCTGGCTTCCATTATGGCTGTTGAGAAAAGCTGGCTACTGATTGAATTATAGGTCCTTTGTAAGTGTTCTACATTTTTCTCTCTGGCTGCTTGAAAGATCTTTGCCTGTGGTGTTGTGCATTTCACCACAGTGTGTCTCATGCGGATTTCTTATTTTTTTTTTTTAAGATTTTATTTATTTATTTGAGAGAGAGAGACTGAGAGAGAGAGAGCATGAAAGGGGGGAGGGTCGGAGGGAGAAGCAGACTCCCCGCCGAGCAGGGAGCCCGATGCGGGACTCGATCCCGGGACTCCAGGATCATGACCTGAGCCGAAGGCAGTCGCTTAACCAACTGAGCTACCCAGGCGCCCTCATGCAGATTTCTTATTTATTTATCCCGCTTAGTATACGTTGTGCTTCCTGTGCTGTAGATTCATATCTTGGGGTGCCTATCTGGCTCAGTCAGTAGAGCATGCGACTCTTAATCTCAGGGTCATCAGTTCAAGCCCCATGTTGGGTTTGGAGCATACTTAAAAAGATAATAATAGGTAAATAAAAAAGATTCATATCTCAGTCACATGTCAACAATTGTCTGCCTTTAGCTCTTCTAATATTATCTCAATTCCATTCTCTTTTTTAATTTATTTTTTAGTGGGGGAGGGAGGACTGTTTTGGCTTATATTAGATGTTTTTATTTCATCTTCTATATTTTTAAACCTCTCTTAATTAAATATTTTTATACCTCTGTTTATCTATCCTGGAAAATTTCTTTAGATCTCTCTCTCAGTTTACTAATTCTTCTCTTTTTAAAAAATATTTTATTATTATTATTTTAAGTAAACTCTACATCCAACACAGGGCTTGAACTCATGACCTGAAGATCAAAGGTCGCCTGATCTTCCAACTGAGCCAGCCAGGCACCCCTTCCTTTTGTAATTTGTAAGTATTTTATGGGAAAGAGTTTGAGGCTATGTAGATACCTTATTCCTCATCAAACTTTAATCTATTAGTTGTAGCATTCATTAATGATTCTTGTTTAAACCTATAAATATGATGTTTGTCCAATGGTGATTGATGTGGGAAACAAGTTAGAAGAAAAATTATTAAATTTCCTTATTACCTAGAACCCATTGACAAGTTCTTGAAACAGGCAGAGTGATATTCCTCTAGGGACTCAACTGTCTCAATGTTAATACTTTGCTAAGGACAAAAGGCAATCCTAGCCTGACCCCCCCCCCCCACCCGCCCCACGATCCTGTAAGTCCACTTTAACATATAAAAATTCCTTTGGAAACTTCCTTTACCCCCAAATCACTCCCAAGATAAGTGTTGGCAATCATTCCCCAGGCACATGACCCACTGATATACATCTGAAGGGTCTCATGACTAAGGTTTTATTAGATGGTAATAAATGACCTTTTCCCAACAATAGCTGGCCCTCTCAAGGTCCTGGAAACCTTGCTTCCAAAATTCCCTAGAGACTTACGCTCTCCCTAACCTCCTCCCAACCTGAAAGTATATAACAGGCCACTCCTCATGACCACGGTGCCACTCTTTCTGCCCACGGGACTTGTCCCCGAGCTTTAATACAACCACCTTTTTGCACCAAAGCCATCTCAAGAATTCTTTCTTGGCTGTCGGCTTCAAACCCTAATAATGTCTTTCCTACATCAGTGATTTTCTAAATTCTTCATCTCACCTACAGTTATTGGGCAGCATTTTTTTTTGTGTTGTTTTGTTTTTAAATGAGGTATGCCTGTAATTAACTTTTCAGATTCCTCTGCAGAATCAAAAAGTTATTTTTCGCATTGCATTGCCATGCTCCCTGCTCTTGGTCCTCTATTCCCTGTACTCATTCTTCAAGCATTTTCTCATCTCTTGATCATGATCATTGCCATGACCAAAACATTGCAGAATGCCCTGCCATCTCGTGGCCACACTGGAAGAGCTGAAACGACAGTGACCAGGGAAGACCCCCAAGGACTAGCTCCGCTCAAGGTGGGGAAGACTCCCATGCCCTCCACTGCTGAACCTGCTCAGCTCAGCCATCCCCCGCTTGGGTAGGATTCTACTGTAAGAGAAAGCATTTCTTTTCCCCCTATTATTTCTTTATATCAGTATAGACCTGTTCATTCCTATTTTATTGAATGTGTTGAAATTCATTATTATCATTATTTGTTTTGGGATGCCTGGCTGACTTTCAATTAGTAGAGGATGTGACTTTCAATCTCTGGTCGTGAGGTCAAGCCTGAGTTGGGCATAGAGCTTACTTAAAAAAAAAAAAAAAAGAATCCCTTATCATGATTTCTTTTCAGTCTCAGATTGTCCCGTGTGTAGCCAGCGAGAGCTCCTTCAAGCTGGTTTCTATGGTCTTTTGATGTGTTGCCCATGGTTTAAGCACTTCCTTACTTTCTGGGATCATAAGATGCTCCAGGTTCATTTTGTGCCTTCCTTACCTCAGCTGTGGAACCAGCCATTTTTCTAAAAGGCCCTGGTTCCTTCTTGTGGAAAACAGTGTTTAGGAGCCCATGATCTGGTCCCTACATGTGGTCATTGTTACTGGAGTGTCCTTGCTTCTAGGCCCTCCCAGCTGAGAGAGCGAGGAAAGTGTGTGCGTGCGTGTGCGTGTGGGGGGGGCACGTATCCATATCCCCTTACATACGAAGCTGCGTCTCACACGTGCATACTGATGCCTCCATTTCTGGTCCAATGTACAAGGTTCGTTGTTAACTATCGCCTGGCCCCTTTCCATATTTATAAATTTATTTTCCTTTTTAAAGAAGAAAACAAGAAAAGTACTATTTTCCAAATATAGAAGGGAATGGTGGTAACAATTCTCAGCCCCACTTTGAGCTGTAACAGAATATATAAACATTTTTACATTAACTCCCATGTTCATACTTATCAATACATATATTCACATACTCTGCCACATCTTCTCATGCTAGGGATGTGGACAACAAAGGCAAAAGTAGAAAAGTTAAATCTCCTCACAATTTGCCGCCCATTGACAAATACTTGAGGTGGGCAGAGTGACCTTCCTCCAGGAGCTCAACTGCCTTCATGTTAATACTATGCTGGAGGCAAAGGGCAACCTCCATGTAACATTAGCACGACCTCCCGGATACTGTAAGTCTTCTTTAAAAATCCCTTTGAGGGGGCGCCTGGGTGGCTCAGTCGTTAAGCGTCTGCCTTCGGCTCAGGTCCTGATCCCAGGGTCCTGGGATCGAGCCCCGCGTCGGACTCCCTGCTCTGCGGGAAGCCTGCTTCTCCCTCTCCCACTCCCCCTGCTTGTGTTCCCTCTCTCGCTGTGTCTCTCTGTCAAATAAATAAATAAAAATCTTTAAAAAAAAAAAATCCCTTTGAGGGGCGCCTGGCTGGCTCAGTCACTAGAGCATGTGACTCTTGATCTCAGGGTCATGAATTTGAGCCCCATGCTGGGTGTGGAGCCTATTTAAAAAACAAAACAAAAGAAAAATACAATAAAAATCCCTTTGAAACTTCCTTTATCTCTACTCCCCACCCCCCCAAGATATATGTTAGCAATCATCCTCCGAACATATGGCCTACTGATACACATCTGAAGGGTCTCATGAACCTTATCTTTACAGCAGCTAGCCCCTCAAGGTCCTGGAAGCCTTGCTCTAAATTCCTTAAAGACTTACACTATCCCTAACCCCCACTAACTAAAAAGTATATATAATCAGTCATTCATCACAACCCCAGTGCAGCTCTCTCTGTTCATAGGTCCTGTCCCAATGCTTTAATAAAAACACCTTTTTTGGAGGCACCTGGGTGGCTCAGTCGTTAAATGTCTGCCTTTGGCTCGGGTCATGATCCCAGAGTCCTGGGATCAAGCCAACATCAGGTTCCCTGCTCAGCGGGAAGCCTGCTTCTCCCTCTCCCACTCCCCCTGCTTGTGTTCCCTCTCTCGCTGTGTCTCTATCAAATAAATAAATAAAATCTTAAAAAATAAAGAAAAAAGTTTAAAAAACAAAACAAAACAAAAAACCACTTTTTTTGCACCAAAGACATCTCAAGAATTCCTTCCTTCCTTCTTCTTTCTTTCTTTCTACTTTTTCTTTCTCTTTCTTTTCTTTTTCTTTCTCTCTTTCTTTCTTTCTTTCTTTCTTCTTCTTTCTCTCTTTCTTTCTCCCTTCCTTCCTTAGAAAGAAAGAGAGAGAGAGCACATGAGCACGTGCGTGGGGGGGTGGGGATAGGGAGAGAGAGTCCCAGGCAGGCTCCATGCCCAGTGCAGAGCCCCACATGGGGCTCCATCTCAGGAACATGAGGTCATGACCTGAGCCGAAATAAAGAGTTGGACGCTTAACTGACTGAGCCACCCAGGCACCCCCAAGATACTAGAATCCTTTAAAACTGTCTAGTAATCTTCCCAGAAGACTAGAAGAGGTCTGCTGTGGGTGACACAGATCAACTGACCTGCAGCACTGAAATAAGTAAAGTGCTGTTGCATTTCATTTTGGATATAACTTTCTTTTCTGATAATGAGAAAATTGGTTTCCATTATCCTTAATATATTTACTTATTTGCTTTAATCCTATAATACACTGAAAGTGGTTTCAGCACTGTGTAAAACAAACCTGCCAGTCAGAATTCAATATTTATTTGCAATTCTTTTTGTCTTTAGTCTGAGGACATGTAGTTGAAATATAGTCCTGCATCCCCCCCACAGCGTCTGCGTGGTTATAACTAACATTTTAATACAATTAGGTTCCATTTTCTTTTTTTTTTTTAAGAGTTTATCACTTTGTCCATTTTTTTTTTTTCAATTGCTTATCTTTGTATTCCATGTTGGGATTTCCCCCCAATCCTTGCTGATTTTAATGTCCTTTGAGGATTAAGTTTCTGTTTAAGGAAAAAAGAGACAACAGGCTCAAAATGCAGTCCCTTGTGCTACGCCACATGTCAGCAAACCAAGACTTAGTATCTAATGTAATTGCAGTTTTAGCCTTTTCTGGATGGTGACCTTTAACGAATCAACCTGGAATTACCTGATCAGCACTCATGAAGTGATCTGCATGATATATCCCCACCCTTTCCCATAAAGGAAGGTGACTTTTTCTGAAACAGTCCACTCTTTTGTTAGAAACTGCCCCTCCCCCAGCCATCTTCTGCCTATGAAAGCCTTTTATTTTGTATAGCTCCTGGGAGCTCCTTTCTGTTTGTTAGATGAGATGCTTCCCAATTCGTGGTTGTTAAATAAAGCCAGTTAGATCTTCAAATGTACTCAGTTGGATTTTTTTTTTTTAACAGTACAAAGGCAAAGCTATGCCAAAAGGGACAGTTGGAGAAGTGTCTCTCCCTCCCCACACTCTGTTCTACACTCTCATCCTTTCTGTCCTGTTCCTATTCACCCCTGAAGGGGCTCAGAACAAGCCTTTCCAAAATGTGCCCCTTTGGTTGTGGACTACTTAGAACTGAAGTCAATCAAGACCTGTGGGCTCAAGAGAAAGTTTTGACCTTCCTTTAACTACCTAGAAGAATCTACATTGTAGTTCTTTCCCAGAATAAGAGTTACTTCCAGAGATAAATTTTATTTGAGTGACCCATCTGTATGGCAGGGCAAACATCTAGTTATGAAAGATCTGCTTTTCTCATTGCCCCATGAATTGCCTTCCTTCCCTTTGAAGCCTGAGTTTCCACTCCACTCCTTTGCTCAGGATGGTGATGTGGGAAACAAATGCAAAAGAAAAAATTAAATTTCCTTTCCTTATAACCTGCAGCCTATTGACAAATACTTGAGGCAGGCAGAGTACAACATTCCTCTAGGAAACTCCCAACTGTCTTAAAGTTGATGCTTTGCTAGAGGAAAAACAACCTTAGCTTGACAATAGCAAGTCTTCTTTAACATATGAAAGTCTTGGGGCACATGGGTGGCTCAGTCGTTAAGCATCTGCCTTCGGCTCAGGTCCTGATCCCAGGGTCCTGGGATTGAGCCCCACATTGGGCTCCCTGCTCGGTGGGAACCCTGCCTCTCCCTCTCCCACTCTCCCTGCTTGTGTTCCCTCTCTCGCTGTGTCTCTCTCTGTTAAAGAAATAAATAAAATCTTAAAAAAAAAAATGAAAGTCTTTTTGGAAGTATCCCTTTTTCTTTACCTTCCCCAACTCCCAAGTATATAATCAGCCATTCCTCACAACCCAGTGCAGCAGCTCTTTCTGCCCATGGGTCCTGTTCCTGTACTTTAATAAAATCCCCTTTTTTGGACCAAAGATGTCCCAAGAATTCTTTCTTGGCTGTCAGCTCTGGACCCCAACACCACTCCAAAATGACATCAAGGGCATACATACCTCATTTTACCTTTCTGTCTTTGAACCTCTCATGTATGTGGGGTTCCCGTACATATGAAATTAAATTAGAGTTTATCCTATTAATCTGTGTCATGTCAATTTCATTCTTAGACCAGCCAGAAGAACCGTTGAAGGGTAAAGGAAAATTTTTCCTACCCAACACCCGGCTTAGGTAAACAATCTCCCTGGTTTTTGGTATTTGCAAAAGTAAGCAGGTATATGTATATTTGATTTCTTCTTTCCTATGTAAAAGGTATAAATGCTATACTCTTTTCTCTTTTTTAAAAAGATTTTATTTATTTTTGAGAGAGTGAGCAGAGGGAGGAGCAGAGGGATAGGGACAAGCAAACTCCACTCTGAGCGCAGAGTCCCACGTGGGGCTCATCTCATGACCCTGAGGTCACAACCTGAGCCGTAACCAAGAGTCAGATGCTTAACTGACTGAACCGCCCAGGGGCCCCTTGTCTTTATTTTTTGAAAAAAATTAACAATATACCCTAGAAACCACACCATGTCAGTTCACAGAGATCTTCCTCACTTTATTTCAGCTGTTCAGTCCTCCATTGTGTGGATGTACCATTCTTCATGTTTATATTTCTTATGTTTAAGTACCTCAGCAATTCCCAATATTTTGCAATTTTGAGCAATGCTGCGGGGAACAACCTTGTGCATATTTATTTTTGTATTGTTGGAGATATATCTTCAGGGTAAACTCCTAGAGAGGGGATTTTTTGGTCAAGAGGCTGTTGATTTCTGTGTTAATTTTATATCCTGCTGATGTAGGAAAGACGTTAGGTTCAAAGCCAATGGCCAATAAAGAATTCTTTAGACGTCTCTGTGCAAAAAGGTGGTTTTATTAAAGCAGGGGGACAGGACCCGTGGGCAGAAATAGCTGCACTGGGGTCATGAGGAGTGGCCCCCATTATATGCTCTCAAGTTGGGAGGGGATTAGGCACAGCATAACCCTCCCAGGTATTTTGACAACAAGGTTTCCAAGATCCTCAGGGGTCTAGCTATTTTAAGGAAAAGTCATTTATTACTGTTTAGTAAAAACTCAGTCATGAGACTCTTGAGATGTTTATCGGTGGTTCACATGCTTGGGGATGATTGCCAACATGTATCTTGTGGGGTAGAGATAAAGGAAGTTTCCAAAGTTTTTTTTTTTTTTTAAAGATTTTATTTATTTTTTAGAGAGCGAGCGAGAGAGAAACAGCATGAGAGGGGAGAGGGTCAGAGGGAGAAGCAAGCTCCCTGCTGAACTGGGAGCCCGATGTGGGACTCGATCCCAGGACCCTGGGATCATGACCTGAGCCGAAGGCAGATGCTTAACCATCTGAGCCACCCAGGCGCCCCTCCAAAGTTATTTTTATATATTAAAGTAGACTTACAGGATCCTGGGGGTTGGGCTAAGATTGCCTTTGCCCTTAGCAAAGTATTAACATTGAGGCAGCTGAGTTCCTAGAGGAATGTTACTCTGTTTTAAGGACTTGTCAAAGGGCTGTAAGTAGTAAGGAAACTTACTTTTTCTTTTGCCTTTGTTTCCCACATCACTGCTACCTAACTCTATCAACACCATATAGCATATTCTATCATATACTATCAGCAGAGGACCTCCAAATCTACCTTCTCAAATTTAAATTCAGGCTACCCAAACTTAAAGGCTGAGCCTCATTTATCTGGATCCAAAGTGGAGTAAACTGTTGTGTCAGCTCACTCTGGGTGTACCAGTCAAAAGATTTAGAAAAGAGATAATCAGAGGCATAAAGAATTAGAAAATAATCTGTGTGCACGGGGCACCTGGGTGGCTCAGTCGTTAAGCGTCTGCCTTTGGCTCGGGTGGTGATCCCAGGGTGCTGGGATTCGAGCCCCACATCGGGCTCCCTGCTCAGTGGGAAGCCTGTTTCTCCCTCTCTCACTCCCCCTGCTTGTGTTCCCTCGCTCGCTGTGTCTCTCTCTGTCAAATAAATAAATAAAATCTTAAAAAAAAAAAAGAAAAGAATCTATGTGCAGATGATATGATAGGATATCACACCCTTCACAAACAATTACCACGGAGAGGATATAATGTAGAGAAAATCCACTTACAACAGCAACAAAGATAAAATACTGAGCAGTGCATTCAACAAGGAACGTTCAAAATCTGTATGAGCAAATATTAAAATACTGAAAGACACAAAAGTAAATTTGGACAAGTGGAGAACCGTCTCTTGCTCTTGGAGAAGAGGACTCAATGTAATACATCTGTCCATTCTTCCCAAGTAAATGTATAAATCTAATGCAATTCCAATTAAAATACCAAAACATTTTTTTCTAGATCCTAAACGGATACTAAAATTCATACGGAGGAATAAACATGTAAGAATAGCTGGGAAAACCTCAAAAAGACAAGCTGAGCATTCCAGAAATAGGTGGGGTGGGGGTGCGCAAGGTGCCGCCACCTGCTGCCCAGAGATGGTACTGCAGCCCTTCTGAGCAAAGCAAATCCTGTCCTATTTGTATTAAATTAGCTTTTGAACTCTGAGTATGAAGTCTAAAAGACAGCTTACTTTTTTTTTTTTTTTGCCTTCCACAGCCTCCATCTCCTTTATCGGGGACCTTCATTCGGTTTAGGATCTTTAGAGTTCTTCTGGGCTTCAGATTCCAAATCCCGTAGCTAGAGCTCAAGGGGGTAAGATGAGCTGAAAAGCCTTTGGCTTGGTCCAGATTCTCAACGTGAGGTTTGAGGAAATGCAGGCTGGCAGGAGGATAGAGAACGAAAGGGGAGGAAACTGGGTCCTTGTTGCGTCAGGCTTTTTACAGACAGTAATTTTTAAAATCCTTGCGGAATGGGTACCCTAAAAGTCCTGCTACAGATTATAAAACAGTGGCCTCAGGACATGATAGAAGATGTTTTTTCAAGGATGAAATGATGACTTTCATACAAATATAAAATCAACGCATGTCAAGGATTTTATTTGGTGTATTAATTAATGAAGGAACCAGTAAGATGTAAAAACTGGTTTAAAGGAGAACCCTGAGTACAGACACACATCGGAAACGCTAACATGAATTTGCTTGTATGTACAAAACAGGTCGCTGCCCCCAGGGGAATCGTCACTGGCATCTTCACTGTACAAGATTTATTTGCATCTCCATGGGCAAGAATTATTTTTAGTACTATCAGTTTTTTGTTTTTTTTTGTTTTTTTTAAGATTTTATTTATTTATTTGAGACAGAGAGAATGAGAGAGAGAGAGCACATGAGAGGGGGGAGGGTCAGAGGGAGAAGCAGGCTCCCTGCCGAGCAGGGAGCCCGATGCGGGACTCGATCCAGGGACTCCAGGATCATGACCTGAGCCGAAAGCAGTCGCTTAACCAACTGAGCCACCCAGGCGCCCTAGTACTATCAGTTTTCTGCAACCCAGAGAGTTGTCAAAGAGCTCAAAGACAAGGACAGGTGCAGATCCTTCTAGAATCAGATAAGCCCCGAAGGAAGGTTCCTCTAGACAATCTCTATGAAATTAAGTAAGGCCTTCAAGATTTCACAGCTGCTAAGTACAGATTTGCAATTCGAAACCAAATCTACATGTCTCCATAGGTTCAGACTTTTCTCCGCCAGGGTCAGGCCGCTATTGGACAGTGAAGGGTGATATTCAGCTGAGATTTGCGGTATTGACTGGTCATCACCCCGTTTAGTTCAAATTCCTTGGTCTCAAGACTGGAGTCTTCCCTCCTTTGAACAGAGCCCGAAGCAACATTCCAAGGTCTCCAAAGCCTCAGTCAGTCATTTGGCATCTTGAAAGTGTCTCCCCCTCGATGCCAGTGTTCCCTAGGGAGTCTGCAGGGGCCGGGAGCCTGGCCTGAGCCCTGGGAAAATGGTGGTAGAATCTCAAGACTCCCACCGTGCCCCGTGCCTTGGAACGGATGAAGAGACTGCTGCGGCCCAGGCTCCAGTCACGTCTTTGGTTTGGAAATTATGGGACGCTGATACAGCTGGATTATACCTTCTTCATGCAGCCGCTTCCAGAGTGTTCTCTCTAACGGGAAGTCATGGTTGATGTAAAAGATGGTTCGTTTCCAGGACTTATCATAGTAGTGATCAGAAAAGTGCTCGTGGCCCTCGGTGATGAAGCCGTAGGCGCTCACCTATGTGAAGGTTGGAGGAGAAATGAGGCCTGAAGTTGCTCCCTCCCAGGCTTGTTCTCATGGGCTGTGTGTTACTGGGGGACCCTTCATCGTGGTTCCCTCCCTAGGGGTCCGGGCGCAGGCTCCCTGATGGACACTGGCCTATGTGTGTACGTGCACTCACACCCCTCTCCCGCCCTGGCCGTCGTCCCCTGCTGGGCAGGTCCCGGGATAGGGCTTCCGCTCCTCCAGCAGAGCCTTACCTGGTCACAGAGCTGAAGGGCCGTGAGCAGCAGGAGGGCCCCCGTGGTGGGACGATAGATTCTCCAGTGGCGAGAGTTCAGGGTCTTCGACCTCAGAAACCTGGGAAATAGCCCAGCCCCCAGCGGTCAGGAGGCTGCAGGGATGAGAGGGATCCAATGCCTGCCCCCCGCGCCCTGCCATTCTGCTCTCACCTGTTCTTCATGTAACGGATTACGTCTGGATGCAGCAACAGGTACCTGTCCAGGTGCAAGCTTTCCTGGAAAGCCTCCTGGGGCCTGCGCCTGTGGGCGGCAATGGGTCGTTCACCTCCCCCGATGCGGGCCAAGTCTGGCCAGGGCCACGACAGGGGGCCCATCTCCAGGCGATCGCCAAGGCTGTCCCCACCTGTCCAGCCCTTCACAGCCGCTCAATACGCAGCTCGGCCTGGGGTGGGGTAGGGGGCAGTGAGTACCTGAACCAGGAAAGGCTACTTTTCACCAGGGTCTGATTCAGAAGCAGCGCTTCCAGCCACTCATAGTCTCGGGTGCCCTCCAGGAAGTGCAGGTAGCGGACATCCTGAGGACCAAGGACAGTGAGCGCTCCAGGAGTCCTGCCTTCAGGCCCCGGGGCTGGGGGGTTGGGGGGGGGTGGTTGGCTCCGACGCCAGGCTGCCCACTTGCTCCTCGCAGTCCTGTCTGGCAGTCCTCCCTGCTCTTGCCCCTCGGATGAACAGAGCCCGCGCCAGCCAGACTCCAGACACAGGACACCAGGCTCCCTTTCTCAGCTCGTGCTCCCCATTCAGATTCTGTGGGTGGCCAGGCCGGTTCCTCTGTGCTCACCTTCCCCAGAGGCACGTGCGGGAAACCCCGACCGCCCAAGGCAAGCAGAGACTGCGTTATGGAGAAGGCAGTGAAGCCGTAGAAGGACGTCCGGGTACCCACATCCTGTTCGTAGCCCTTAGTGATGGCTCCGCTCAGTCTAGGCGGCAAGACAGAACCACACAGGACAGGACCCATGAGTGCCCGAGGGAAAGGCATGACGGCGGGCGGGGAAGGAAAAGAGAGATGGGGAGGCAGCAGGTATAATGGGACATTCTCTGGAGAGCCCGGGCATTCGGCCTCGGGGATCCAGGCATAGAACGCCCTACCAGATCTCTCAGTCTGGATGGGGCGCTTGGGGCGGGACGCTTACCGGAACACGTGATCGTGGCTGTCAATCTCCTGGCCCATGTGGGAGTTGTTCAGGATGCCCCCGTTACCCACCACGGCACAGGTGATGCACTGGGAACTCCCAGCAGGGAGGCTAGCCAGGAGCAGCTGCTGCTGGGGCACCGGAGGGAAGCGAGTCACCACCTTCTGCACCACTGGAACAAGGGGGGCTCCGCTCAGAGCACTGGAAGCGTCAGGGAGGGCCAGCCCATCCTCTTTCCCCGCGCTGGGGGCCCCCAGGGAAGAGGCAGACCAGAGCCAGAGGCTCAGCTGCCCAGGCTCCTCCCCAGGAAGACTCACAGGAGTAGTTGAGCTCCATGAAGCCGAAGGGCGGTGCGAAGTGCTCCAGGCGCTCCCACTCTCTCTGGTTGAAGCGGCTGGAGTCCAGGAAGAGGGTGAGGTTGGCCAGAAAGAGTTTCTGGAACCAGGGTGACTTGGAGGCCTTGACCTTCACTGAGTCGGGGCAGGTCTACATGCAGGAGGGTGGGTCAGTCAGGAAGAGGCCCAGGAAGGCCATGGCCAGGCCGGGCTCGGGGCAGGGGCAGAAAGTGGGCCTCAACGTTTGGAAGGCACCACCTCTGCTGCCTCTTCCATCCTGTTCGGAGGGCCTGCTGATCCTCCCTCGCCATTGCCCTGGCTGCTGTAGCCCTGAGGGTCCCAGAGAACAGCCCCTTCTTGGGGCTCTAGGGGATGCACCCTGGCGGGCGTGAGGAGGATGGGGCTGTGGGAGAGCCTGGAGCGCTGGCCAGGGCCCAGCTGCAGGTCTGTGTAAACATATGAATTTTGAAGGTTTCCCTCCTGAGGCTGTGGGCCCAGGCAGCTTTTCTGAGGGATGGAAGAGAGGGAAGGTTGGGGAATTGTGTGTACGGGGAAGACAAGGCATTCCCAGGGGTCAGGGTCGGGCCTCAGGTTGGGGTGTCCTCGGCTGTTAGTCCTGCTTCTCTGTGTCCCCTCTCAACCCTTGCCCCCTCCCCCTGCCAGAGGATGGCCCCAGAGCAGGTAGCACTCTCTCACCCTGCTCAGGGACCTTCCAGGCCTTCTGGGGGCTCCAGGGCAGGGCTCCTTTCCCTTACCCCTTCCCACGCTATAGGGGAGAGCACGGGGGGTGGGGGTGGGCATGAACAAGGCAGAGCCTGGGGACAGAGCCTGGGAGGTCAGGGAGGTGGGAGGCAGGGACTGGGGGGGCTGTCTGCAGGGGGCTTTGGAGCAGGGAGGTAGTGGCCAGACTCACCGATCTTAGGGCTCCCGTGTCAAAGCTATATTGTTCCTCAAAATCCCACTGGGGCTCAGACTTGAAGTTGGTGGCCCGCAGACTTGGACTTCTCTGTGTGATGCGGCTCTGGAAAGGGGTGGAGGGTGGCGTGGCCTGGGCTTTCTCCCAGTGGGGGACAACCGCTGTGGTCACTCCTTTCATTGTCCTCCCCGGTGACCCTGCTCCTGGCCTGGTCAGCGCCTTGGCCTGGCTTTTCAGCCCAGGTGTCCTTGCTGTGGTCCGCACTTTGCCCTGAGGGTTTGGGGGCTCCCTCCTGGTGGCTGAGGGCTCCTTGTTCTGGTCCTGCCTTCCTTTGATGGTCCTGGCATCCTGACTCCTCAGCGACAGTGTCTCTGCCCCGTCAGAGGCCACCCTCCCATCCCGTGCCCTCAGGGGCAGCGTGTTCAGCACGGTGTCCTTCCTCTCCTGACCCCTCGGTGGGGCCGGCCCAGCTGAGGCGGCCACGCTGGCCTCTGCTCTGGTGTTGCTGTGGGTGGGGCAGGCCGTGGCCTGGGCCGGGGGTGCCTGTGTGCTGCTCTCCTGCGCTGACGCCCCCCCCGGGGCCCTTGTCCTTCCTCCCGCGGTGGCGGCCTGCCATGCAGCCTTGTGGAGTGACTCTGGATACCTCTTCTTGCCAAGCATGTGCTGATCCCTAGGGACAGATGTAAATCTGGATTAAGGCCGAGGATCGTATCCACAGGGTGGACGCATAATTAGTATGTTTTCTGGTGCCTTGGGTAGACTTCACACCAGTTTCCCTAAGACATGAAGGCAAGGAGTGTCACCGTCCATACCCCAAATTAAGCTGCACCTGTTGGCGATGGGTCTGGAAACTTACCTCTGGCCCATAAAGAGACCGTGGTGGGCTCGCCCTTGGGAGCGTGTGAGCTCGGTGGGCGCAAGGGAAGGGGCTCTGTCTGGGCAGGGGATGGGCCCAAACAGGTAGGCAGAACCCGATTAGTATCTGCCTCGTAGGTCAGACTGAGGAGTTTGGACTTTATCATTCATCTTCTTGTCCAGGGGGAGCTACTGAAGAATTTCAGCTGGGAGATGGGGTTGCTGGATCAAGAGGGTGGGGCACAGTAGCTGAATTCCAGCCTGGCAGTGCTTTTTTCTAGCATCAGGAGAAGATTGACGCGGGCTGCCTTGTCTGGCTTCTGGCACTCCAGGTTTTTGGCTCTGAGGATTAGATTTCCTTTCTTTTTATTTCCCCCTTTTGGGGGAGGCTGCCAAAAGTATCCCTTAATTTATGCAAATTAGCATCAGGTGTTCTGCTGAGGAAAGCGTGGGTCCTCTGCTGTGCAGGTTTCTCTAACTGGACTTCGAGGTGGGTTCTCTGTGCTACACAGGTTTTGGGGGGGCTCCTGGGAGTCTTGGGGAAAAGAATCATCCTCTCTGGGGACCCATAGCCGTCACCCTCATGGATTTCCAGGTGTCCTTAACTCCCGCTCCTTTCCCTGACATCCTAGGCCTCCCTAGCACCTTGATCACCCTTGTCCCAAGCAGTTCTCTTTTGTCTGCTTCTATCATTCTTCTTCCAAGCCATATCATCACAGACTTACTGAGGCCCCAGAGAGAGAACATGAAATGTGCAGCCAGAGAGACCCGAGTGAGAATCCTTAGCACTTCCATTTATTAGCTGGTGTGACTGGGAGAAATCTTCACCTGCCTGACCCTGGGTGTTTTTATCTATAAAACTGGCCGCTGCCTTTTGCTTCTGCAAGAAGTCTGCTGTGAGCATTAACTGACAACATGTGTTTAGCTTCTGGCACAAAATACATGCTCGGATAACAAGTTCCCGGCTCCTCAGCCCTGCCGTGGTGCTCTGTTCCCAGTGACTCTTGATTTGTCCTGCGCAATGTGGGGGTCTCCTGAGTCTGGTCTCCTCCTTCTCTGGTTGCAGCTTCGACTCCCTGCCTCCCAACTCTGTGGCCACTAATTTGTTCTTTTATGCAGCAAATATTTATTGAGCACCCCCTATGAACGCTGTGCTAGTTACTGGGGCCTGGGTGATGAGCGCAACCAGACACATTCCTCCCCCCCCACGGAGCCCAGGATATAAAGGGACAACAGATCGTCACACAGGTAGACGTCAAGTTGTAACCCGGAGACATGCTGGGGAATGGGCGAGCACGAAGAAGCCATGGGAGGTAGCCTGACCCAAGCTCCGTTTCCTGTGACAACGTGAAGGCTAGAATCCTACGTGTGGTCAAATTGGGCGTGTTTGGGGATTGTATTCGTTCAAGGGCAATGTCAAGCTCCTCCCCAAATCGCAAACTTGGAGGAGGCAGAGATCACTCTAAGCAGTCCTTACTACGAAGCCCACCACGATGCCACATCATCACATCGGTGCTTCCGAAAAGCTTTCTGAGCCCACCAGGAAATGGATTTAAACAAACTGAATAGAATAGACCCTGAAATATGTAACAGGCGGAACATCTCATTCAACAGACGTTCAGTAAATGTCTAGTGCAATGTGCTGTGTAGGACCTGTGTAGGTCACCCGCAGAGTACACTGTAGTCATTGTTATTAAAGGTGGAAGACAGAGGAGACTTTCATCACTAGAAGAATACAGGGCTGGCCCGGGTGGTGGTATGTGCACTAGGCAGATTACCTCTGTCACTCCTTCCTCATTTAGGGCCTCCCTCCTGCATCGTGGCCAGCCCTCTGGTGGATACTGTATTTCCTGCTTCCTGGGCCCCAGGGAAGCACATTTATTCAGGTCTTCCAGGAAGGGCACTCTCTGTCCTGACCTTGAAACGGACAGAGGATCTAACTTCTCTGGAGATTGTTAGGGAAAAGGCTAACAGTGGGGCCTTCCTCCTTGGAGCACACACATTTTTAACTGTCCTCACGTAGCAAATGCCTCTTTGCTCAAAGAAGTAACTTGGAGGAGAGGTATCCCAGACCAGAAAGGAGAGAAAGGCTGGACTGTGACATGAAGCAGCCTGGAAAAGCTAACAGCCTTCAAGACTTTAAGCCGTTATTCCTTTTTTTGTTTTCCATTTTTAACTAAGAAAAAAAAATGGGGGTTTGGATTTATCATAAGGCTAGAAAATGTCTTGAGGAGCCCAAGAGCAAGATGTGGTTGAGCCTCTAGAACGGTCTGGAACCTGGAGTCTCTCTCTTAGGCTGCTTTCTGCTCTCTGCTCCTCAGCCCTCATGACGGAGGAGGATGGCCGCCCCATAACACCTGCTTCAGGGACCGAAGACTCTCTGCTCCCAGTTTTTAATTTTTATGGTTCTGGCCCACTTGTGTCCTTTCCTGTCCCTGGTAACATGGCAAGTGACACGGATCCTGGGGTCCACCCTGTACACGAGAGGATAGTCTCAAAAGAGAGGGTTGTTGGCTCATGAACTGGGTAGACATCCCTCAAGTGTCCATTCTGAAAGGATACCATCCATGCAGAGTGGAAAACCTGAGTTAGTCCTGAACATAGTCTTTTTTTTCTTTTTTTAATTTATTTATTTGAGAGAGAGAGAGCGAGCTCTCAGAGAGGGGCAGAGGGAGAGGGAGAAGCAGGCTCACCGCGGAGCAGAGCGCCCGATGCAGGGCTCGATCCCAGGACCCCGGGATCATGACCTGAGCCGAAGGCAGACAATTAACCGACTGAGCCACCCAGGCACCCCCATCCAGAACATATTCTTGAGGGATTTGGGCCACCTTTGTTTTGGTGCTGTGAAGTTTGAGTACGGTGAGACTCACTCTTCTCCCCTTCAGTGGCACAACTGAGCTGAAGCTCCCAGCCCGGAGGTACAGCAAAAGCCTAGGTGTTTACTCCATTAGCAAACAGCTCTCGTTACTCAGCCGGAAACCTCGAATTCACCTCCCCCTGTATTTCCCACCCCCAAACCACAAGAAGCCTCTAGAAGTTTTCCTTCCAAAGTGCAAGCACCTTTGCATGGCTGTGATCAGGGAGATGGTGCGGCAGGGTGGTCTTCTCCACTAGACTTCTCAGACAGCTGGCCCTCGGGGACGGAGCACCCCGAGCTCCTCTCTGCAGTCCTTCCCAGAGGCAGGAGGCACAAGGTCCCTGGCGGGTTACTGAGGACTCCTTTACGTTTTACAGGGAGTCGTAGCAATGACCCAGCTACTGACAAAATTATGTAATTAAGTTTCATTTCAATTCCCTATAATTAAACACAACTATGATTGCTAGGAATGTGGGTGTTTACGTAGGCATTTCCTTATGCTCATGCATGGTATTTACTGAATGCTCAAATTCCTTCCGTCCATATGGTGAGTGCCCTGCATTCGTCTTGTCCAGACCCTGGGTAATCCTGGATTTAAACACCACGAGCAAGGCCAGGGTAGGGTGAGGGGGGAACCTGTTTTCTATTAAGGGTTCAGAGGGACAGGCAAGTCATGCAGGAGTCACATGCAAGCAAAAAACAACTCAATATCAAATCTGATCTATTTGGGAGATAAAAATAAAAAATGCTGCACTTCAAAAAATAAATTTATCATTAACAGGGTTCACATGGCTCTATGCAATAAATGAAGTGGGTACAAAAGAATAATTATCTGGCATCCTCTTCCCTCTAAATTCTGAACTACACAACACCACAGGGGACCTGGAAGCAAAGAAATGGCAAAAGGTTCAAAGTTTATTTATACTTGAAGCCATGAAAAGACTGTTGGCAAAAGAGCACTATTCTCCCTTGAATATAGCACAGCTAATCCTTGAACAGTGTGCGGGTTAGGGGCACCGACCCACACCGTCGAAAATCTGCATGTAACTCTTGACTGCCCCAGAACTTAACTACTCATAGCCTGCTGTCGACCAGAATCCTTACCAATAGCATAAACAAGTCAACACATATTTTGTATATGTATTATGTACATATTCTTACAATACAGTCAGCTAGAGAAAAGAAAATGTCATTCAGAAAATCATAAGGAAGAGAAGATACATGTACAGTACTGTACTGTAAAAAAATCCATATATAAACGGACCCATGTGGCTCAAACCATATTGTTCAGTGGTCAACAGTATCTACTAGAAATAGGATAGGGGGTGTTGAAAGTGTCTCACACGTGGAAGAGGTCATCCAAACTGAAATTTAGCAATGACACCCTGAATCAAAGGCCACTAATAAAACCAGTAGGACTAGAAGATTATTTCATCAAGGAGAAGACAAGAACTCAAAAAACCTCCTTGATGATCTTGCAATTCCACTTCGAGATATTTATCCAAAGAAAATAAAAACACTAACCTGAAAAGACATACGCGCCCCTGTGTTCACTACAGCATTATTTACAATAGCCAAGATATGGAAGCAGCCCAAGTGTCCATCGACAGATGAATGGATATATATATAATGGAATATTGCTCAGCCAGAAAAAACAATGAGGTCTTGCAGCAACATGGATGGACATAGAGGGTATTATACTAATGAAATAAGCCCGACAAAGACAAATACCATATGATTTCTCTTATATGTGGCATCTCAAAAACAAATAACAAACGAAACAAAACAGAACTATTTCTGTATCTCATAGATACAGAGAGTAGAGTGGGTTGCCACTGTGGTGGTGGGGGATGGCGGTGGTGGTGGGGGGGGGATGGGAGGTGGGTGGGGGGGTGAGAGGTGGTGGGGGATGGGAGAATTAGGTAAAAGGGATTAGGAAAGACAATCTCCCCATAATAAAATAAATAAGACACGGGGATGTAAAGTACAAGCCTGGTGAATATAGTCAATAATATTGTAACAACTTCGTATGGTGACAAATGGAAACTAGCCTGATGGTGAGCATTTCGTAATGTACATAAATATCCAATCATTATGTTGTACACCTGAAACTGATATACAGTATTGTATATCAGTTATTCTTCAACAAAACCCAAAAAACCAAAACCCCTTTGATTTCCTAAATAATTCTGGGCTCTGCCATTCAGTGGAACAGACCCTGGAAAAGACTCCAGGCTAGGCAGCCCTGCCCTGTGGTGAGTGGCCGGGTGGCCGGTCACACACATGCCTCCAACTGGCGTCCTCACAACCCGGACCCCCTCCCCCACCAGCACTGCCTTTCCTCACCCCCCGCTGAGGACCCTCCGTGATGGGCAGCTCTCATCTCCAGTACCCCACATTGTTGTTAGCCCAGGCTGGAGCTGGTGTCCACATAGCTCTTTAGGGGCTCTGGTCTTATCTGAAATGGAAACCAGTCGTTCTGTTTCCCCCAGCCCCAAACTTTGCAGTATATTTTCCCCAGGAAATCCCAAAACTTTTTGCACGGTTTACATTTTAGAACTTTACTTTGACACTTTAGATGTGTCCGCAAGTTGCTTCGATCACCAAAAGCTGTACTTTGCCTTAATCAGCCTTAATTCTCTTTGTAGGCTGGGGAAAAAAAACAAAAAAAACCCAGAAATCTGTATTCTGTTGTTATTCCAAATGTTCTTTTTTCAAATCAAAGCCAATTCTCTTATTTGTTTAGTTTCTGGCCAGTTAAATCCTAATGGGGGACAATATAAATATGGGAACAGAAGAGGAAAAACACACCTAAGCCACTGTTCCTAGTGCTTTAGTAGCTGGATCCAATTTCCAAAGCTCTCCCCCAACAGAGGGGCCCAGAGCATTCTCTGAAATCCCTTTCATCAAACCATGGCCTGGGAGATGGGAAGCTGGTTTAAAATTTGGACGTGCTCCCTCCCTATGATACACAAACACAGACACAAACACATAGCTCTCACCACAGGGGTGAGTCTTGAGAGTTAAGGAGAGTAGGGAAGACCGTGAACAGGATGGTGGTGGGTGGGACGGAGGTAACTGGGGAAGAAAATGTTTTAAACAAAACAATGGCAGGTACATAAAGGTCCAGAATCACAGATACAAGACGAGACCACGTGGTCCCGTGGCTGGGAAACTCTCCCCTCGAACCAAGATTGTTTAAAGCAAAGTCAGTTTTCATCGCCTGGATCTGGTACCTCGCTTAGCTCTTTTGGGACTAATCACACCTGCGAGTAAACTTTGTTTCAGGGGTTAGCCCGAGTCCCGGTAACATTTTTAGCCTGGCATGTTTGAGATAGTGACCTTGGGGGAAAATAACATTCCTCCCCTTTGCCATCCCTCTGCCCAAGAGAGGAACGAGAAGAACAAGGGAGTCCAGTGGGCAGCTACCCCTGCCCTCCGTTGGGGCTGGAAGGGCTCCCTGAGAAGCTGCCAAACCCCACAAGCGTGGTGGCACTTAAGAACTTGAGGATCAGTCTGCATGGAGCACTGGATGTTATGCACAAACAATGAATCATGGAACACTTCATCTAGAACTAATGATGTAATGTATGGGGATTAACATAAGAATAAAAAAAAAAAAAAAGAACTTGAGGATCAGGCTTCCTGACAGCTCAGAGCGGGCTGCCTGTCTCCTGCGAGGTCGCTGAGGGGAGTTGCCAGGCGTGCCAAGACTTAGCCTCTGGAACTCTGGCTGTCCTCATGTATTGAACTTGAAAGTTTGACAGAAAACTAAGTTCTTGGCACTTGGCAAACGGGTGGTGGTGCACACTGGGGCAGGAAGGAGCCTGCTTGAGTTCCAGCCAGACCACTAACCAGCCCTCTGTGTGACTTTGGGTAAGTCACAGAACGCTTAGAGCCCCTGTTTTCTCATCCATTAGATGGGAATCCTTTTTTTTTTAAGATTTTATTTATTTATTTGACAGAGAGAGAGAGAGAACACAAGCAGGGGGAGTGGCAGAAGGAGAGGGAGAAGCAGGCTCCCCGTTGAGCAAGGAGCCTGATGACACGGGGCTCGATCCCAGGACCCTGGGACCGTGACCTGAGCTGAAGGCAGACGCTTCACCGACTGAGCCACCCAGGCGCCCCTAGATGGGAATCTTAATACCAGTCTCACAATACTGTTGTGAGGACTTCACGGTGTATAAAAGGCACTTGGAAAAATACCACGTTATACAAGTGGGTCAGGTCTAACGTGTATGACACACAGCGACCGTCAGAGTCCCCAACCGCCCCCATTTGGGTTCACGTGTCCAGACATGAAAGCCTGAAAGGGCAACAGGCGTCAAGGCCATGGGTAAATGGTATTTCATTTACAGCACTAAACCACTTAATTGAGAAGTCAAGAAGTGGCAGGTAGGCATGTGGCTTAGAAATAGCATGGTAAATACCAAAAGAAAGAGCAGAAAGAATTGAAGTAGGTACCTTGGGAATCAGGATTCTGGACTAGGGAGAAGGCATGGGCACCACTCAATGTTGATGTAAAATTTGCAATACTATTTGGAACACGTGCATGTCAGCTTAATAATAAAAAAATAAATAAAGGGAGAAACATGAAAACTAAATGAGACATCTTATCGAAAATTCTATGAAAATTTGAAAACGCAATGCAACATTTAGTCCACAGATATTTACTGAGTGGTGATTAGATGCCAGGCATTTAGAACTATCTGTTAAAGATTAAAGATGAGAGAGCAATGGTCACTGATCTTAAGAAGCCCCAGATCTAAGAGGGGAGCAGACATGAACATAAATAGCTGCTATAAAGAGTTAGCGGTCCGATGCTATTAGTCAAATGTGTGGGAGAGAGTGTAGATACAACCTAGGGACAGGGTTCTGCTGGGGGGGACGGGCACTTCACTATGGAGGTGGTACCTAAATGGGTCTTTTGTTCCCGAATCTTTCTTCAGAAACGAACTTTGCTGAATTACTCTTCCTTTTATAAAAGCAATGTGTGCTCATTACCGAAAAAGCAGAAAAGGAATTTAAGCAGAAAAGGTTATCAGCCTGTGATTGTAACCCCTCAAAGAATCTGCTGGTGGCACCTTAGGGCGTGCACATCCAGATCCCCCTTCCTATGCCTATTAGACTTACAAATGTAGTCGTTTACTATGTTGGAATGTTATTTAATTGTTTTCGTCCTTATATTTTCTCCCTTTCCCACCGGTGCCCACTTCTCACCCACCAGCAGCTGTTAGGAGTCCCATGTTCATTGCCTCCATGGACACATGTGACCAATAAGAGCTGGAAAGTAAAGGACGTCCTACAGGACCTCTGGCTTCCCTCCATACCTAAGCCCTAAAGCGGGGAGAAGATTTGGTGGAATAGATAAATGTCTCGGAGAAGGATTTCTCTGTTTCCTCCCTAGAAAGTTTCCTTTGGGTGAAGAAGAGGGAGAGGACAAGGGAGAGAAGAGAGGGATCTGTGGGTCCCAAGGTTGGAGGGTTCCTGCACCCTACTTCCTTGTAGTGTTCCTAGGGTCTAATAAGGCCCCGAGAGGAAATGACAGCATGCTGATCCCAGGAAGACAGTGTCCGAAAATTCTCACACCTAAGCAGGTGGACATGAAAGAGCCAAGAGGCAGAGGCGATGGATGTCTCAAGGGCAACACGATGGCTAAGAATCAGCTGCCCCCACCCAGGCCCTGGCACCGCATCAGGTATCCAGGAGCCCTTGATGCCATCCTGGGAAGGGGGACAGAGGACCAAGAACGGCTGAGATTAGGTTTCCCTGAAGCTCGGTGAATGGGGGTCCAGGATTGGAAATCGGGAAGTTATAGAAAATGAAGTTATGTTTCTTAGACCAAAAGAAAAGAAAAAGAAAATCCATAGCCCTGATTTTACAGCTCACGCTTACCCAACAGCTCTAAAGCCAACACAAGGCATAGAGTCTTCAAAGGCAAATTCATTCCAGACCAGGAAACCTAAGCAGGTAGAGACATGGTCTCAGTTGTATCTACATATTCGGGAGCACCCTGGAGACTGGGACCAAATTAAGAAGATATGAGAGGTAGTCCAATACCTTCGGTTTGAAATCATACAATCCTATCCTATTTGTTGCCAAATCCAGCCGGTCTGACTTATTCTCAGTCCTTTCTCCCTAACGTCCTTCGGCCAGAGCCTCCTGGCCCAGGGCTCCTACCCTAAACCATTGCAGGAGCCTCCAACCCAGCCCCCCTGAGACCACCTTCCCCCCCACTGCCTACCCTATAATCTGGTAGCAGAGGAGTTTGCACAACGCACAAATGTCATCAAGTTCCTCCCTTACGGCTAAAGTTTTCCGTAGCCGTAGAATAAAATTTAAACTGTTGGTACGTTACTGATGGCCACACATTTACTCTTTCATCAACAACCATTTAAAAAACACCGAATTAGGCCTGCCCTGTGTCCAGGACCTGTTCAAATTACTGAGGAAAGAGACAAATAAGACCATCCCTACGCCCAGGAAATTCATTGTCTGGCAGGAAACAAACACACTTTGGGTTCCTGACAACAGGTTCTGATGGGTGTGATAGAGGAAGCCGGGCTGGGGGTGGGGGGTGGGGGGTGGGGGGTGAGGGAGTGGCGAGGTCTGGGGGAGTGACGCCATCCCGGGGCTGTGACTGGGAACGTGGACTCTGGAGCTAGCTGGCTTGGGTCTGAACTTAAGTGACCAGGGTGACCTTGGATAATTTGCCTAACCTCTCTTATCTGCAAAAGAGGTTGTGGTTAATAATAGTATTTACCCCAAAGCCTTGATATGTGGTCGCTAATCAGGGGTTTTGGAGACCAGTGCCTGGCACGCCAAGCCCCCAGTCAGCATGAGTTATGTTAGTCATCAGCCTCCCCGCGTCCACACCATTGCTCCGGCTGCTTTCTTATTGTGCAATGTTCCTGCGTGCTGGAATGTCACACTGCCTTCAGGAGCTCTACAAACACCACCATCTCCAGGATGTTCTCACCCTGCCCCCCAGGGTTGAAATGACTCTTTCCAATTTGCTCCCATAGCACTTGACACATGTGACTTAACTGCGGTGATTTATCACGACTACTAATATCACGCACCCTCTCTGGTCTATGTCGTTCTGCTCCATTAGACTTTGAGTCTCTTGAGAGTCAACACGTCCGAGGGAGTGGAGAAGCAAAACATCAGGGTTTGAATCCTGGCCCTGTGACTTCCTAGTGGGGTGACCTTGGGCAGTTCACGTCAGCTCTCTGTGTCTCCGTATATTCATAACCATCAGAATTAGTTAATGTACATAAGGCACTTAGAATAGAAGTGTTGCCTACAATTACGTAATAATTATATGTACACCAAAGAATCAAGTGTGGTCACCCCTTAAGAGTGGGTAGACATGGGGATGTGATGGAGAGACCTTCACTTCTTGCTTGGATTTTTCTAAACATTATGAGAGCATGTATTACTTTCAAAAAAATTTAGGAACAGTGAAATAGGGACACCTGGGTGGCTCAGGCAGTTAAGCATCTGCCTTCGGCTCAGGTCTTTATCCCAGGGTCCTGGGATCGAGTCCCACATCGGTCTCCCTGCTCGGTGAGGATCTAGCTTCTCCCTCTGCCTGCTCTGTCTGTGGCTCTCTCTGCTTATGTTCTTTCTCTCTCACAAATAAATAAATTAATAAAAAAAAAAAAAGAACAGTGAAATAAAGTCATTCCAAAAAAACTTGAGTCTGGAAAGAAAAGGGTCTTCCTCTGCTGGAGATGTGTTGATTTTATAAGAAAACTGGTCTATAAGGTCCTTTTGAAGGATGAACTTAGAGCCCAGATTTAAGCTAAGTGAGAGGTCTCCCATTTTCTGACCAACTCCTCAGGGAGAGTGTGATTTGGAAGTGAATGGCATCCACGGGATAAATCTTTTGCTTTAGGACGCGGCGAATGGCACGTGAAAACTATCCCCAAAGTCGCCATTATTACTCACAGTCCTGGAGGGGAAGTTGTCTCCTGTCTGGGCCTTCTGGAGACCCAGACCCATAGTTTGCCAGCCCCTGCCTGCGTTTCCCCTGGACATGCCGCCAGGCATCCGGACACCTTGGTTTTCCCACTCCTGCCCCCTTTGTGTCCCCTAGGTGCCCCCTTGGATCTTCCTTGCCAGTGGTTGTTGACAACATTCCTGATTCCTGACACCTTGTGTGGACATGGTAGTGTCGCAGAGCTCCCTGGGCTTCCCTGGGCTAGAGTCTTTTAACGTGCCTCCAATAAATTATGAGGAATTTGGAAAGGGTCAGAACCTTACCTGGAAGCTTTTGTATTGGGCTCCTTCATAAAGGAGGGCAGCATGAAGATGAAGACGACCAACACGGCCAAAACCAAGAGACATTTGGTGGCATGGTCCAGATGACTGAGTCGAGGCAGCCAGGTCCTCATGGTGGTGGGTCAGGCGCTGCAAGAAGGTTCTGCATATCCTGGAGCTTCGCTTCGATACAGACCGCAGATAGTTTGAGCGCTGAGGTCTCCTGGCCAGGGAGTGCACACCTCTTATCTTAACAATGAGCCACTCAGTCTATCAGGAGCTGCCACCCCTGCTTTGTGAAGGCTTATAGGCTGGTGTGGCTTGAAGGAAGAGAAACTCCTTTTGTTCAAACAAGTTTACTTTCCTTTTCATTGTCTCAGAAGCCAATTTCTGCATGTAGAGCTTTATGAGAAACACACATGTGTTATAGGGAACCTCACTTTTATCAGGTTCCAAACCCTTGGGGACCCCGGGCAGCTGCACGGACTGGAAGATCCTTGCGTGGCCTCCATGCGCAACATGATCTTTACGAGAAAAGTACAGGGAATCTGTTTAGCTTGGAGATCCCTCTAGCAATCTTCCCTCAAAGAACATTGTGCCGCCAGAGACTAGAGCTATGAGGACAATCTCATTTCCAAAGCGTTCCAGAGTCATACACGGCTCTCAATCCTGGGTGCACATTTGAATCACTTGGGAAGCTGTACTACACCCCAGTGCCCAGACTGCACTGAAAATAACGAAGCCAGAATCTCTGGGGCTGGCTATTTTTCCAGCAGGGGTATTTTTTTTGAGTTCCCCAGGTGATTCCAATGTGCAGACAAGCGGAGGAGTGATTTACAGTCATCTGGCTCAACCTTGCCTGCTCCTCTTCTGCAGTCATGGCCTTGACAGCCCTGAGCAGCATGCTTGCAGACGAGAGTGCTGAGCCAGGCCCCCGGGGGCCATCCGTGTGCAGTAATGCTCTTGCAGCTACTCGAGGCGCTGGGCGTTGTTGTCAACCCCATTTTACCGTTGGGGAAACTGCCTTTGTAAGCAAGCACCTTGCCCTAGATCTGAATGAGTCATCATCTTGGAGACCCATCCAAGTGACCTAGAGACTGCATAGTACCACCTGAGAAATCATTAACTCTGCTTTAATATGAAGAATAAAAGGCATGATGCTTAGAGGAAATGTGCAACTCAGAGGAATAATGCCGAGTTTGGTTGTAGAAAACAGAAAATTCAGAGAAGCAGCCCCCCCATAAAGAACTGCGGGTTATTAATTTTTAAAATATTGCTCACAGGATATTAAACCTCACAGGTGTTTCCCAGCAGTTGAAATGGGGAAGATGCAGCTTGGAATAATAAGCCCTGTAGGTCACGGGATCCGGATTCATTGTTCACACATGACAGGGTATATTCAGAGGAATGCACAGCTTCCCATTCTGTACCCAACGTCCTTGGCCTTCACCCAGGACACGCACCAGTAAATGCTTAAACTGCCTTCCCCAGGCAGGATGAAAAAGGTAAGACATGCTTCTGAGTGGCTGGGAGTAATACAGACACACGGTGGGCTTCCTTTGCTCCATACCATGCCCTGGAACTCGGGCACTATTACGGCGGATGGGCTGGGAGCAAGGAGAAAAGTTCCTCTCAGTACTTTTTGAATCTCTCTCTCTGTCTGAACACACCTAACCTGTAAGTGCCTATAAACATTTTCTGAATAGACCAGGGTCAAATCATAACCCTGCCTTAACTGACCCTTAACTGACCCGAATTTCCCTGTGCACTTGCCATGAACAATTACCCTACACCCTGGTGCCTGTTTGCAATGCCAGGCAAATGAAGTGCACAGGGGGAAGGCATTTTCTTACCCTCAGCCCTGGTTCGACGGTAAGGAGCGTCTCTTTCATCTCACCCCCTGCTCTGGAGAAGGCTCCCGGGGTCAGTGTTCTCTCTGACTTCCGGAGCGTGGAGATCTAGGTGGGCTCCTGGGTGCAAGCTGTGCGGCTCACCACCTCAGGGGTGGGTTGAACTTGGAGCTATGGAAAGCCTGCAGAGGGGGCGGGGGCTGGGCATGGAGAGGGGGCCCGATAATCCAGAATTCTAGCTTCCTGGTCCTCAGGGGCCCCCCAGTGCTGCTGCAATGTGTGCTTATGTGCCACGTGAGATGCAGAGAAACACGGGTTCTAGTGGAAACAGGCTCTCCAAATGGGTATCCAACCTTCACCACTGTTCCACGTTCAGTAAGGCCGACTTTCCTCTCCCTTTTAAAGCTTTTGACTTTAGTCTTTATATACCTGCCAACAGGATGCATGAGACCTTACATGCAGATAAAATTGTTAAAAAGATTATTTTCAGGGCGCCTGGGTGGCTCAGTCGGTGAGGCATCTGCCTTTGGCTCAGGTCATGATCCCAGGGTCCTGGGATCGAGTCCCGAGTCAGGCTCCCTGCTCCTCGGGGAGTCTGCTTCTCCCTCTCCCTCTGCCTGCCGCTCCCCCTGCTTGTGTGCTCTCTCTCTGTCAAATAAATAAATAAAATCTTTAAAAAAATAAAAGATCATTTTCGGTAAAAGGTAAGATCGCGACTCTCATATGGATAGGAAACCTGAAAATGTGTTAAGGATTTTTTACTACTCATGAGAGAACCGGGCAGATGTAATAATTTATTCAAAAGAGAAGGTGCAGAGGCACAAATTAATATAGAGTAAGGATTGCTAACCATGAATTGCAAGCGGGGACAAAACTGGTTTTTCCACAGGGAGGACAGACAGGACAGAACCTGCATGGCTATCAACTCCCTACAATTTACAGAATTGTAAAATAGTTCAGAGACCATGCTGGGCTAGAATCAGCTCAGCTGGAGGGATGTCTCCTAGACGATGCATCCTTTTCCACAGACATACAGCAGTGTTTCTAGAGTGAGTATACCTTGGAACCACTCCAGGACTGGAGTTGTTGAAAACGTCCCCTCCACTGGAAGAGACTTTTGGTGACTTAGGGGAATGCTGGATTAAATGGAAAGAGGTCAGTTTGTTAGGGACGGTGAGTAGCGGCATTCCATGCCCCTTTATATGTCCTGCCTTCTCTATTTTCTGTACCAGGCCCACCCCCAACTTTTTTAAAACAGCCTGATTGAGATATAATTTATATACTATCTAGTTTGCACAATTAAGTGTACAATTCGATGGATTTGAGTCTATTTCCAGAATGATGCAACCGTCACAATAATCTAATTTAAAAAAAATTTTTTTTTAAGATTTTATTTTTAAGTCATCTCTACAGCCAACATGGGGCTTGAACTCACAACCCCGAAATCAGGATTCCCACGCTCCGCTGACTGAGCCAGCCAGGCACCACTCAGTAATCTGATTTTAAAACATTTTCATCACACTCAAAGAAAAAACCTTATGCCTTAAAGGGGAGCAAACTAAGAAACTGCAGGCATGAGAGAGAAGCTCTGAAGACCAAGTATAAGTTTCCCTTTTATAAGAGACGTTCCTATTATAAGGGAAATCTCCATTTGTAAGGGTGTCTCCTTCCATGTACCAGGAAGAGAAGGATACTGAATTCTCTAGAAACTCTTGCCAACGAAGATGGCATGGACTTAGATCTGCACAGCAACCTCACCCTCATGAGCAATCAAAACTGGGACACCTGAGTGGTTCAGTCAGTTGAGCATCCAACTCTTGATCTCAGCTCAGGTCTTGATCTCAGGGTGGTGAGTCTGAGCCCCGCCTTGGGCTCCATGCCCAGCATGGAGACTACTTAAAAAAAAAAAAAAAAAGGCACTCAAAACCCGGCAGATTCAGGAAAATCTCCACTTCTTCCTCCCCCCTCCCCCAACTGCCTAAAAAGAACTCAGGCAGAGGACCTGCTCCAGGAACTGAGCTGTCACCATGGATAACTTTGTTAGGTTGGGAACAGGGAGGCTAGGCAGGGAGGAAGCTAGCAAGGCCTGGTCGATCGAAGTCCTCTCTGTCCCATTGTTTCCGAGTGGCCCCGCAAACATTTCCTGGTTTTCATCTTCCTGTGAAGTGCATTCCTTCCACTTGAAGTCCCAGGACCCTACCCGCTCCTCCTTAGTTCAGGATGACCTATGCACCTCATTGCACCTGACTGTCTTTGGAATTTCCATGTCTGTGTGGATTCCCAGCACGTATGCTATTAAATTGGATTTTCTTCTGTTAACGTTCCTCATGTCAATTTGATTCTTAGTCCAGCTAGAAGGCACTTGATAGTATTTAAAGTGATGGTTTTGGCCATTTAGGGGAGCTACTCTTGTTTTCCTGGGTCTCTCCCATGTATACAGGAGGGATGCATGTTATTCAACCTGTTTTTCTCCTGTTCATCCGTCTTGTGTCAATTTAATTCTTAAACCAGCCAAAGAACCTAGAAGGGCAGAAGAAAAACTTTGCTACCCCTGCAGCCCCTGACTTGGCCACTTGTTGCCTTGTTGTAACCATTGTATGTCTGGATACTTCTTTATTTGTTTAATTCTTAAATAATTCTGTAAAGTCTATTTCCTGGTTTGTGTGCAGACTGTGAAGCTTCCATTGTCTCTGCTCAGATTATTTTTTTTCTTTATTTTATTTTAAAGATTTTTTTAAAAATTTATTTATTTGACAGAGAGACACAGCGAGAGAGGGAACTCAGAAGCAGGCTTCCCGCCAAGCAGGCAGCCCAATGGGGGGCTCGATCCCAGGACCCTGGGATCATGACCTGAGCCGAAGGCAGATGCTTAAAGACTGAGCCACCCAGGTGCCCCTCTTCTTCTTTTTAAAATATTTTTTATTTTTCAGGGGTGCCTGGGTAGCTCATTCGGTCAGGCATTTGCCTTCAGCTCGGGTCATGATCCCAGGGTCCTGGGATCCAGCCCCACATTGTTACTCATGCTCTTTGTCGTTATCTCTGTCTCTCTTTCAAATAAATAAATAAAATCTTTTTAAAAATATATTTTTTATTTTTCAGCCTGGCTTTCTATAGGTCACCCTAGGTCAGCATAAGCCACTTGTTGGACAAAGATTGTGCTTAAGCTCCCTTAGACAGTTAGGTTTTTATTTTTTTAGTATTGAGTGTGTGTGTGTGACTTGGAATCTGCTTTCACAGTTTAGGATCTTACAATTTTGCCCCTATTCATCCAGGCACTAGTAGCTTAAAAGTTCCCCCTTCTAACTATTTTCCTTTTCTTTTTGTTTCTTTTTCTTTTTCTTTTTTTTTTAAGTAGGCTCCATACACATTGTGGGCTTAAACTCATGACCTGAGATCAAGAGTCACATGCTCTACCAACTGAGTCAGCCAGGCACCCCAAAAGTTCCTCTTTCTGAGGGGAAGCAGCCTTAGGCATTTACACAGTGTTCCAGGCCACCAAGAATAAGTGTGATTTTATTTTATTTCATGTACTTATTTTTCCTTTTAAAGTAAGGCAGACTGCCATGTGCAGTCCCTCATTTGGATGTGTCTGGAGTCTTGGAAGCTTGACTACCCTTATGTTCTCCTATAAATGGACCTTGAGAGCTCCTTTAGCCATTCTAGCAGGAGAGGGCAGATATTTGTATGCCCTTGACCAAATAATGGTCCTCCTCTGTCAGGGAAGGTCTTCCTATTACACCGAGTACACAGCTTTGGGAGGGATGCACATGGAGTGGTGAGGGACGATGGGGACACCACCTAGCCAGCCAGATCAGCCAAAACAACCCTGGAGGTGATGGTGTGATGGGTATCATGGCCTGATCACTCTCACAGCCAGTGTGATCTTATTTTTAAGTCTGAATTCTTGGGTCTGAGTAGCTTTCTGGTCAGATGTGTTTGGTCAGATGTGTTTCAGTCCCTTGAGCCCACTAAGGCTCCTGCCCTTTGCTGATGGGTCTTTGTGGTATGGAAAATTCTCTGAACTCTGTTCCACATCCTGCTCTGACTGTTTCAGCATGGGTATGCATGCTTTCTGGACCCCCAGGAATGAGTGGGATCCTGTGAGGACTCATCTTGGCTGTCTCTTTCTCTGGTTCTCTCTGTTAAACTTCTGGGTGGTCTGCTATTTTGCTTGTCTCTACTAGGATCATGGAGCTACCATACCTTTTAATGGTTTGCCCAAAATGTTTATATCTCTGAAGAACCTACAAACCTTCACAGCACCGAGACACTGTTGCCTTTGACTTTGACGATATAGGGCAAAGGATGTGAAGAAGCCTTTCTCTGGGGCCTGAGCAGTGTTAGTCATAAAAGCATATGTTGAGCACCAGCTTCAAGTGACAGGTGTACACCGGTCTTTGATAAGTCTGTGTTTGTACATATGTGACATGGGGCCTTCTGAAGTGTGGGGTCCAGGCCCAGGGCTCCTCTTGTCTCTGTCTTAATGTAATATTATTCTACACCCCTTTGGCCAAACTTCTCTTCTCTTCTCTTTTCTCTTCTCTTCTCTTCTCTTCTCTTCTCTTCTCTTCTCTTCTCTTCTCTTCTCTTCTCTCTTCTCTTCTCTTCTCTCCTCTCCTCCCCTCTCCTCTCTACTCCTCTCCCTCCCCTCTTTTTTCTTTCTTTCTTTCTTTCTTTCTTTTTTTCTTTCTCCTCCCTCCCTCCCTCCCTTCCTTCCTCCCTCCCTTCCTTCCTTCCTTATCTAGAATGCCCTGGTACACAAAGCTACAGTATTTTACAATATTTGTCTTTATAACAGGCTCAACTGGCATATTCATTTCTTAGAAGTTTCTCACAGAAACAGAAAGGCAAACATAATGCCAATTGGTTAAAAAAAACAGAATTTTAATTCATGAGTCTTTGTTGTCTGATGAGGGAATCGATGATTAAGGGTGCCCTAGGCAAGCGTTCACTATTACTAGACAGCCTCTCTTCCATACAGAATGTCCTATCTCCCGGTGGTCATGGTCAGAGGTGTGTTTGTCTTGGAACACTGAATCTGGATGGGGTGTCCTGTCAAGAGCCCTCTGGGCTACTGTGGTGTTTGTGGAGGAGGCTAGAAAGGCCAGGCGGACCCTGATGGACCTCCTTGACAACATTTCTTCGATCTCCAGATGCAATGACAGTATTCCAATTCTCTTAAGACTAATAACAAAGCAGAATCCTACTTCATTTTCTAAGATCATAGCCTCTCCTTCCTCAGCACATGGGAAAGCGTCTGCCCTTCCCACGTCCTCTCCTCATGGAGAAGTTCGTCCGATGGAAAGGTGAACGTACCGCCACAGCCCAGTGTCAGGGTGAAAGTGCTATTGAAAAGAAATATGGCATGTGGGGCGCCTGGGTGGCTCAGTCATTAAGCGTCTGCCATCGGCTCAGGTCAGGATCCCAGGGTCCTGGGATGGAGCCCCGCATCGGGCTCCCTGCTCGGTGGGAAGCCTGCTTCTCCCTCTCCCACTCCCCCTGCTTGCGTTTCCTCTCTCACTGTGTCTCTCTCTGTCAAATAAATAAAATCTTAAAAAAAAAAAAGAGAGAGATGGCACGAGATCAAAGTTTTTCCTGGTGAATTTGTTCATTTCACACTTATTGAGAGACTCCTGTATGCTGGGCTTCTGGGTGACTCCATAATGGAAGACATGCAGGGTCACTGGAGGCCCAGGGCTAGGGGGTGCTGACCTGGGGGTGCATGAATACAAAAAGGTTCCCCGGGCAGTGCTCCCAACATGACCAGTGAGGCCCACAGGATAACGTGGGACATGGACGCATAAAAGGCAGCACCAGGAAGGCTGAGGACGTGCTTGAAGCAGGAAAACTCCACCCTGCCCACATCCCAGCCCCGAGTGCCATCAGTACCTAGAGAGGAAAGGCTGAGAGTGAATGGCCAAATTGTACTGCAGGCCACCTGCAGCGTTAATAATTGCTGTGCAGAAGGCAACTTTGTGGAGAGGTTTTCTGGGTTGGCAGGAGATTGATTTTTGATGATACTTCCCCAACCCCAGGCCCTATGGGTGCTGCAGACACACAGATAGAGTCCTGACCTCACGGACACTACCTGCCAGGGCAGAGACGGATGAGAATCAGTTAAACGGACAGTGATTGGTTCTGGGAAGGGAAATGAGGGGCTTGAGAGCTGTGGTCAGGGACGGCCTGTCCGGGGAGTGAGCAGGTGAAGGAAGGAGGCGAGCCACGAGACAGACATGGGCAATCACCTGTTGCTCCCCCTGCTTGTGTTCTCTCTCTCTGTCAAATAAATAAAATCTTTAAAATATATAGAGAGAGGGGTGGGAGGATGGGTTAGCCTGGTGATGGGTATTAAGGAGGGCACGTACTGCATGGAGCACTGGGTGTTATAAGCAAACAATGAATCATGGAACACTACATCAAAAACTAATGATGTAATGTATGGCGATTAACATAACATAATAATTAAAAAAATAATATATATATATAAAACAAAACAAAAAAACAATGACTAGTCCTCAAGTAAGAGGGCTGGACAGCACATTTGTCACACGGAGTCCATCCTACTGGGGGGACCATCTGTGTTAACTGGCTTTGAACAAAATAAATGAGGCTCCTGCCCTCCCACAGAAACTGGGTGAAGGGAGTGCCATCTTCCTCGATCACGTTTCCAAGAGATGCTTCCGGGAGTCTTTGAGAAAGACATTCCTGGGTCTGGCAAGAAGATTCTTCAGCTTTAAAAAGACTCACATACATTTCAAATGGACAGAGGAAGCACTTACAAGTTTTCTAAAGCAAACGCTAAGAAAAGGGACGGGGAGCGAAATCTCTATCTTTATTCTCAACAGAGGAATTAAGCGTCTTATTATTTTTATTTTTTTTTTTAATTGTATCTGCTCTTAGCCTAGAAAAGCAGAGCATGTGGGGGCCTCGCAAGTCTCAGTGAGGAGTTTGGGTTTATTCTGAGCTTGATGGGAAGGCTGGGGAGGTATGAGCAGGACAGTGTTCTAAAGGCTCAGTCTGGGTGCTGAGCGGACACTTGGCCCCCAGGCTTGGCCTGATGCCTGTAGCAAGGAGGGGGACTTTGGAGGCTCCGGAAGGTTGAGAATGGCGCTGATTTCCTTTGATGGCTTGTGCCTAGGAGCCAAGCGGGTCTGCTAACTCCAGCACTTGTCGCACTGAGCAGGGCTGTTTCTTTGCATTGTTCCGCCGAAGCCCCGGATTCCTGTATAATGAGTGTCATCTGGTCGTTATGGAATATACCCATCATGTTTGCACTTTTCTGGTCTTTTCTCTAGGACAGTGCTCAAATGTTTCAAACTTCTCCCTAAAAGGTGGAAGTAAGGTGGAGCTTTGGGAAACAAATTCTGAGGAGCTATTTATGAGAAGAGTAAAGAAATGTTAATGAAGGCAGGGCACAGCGAAGTCAAGTAAGGTAGACAGTACTGTGTGCAACCGTAGGGCAAGGCTGTGAATGTGGCCAGCTCCTGAGAAAGCCAACAAAGAGAGACGGCATTACTCGAATCAGACCCAAACCAGGGTTTTTTTTCAGGTTTTCCACCTGGATCCTTTGTGCCCTCAATCCTCCTTTATGTAACCGTTTGTCAGTAGAATATTCCATCTAAACAAACAGGTCTCTGAAAAGAAGCAAACTGATTACATAGTTTCTTTTATGCTTGTGGCATAAAATCATAAATAGAATTACACACCATAGCGCTCTGAAAGTTTCCTCTCTGCCTTGCAAGCCGGGGGGGAGCTCATTCTTACCTGTCGAGATCCACCTGCTCACCTGAATTCTTGGGTTTGTGGTTGCTCTTATTTGCTCTTTGGCTATTTGTTGTTGTTGCTGCTGGTTCGTTTCTTTGTTTTGGAGCACTCACCCTATTTCTGGACCGCTGGCTGTTCGGAAATAAGAAGCTAATTGGATCTTTTTTCTCCATCTGCAGGAAGATTCGTTTTGTTTTTATACTTTTGCAAGGTCTTGGCTCTCAGAAAACGCACGTTTAATCTCACATGGGACATGGATGCTTTACCGTGGAGACCTTAGTCACCTAATTGCACAACTGCCACTGATAAAAGCAACAGTTGGCCAA
This sequence comes from Leptonychotes weddellii, assembly GCF_054177405.1. NCBI lineage: Eukaryota > Metazoa > Chordata > Mammalia > Carnivora > Phocidae > Leptonychotes > Leptonychotes weddellii. The sequence continues at coordinate 4,599,291 of NC_138383.1, read as the reverse complement.
GTCATAGAACAAGAAGGGTCTTTGGGTAACTTTGGGAGTGAAAGCCCTCTCGTCCTTGGGCAGTTCTCTCCCTTCTCCGGGGCGAGAGGCTGTTTTTCTGCAGCTCTGTGCTGTAACTGGGCATCAGTGGGTTCCACAGTGAGCAGGCCCCTCTTGGCAGCAACACTGAATGCATTTCATCCCTTCCCTGTCTCGCTCATTACACCCAGCCACTAGTTAGCTGTACAATCGTGAGCAAATCACACATTAATGGTTATAATAACAGTTCACAAGGGCGCAGACTCTGTTCTAACCCATTACATATATTGTCTTATACCTCATAACAACCCAATGATTGGCAATTAAAATCCCCATTTTAGGGTGCCTGGGTGGCTCAGTCATTAAGCGTCTGCCTTCGGCTCAGGTCATGATCTCAGGGTCCTGGGATCGATCCCCATGTCGGGCTCCCTGCTCGGCGGGAAGCCTGCTTCTCCCTCTCCCACTCCCCCTGCTTGTGTTCCCTCTCTCACTGTGTCTCTCTCTGTCAAACAAATAAATAAAATCTTTAAAAACAAAATCCCCATTTTAGGGGTACCTGGGTGGCTCAGTCAGCTAAGCGTCTGCCTTCAGCTCGGGTCATGATCCCGGGGTCCTGGGATCGAGCCCTGCATTGGGCTCCTTGCTCTGCAGAGAAGCCCCGCTTCTCCCTCTCTTCCCCGCTTGTGCTCTCTCACTGTCTCTCCTTCTTTGTCTCTCAAATAAATAAATCTTTTTTAAAAAATCCCCATTTTATCAATAAAGTGAAGCACACAGTACCTTGCCCAAGGCCCCTCAGCTGGGAAGCAGCACAGCCAGGATTTGGGCACTTGCACCACGATGCTGTGTGGCCCAGGGCTTTGTTAAACCTTAGCGTGGTCATCTGTAACATGAGCTAGTTGACCAGATGTTCTCAAAGCTTCCAAAGAGCCCTCATGCGTCCGTGATGGTCAGCGGCTCACTAGTTTGAGTGCCGAAGAGGAATGTTCTATATCAGCTCTGTTCATTCCCCAGAACTTACCCCAGCAGACAAGTTCAGAAACCACTGCAGGCGGGAGGAACCGAATAGGGCTCATCTTCATGGACCAGTCTTCATGGAGCTCTGTGTGTCTGACTATCAGTGTCTTGCCCCATGTCATCATTCATACACTAGATGAAATTCTTGCCTCAAATAGAGTCTCAAAAGTTTCTGGAAACAACTGGTTCTGGGGCTGTTTAATGAAACTAAAGTAAGTTAAGCCCTTCTACACCCCAACTGGAATTGGTTTCTCTGTCCTTCACACTCACTTGTACCCTACCAAGATTCAATCAATGATGCTTGTCCCATGTCTTCTTGGTTTCTCCCTTGACGATACAGTGTTTGGTTTTTTTCTTTTTTCTTTTTTTTTGAGCCAGGGACCAACTCACTTGTATGTCTTTCCCGTGGCCCAATCACTATCGTGTAGTTGGCATTTAGTGAATGTGTGGCAAATCAGCTGAATCAAAACAAAACAAACAGACGATAACATGTAGCATAAGCCCTGGCAGGCGTTTCTCCCTCTCTCTTTTTTGTGATCCAAGTGTTTTATTTAAGCTTTACTTGCCAAGGCATCCACTTCTCAGAGGTACCCACTTCAAAGACCACTATCTCAAATAAACACATTACCAGCGACCCCACTCGATAAAGAGCTGGCTGTCTCCTCTGCACTGAGGATCTTGGTTGGCTTCAATAACTGACCATTTGGGCCGCCTTGCCTGTTCTCTTCCCATTTTTAAATTCCTGCTGTTGTGTTTTAAATTCACTAATAAGGCCGAAGCCCTCCAAATCCCAGGTCCCCTCCCTCCACCCTAATAAAAGCAAAACCCCAAGCCTGCACTCCTCTCTCTCGCTCTCTCTACCTGTAACCTCGCTCTGTGGCCCCAGCTGTGTGGTGTAATTTCCAGGTTCTGTTAAGTCATCAACCTCTATCTTTCAAAATTTCCTGATGGTTGTTGCTGAAGGGCACCTTGGCATCGTGGTAAGAACCACCAGGGCCCGTCCACTTGTAACGCTGGTTTGGAGGAGAGGGGGATGTGTGAGGGAGGCTCACCCAGGCTGGGACTGCCACAAAGCAATAGAAGACACTTGTTTTCCAGCCCAGGATTAGGTGTGGTCAAAGAAGCACCCAGCCTAGTCCAGGAAAAGGGCTTGGGAAGAGATAGAACTAAAGCTCTCTGGGCCTGCTATTATGTTGCAGGTCCAAAACACCTGCAAAATGGAAATTTCACATTAGTTACGTAGGGGCCAGCGCAGGCTGCCCCAAGATGGGCCATTTTGGCATGAAGACTATCTTGAGATAAAAAGTAATCAAAACCCAGCAGATTCAGGAAAAGCTCTTTACTCCCTCCTCCCCTCCAACAGCCTAAAAGGAACTCAGGCAGAGGACCTGCTCCAGGAACAGAGCTGTCACCATGGATAACCTCGTTAGGATGGGAACAGGGAGGCTAGGCAGGGAGGAAGCTAAAAAGGCCTGGTCGATCGAAGTCCTCTCTGTCCCATTGTTTCCGAGTGGCCCCGCAAACATTTCCTGGTTTTCATCTTCCTGTGAAGTGCATTCCTTCCGCTTGAAGTCCCAGACCCCTACCCCCTCCTCCTTAGTTCACAATGACCTATGTACCTCATTGCACCTGTCTGTCTTTGGAATTTCTTTCTTTCTTTTTTTTTTTTTTTTTAAGATTTTATTTATTTATTTGACAGAGAGAGACACAGCGAGAGAGGGAACACAAACAGGGGGAATGGGAGAGGGAGAAGCAGGCTCCCCACTGAGCAGGGAGCCCAATGTGGGGCTCGATCCCAGGACCCCGGGATCATGACCTGAGCCGAAGGCAGACACTTAATGACTGAGCCACCCAGGCGCCCCTGTCTTTGGAATTTCTGTGTCTGTGTGGATTCCTCAGATGTACAAAATTAGATCTTCTCCCTAATCTGTCTCATGTCTGGTTGACTCTTAGCCCAGCCAGAAGGACCTTCAAAGGGACAGGGAATTCTTGCTCCGTGACAATTAACCTTCAGTAATATGGCCATTCCATGCATCCGATGTTCCCTAGGATTCTTTCTGTGTGACACCAAACTTTGCTGTCTGCAGGCCGTTAACAAATAAGAGGCAGGGTGAGTAAGGGTCTTCTGTCTGACATACTTGTACCAAGGATAGAAACCTAGGAGGATGTCCATGAAAGAGGAGAAGGGGCTCCTCTGGGCACCCCTTTTGAGCCATGCCTAATAAGAAGAAAATGCCATTTCTCTAGACTCAATATATCAGCATATTTTTGCTAATATTTGAATTTTTACTAACCTTCTTCCCAAGGTTCAAATTTCGAAAATGAATCCCTCCATCAGAATTGTATCTTGAAAATGGAAAAGCTGGATTTCCTCCAAAGGATCTAAGTAGGAAATACCTTACTGCCCAAACCAATGAGTGATGATGGTTGAGAAGGGGCAGTAGCTTCGGGGAGTGGTCAGAATCCAACTTCTCTGTCATATATGCCAAGGTGTTGAGTGGTATTCTCCATGTCATTCCAGAAATATGGCTAAGACTCAAAGCTGAAGACCAGAGATGCCAAGTGGCTGTGGGTGGGGGCAGCAATGAAGACAGGACCTCCGTGGGAAGGGGAGCCCAGTGTCTCCTGCTTACTGAGCTATAGCACCTTGGTGCTGCTACCAGCATGTATCTTTTTGGGGTAGGAACTTTTGAGAACAATTGACATATGTCCCCTGGGGCTTGGGGGTGCATACATGTGAACATACAGAGTATTCACAATAGAGTGACTGTTATTTCCAGTCTAGGGATTTCTTTCTTTCTTTTTTTTTTTTTTTTAAGATTTTATTTATTTATTTGAGAGAGCGAGCGAGAGAGAGAGAGAGAGAGAGCACATGAGAAGGGAGGAGGGTCAGAGGGAGAAGCAGACTCCCCGCCGAGCAGGGAGCCCGATGCGGGACTCGATCCCGGGACTCCAGGATCATGACCTGAGCCGAAGGCAGTCGCCCAACCGACTGAGCCACCCAGGCGCCCCCATCTAGGGATTTCTGAAGGCAGGATACCTGCTAGAGTGAGTGGCCTTTGCCAATGGAGTCTGAGAACACTGTGTGAGTCTGGGAATGAGGACGGGGTGCCCCCATGCCAGTCTCCCATGGCCCTTGGAAGGTGCAGAAAAGCCTCTGCATTTCCTGAGTTTCTATAAGAAGAAGCATGGAGGTCAGAGGAAGGGTGGGACCCACGGGCTGTCCAGGTGGCCTCCCGACCAAAAAATGGGCTCTAGAGATGGGGGAGTGGACTGCTGTGGGGTCAGGGAAGATGAGGCTGTCCTTTCTGAGGCGGCCTCAGTGATGGAGGAGACTGGGGGAAGCCCGCCGTCTATGCAAAGACCACTCTATGTCAGCGACCAGGAGTAGTAGATCGAACTAAGCCAAGCCTGACCCTGGGGCACACAGCCAGTTCAATGGAAAGATCCCTCTCCCTCCCTCCCCACACCAGGGGAGCTTGAAAGCCAAGCCTTTCCAAAAGAAGGAGCCTCTGTGCCCCCCCAACCCTGCCCGTCTCCCCATTCTCCCAGCAGCCAGTGGCTGAGCCTGTTCCCCCGCCCCCCATCCTGCCGAGGGGAGGGACCAGGAGAGAGCTGGCACAGAAAGGCTGAGCTGGAGGGAGAAATTAGAGAATTGTTTCCCTGTTGCTTCTCCAGGGTCAGTTGAAGCTCAATGAGACTACGCTTAGATTGTTTTGTCTGGACCAGAGTTTCCCTGTCCTTTGATGCCCTGGCCTCGGATACAGTTCTGTCCCGAGGCCCTTGTCTCAGACAGCCTGGAGCACTTTCTGCTACCCTCCCATCTGGGAAACAGACAGCAAGCGTGCAGGTCCCGTAGCACCCCAAGGGGAGGCCTTTTACTCTAGACTTCGTGGTTGTTGTAACCCTGGGGACAGAGTCTTCCGTAGAATCCAGGACAAAGGATTGCATATCATCATAAGAAGTTTGTTCTTTTCGGGCGCCTGGGTGGCTCAGTCGTTAAGCGTCTGCCTTCGGCTCAGGTCATGATCCCAGGGTCCTGGAATCGAGTCCCACATCGGGCTCCCTCCTCGGGGGGGGGGGAAGCCTGCTTCTCCCTCTCCCCCTCCTGCTGCTTGTGTTCCTGCTCTCGCTGTCTATCTCTCTGTCAAATGTATAAATAAAATCTTAAAAAAAAAAAAGAAGTTTGTTCTTTTAGGGGATTCACAGGAATAAGAGGGAGGATTGCTGATAGGAAAGCAGCTGTCTCCGAGAGTTAAGAAGCCTTCTGACCACAGAGGGAAGGACTGTGCCAAGAACAACAGCCTCCGGGGATAGGCAGGCCGGCTGGCCTGGGACAAAGCAGGTCCTCAGTGGTACTGTGTATTTATTGTTTAATTATAACCAGTGTTCAGTTTTGCTCGGCTACCCTATGTTCATCCGGTATTCTGACACCTCCTCAATGGCCTCCTGATGGCCTGGTTTCTGTGTTTGCCTTTCCAATAACTACAATAAATCAATAATGTTAGAGAATTAAACACAAGTCCATCTTCCAAGCCAGAAGATAAGATAGTCTGCCATTAAAAAAGGAGCAGGTGAACGACTCAGGGATTACACCCAAAGCCAGTCCGGTGGACAAACATCCGCAAGTCCTCCTGATTTTCCTGGTCAGAAGAGCTGGGTCCACCAAAGCCAGCCTGGAACCGCTATTCCCCCAGATGCGGGGGCCCCGGTGCGGTCAGGGGGTCAGTCCTGGGTGCTACACACCTACCCCCAGCTTGCACTCGTATCTGGCCTCCACCAGCAGCTGTCACCAGGATTCAGTCCTTTTCTCTAAATCCCGTTGTCCATGGAAGGAAACCAGGGAGCTCTGGAGAAGTAGCCAATTAGACTCCAGAGCAGGAAATGTACACATGGACTTGGGACATCTTGTTATTGCAGAAAGCAAGGAAGCTATCAAAGATGAATCGTGTTAGAAGTTCACAGAATCCCCTAAAGAACTGGCCTGTACTCTTCAAAAATGTCAAGGTTACAAAGGACAAAGAGACTGAGGAGCCATTCCAGATTAAGGGAGACAAGAGAACCAAATGCAGTGCTTAATCCCTGATTGGATCCTGGAATAGGTTGTTTTTTTGTTTTTGTTTTTGTTTTAGGTAAGACACTTTGTTGGGACAACTGGCAAAGTATGAATACATCATAGATGAAAAAATGAAAGTATACCTGCTAAACTGATAGTGATCATTGTTCATGACTATGTGAGAGTATGTCCTTGTTCTTAGGAAACAGACACTCTCCTGTTTGGAGGACAAGGAGCATCCTGTGTGCAATTCACACTCACGTGGTTAAGATGTTATACATATGAAAGAGAAAATGGTTAAACAAACGCGATCAAGTGCTAACAATTGGGGAACCTGGAGGAAGGGTCTGTGAGAGCCCTTTGCACCATTCTTGCAACTATCCTGTAAATCTAACATTATTAAAACAAAAAAAACAAGGTCACAGGAGTCAACGTAAAAGGTTTCCTTTCCTATATAAACTGTGTTTTAAGGAATCCACAAAACTGATAAGGGGAAGTTCTTTATAGACTTCAAGTTAGTAAGTGCAGGAAGAATACGAGAACTGGAAACTCAACATTTTACAGCTGTAATCATCCTATCCTAGCACTGCTAACTGTGGAACTCCTGAGGCCACCCGTGAAGAATTCTGGCCCAAAACAGTGCACTTGAACAACTGAACCTTTATAGCTAACCACCAGTTCGCAGGAAATACGGGGTATAGAGGAATAGGGAAACTGTACCTTAAGGACACCAGCAGCCAAATCCAGATGGTGGACTATTCTATAAGACGTATGAGTTACCTGGTTTCTCTATCACATCAATGCCATTTAAAAAAAAAAAAAAGGAGGGTAGATAGACTGTTAGCTAATAAGAGACTTGAGACATAATGACTAATTGCAGTGTGTGGCTCTTGTTTGCATTCTGCTTTGAACAAACCAGCTAATTTAGACAATCAGAGATTAGGTAATATTAAGGAATTATTAATTTTATTAAGGGTGACAGTGGCACATGACTATGGTTTTTTCCAAATGTTTTTATTAAAGATGCAGGGGCGCCTGGGTGGCTTAGTCGTTAATCGTCTGCCTTCGGCTCAGGTCATGATCCCAGGGTCCTGGGATCGAGCCCCGCATCGGGCTCCCAGCTCTGCGGGAAGCCTGCTTCTCCCTCTCCCACTCCCCCTGCTTGTGTTCCCTCTCTCACTGTGTCTCTCTCTGTCAAATAAATAAAATCTTTATTAAAAAAAAGATGCATATTAATGTATTTATGGGAGAAATGACACAATGTCTGGGCTTGTCTTTAGAAGGCTGGCAAGGGGTGAGGGGTTTAGATGAAATAAGATTGGCAAGGCATGGGTAATCACTGAAGCTGAGTGATGAGGATGTAGGGTTTCATTACCTGATTTCCTCTACATTTGTGTATGTTTGAAATTTTCCATATAAAAATCTTTAAATCAATTATGCCCAATGACTGCAATTTAGATTCCATTATTTCAGATGACTATTCCTTTTCTCCCGCCAGTCAAGGCTTCAGGAAATACGGTTCAGAGTCTCTCTCTGGTCCTTGCCTGGTGGTCTGGTGTCTATTTTGATCCTGCTGGTGAGTGGCCCGCCTGCACTTTCCTGCTGATTAGAAAGAAATCTAATTTGACTGGACTTCAAACCCAGATTGCAGTCATATGAAATTAAAATGCAACCATCCAACTCATGATGTCATTTACCTGTCTCTCTTTCAATTAATGTCCCTGGTCTCACTTGATCACATACCTGAATTTTCGACAAAGAAATGAGTTCCACAAATGTAGAATGCAGAAAGTCAAGTGTTTACAGAAAATTATATGGTCTTTACTGTATAATATGCAGACTTGAACTTTGCCACGTGTACCCCTATTCAGTAGTGAGGTTGACATGTCCGTGACATTCTTATCTGAAAGTAATTCACTAATGAAAACTCTGGAAAGATGAAAATAGTAAAGTCCCAATTAAAAGTTGTGACTGAATTTCATAAGTTGTTCTCAAGAAGTAGACTCTCAAGGATATTCTTCTCTTAAGCTCCACAGTTCACTCCTCCCTAGGCTATATAATCTTTTGCTATCCACTACTGTGGAAACCAAGATGAAACACATGGAAAAGCAGAAGAAATCTTGAACTATGGGAGAAGCAGATTAACTTCTTGCTAACAAGTATGATATAAAGAAAGAACATGTCAAAACTCACACGCTGCCCAGACAGAAACTTTGCAATACTCAGTCTCAAGCAATAGTTTGGACGTGAGTGGAAAAATTTAAATTCTAATGTTTGCACAATGAACATCGATTCTTCAATTTTGATCATCTCTTTGCCACAGAATTGATTTTTCATATTTGCTTGTACCAGGATGGGTTTTTTCTTCTTCTTCTCACCATCTTTTCTCCCTACCTCACTTCCTGAGTGGAAATCTTTGATAAGGGGAGAAAAAAAAAAGTCCTAGGGAAGAAGAGGGCATGTTTTGCTCTTACGCTTCCAAGTTGCCCAAAGATAAAAGAGAGAACATGGAAGGTGCTTGAGGAGGTGTCTGAACACAACACAGTTCCTGGGGCAGCCAGCCAGGAGGTCCTCGAGCTTGTCAGGCCAACTGCAAAGTTTGGGTGCTGGAGGTATCGCTGTCCCCTCAGGCCCACTTCTGGTTCTCTAGCCCTCATGGTGACTTGATCTCCCCATTTCCTTGCAGCATGTCCACCCCCCCAAGTCTGCCAGAGCTGGTTCCTACTAGCATGAACTCTAACCTATACAGTGTATAAGTGAAAAACAGTAATTCCAGCATTTGTAGAAATGATTTCCTCTGTTTGACCCCATCTTTGGTGTCTGATATCTGTATTATCTGTATTATTCGTGTGCTCACCTCCCCTGTGAGATCCCCTGTCCATGTTTACATTAAGGGCTGCAGGGTTGCCTGGGGCGTGGGGAGGGGGGATCAGAAGCACTAGGTGGCTCTACTGTGTATCTTCTTGGGGGAAGGGAGCTTGGTGCTTCTGGGCCGGTCCAAAAGGGTGTGGGGCATGGAGGAGGTTCTCCAACGGGTCACTGGGTTGGTCCCAGAGGAGTCCGCGCTGGGTTGTGTGGCAGCGCCGGAGGGAGCCGTTCTCTGCAGTACCCTGGGCTGTGTGGTTCCTTCTTCATCCCAGCCTCTCGGGGCTTCTCAGAACAAAGGCAGGTCCGCTGCAGACCCCCAGCTCTGCAGCCAGTGGGAGGAGATTTGAATGTCTCCGGTGGCTTCTTCACCCACACCGTTGGGCTCGTGACTCCGCCTCTCTATGCCTCAATTTTCTTGTCTGTAAAATGCAAATAATAATCACGGGGGACACATTGATGTGCCTCCCAGATTCCCCAGCGGGAAGGGAGGATTTTCCCTCTGCGGGAGCACTTCGCTGAAGACAGCAGGCCCCTTTCATTGCAGCCAGCATCCAAAGAGTGATGGACAAGGCAGTGTTAGGACATGGTCATCACACTCCACGCGGTCTACTCTGAATGGCCATCCTGGCTTCAGAACTCCCTCCGGGGTCTGCTGCTGCCCCTCTCTTCCTCTGGTAGGTGATGATGCTGGAGCACTCTCTCCTGAGCCTCTGGCACAGGGATCTCCACGTCAGAGATGCCTAGGCACCCAGCGTGCCACATACCGCTTTCTCATTAGGACTAAAGTGCACACAACTTAAAATTCTCATCGCAGAGCCAGGCACAAACACCTAAGAGAATTAGCTGTGCTATTACAAACCCAGGGCATGTCTTTTTTTTTTTTTCCTTATGATTAGAGATTTTTAAAAATCCTCTCAAAAGACCAAAAGAGGCAACCTCAGTATGTGCTCATGTTACCATTTTGACGGGAATGCCCAAAAAACGAACACAGAAGCAAGAACTCTTAGCTTTTTTGAGATCTAGTTCATATACCGTACAATTCATCTCTTGAAAGCAGACAATTGAGTGGCTTTTAGTATAGTCACAGAGTTTTGCAAACATGACCACAGTCAATTTTAGAATGTTTTCATCACTTCCCCAAAATACCCTGCGCGCACTAGTGGGGACTGCTCTTTCCTTCCGCCCCACCCCCAGTCCTAGGTAACCACCAATCTGCTTTCTGTGTCTGTAAATTTGCCTCTTCAGGACATTTCATATAAAGGGAATGATACAATGTGTGGTCTTTTGTGTCTGGGGTTTTCACTTAACATAGTATTTTCAAGGTTTATCCATGCTATAGCTACTTTGTTCGTTTTTATGGTTGAAGAATATTCCATTGTGTGGATAGACCACATTTTGTTTATCCATTAACCAGGTGATGGACATTTGGGTCGTTTTCACTTTTAGCTATTATGAATAATGCTGCTATGAACTTTCATATGAAAGTTTTTCTGTGGGCATAGTTTTTTGTTTTTCCCCCAGCTTCATCGAGATATAATTGACATATAACATTGTGCAAGTTTAAGGTGTATAACGCATTGATTTAATACACACACACAGCGGAACGATTCCTGCCACGGTGTTAGCTAATACCTCCAATCACGTCACATAATTAATTACCACTTGGGGGTTTTTTTGGTGAGTGTGGACATACCTTTTGATTTCACTTGGGTATATAGCTAGGAGTAAAATTTGCTGAATATGACAATTCTTTAATTTTTGGAGGAACTGCCACTGTTTCACAAAGCAGCTGCCTCATCTTACAGTCCCATCGCGAGTGTGAGGGTTCCAACTTCCCCACATCCTCATCAACCGCTCCTTTTTATCTGTCTTGGCCACTCTATTGGCTGTGAAGTAGTGGCTCATGTTTTTGATTTGCATTTGATTTGCATGTTGATCATCTTATTGGCCATTTGTATATCTTCTTTGCAGAAATGTCTACTCAGATCCTTTGCTTATCTTTTTTTTTTTTAAGATTTTATTTATTTATTTGACAGAGAGAGAGACACAGCGAGAGAGGGAACACAAGCAGGGGGAGCGGGAGAGGGAGAAGCAGGCTCCCCACTGAGCAGGGAGCCCGATGCGGGGCTCGATCCCAAGACCCTGGGATCATGACCTGAGCCAAAAGCAGACGCTTAACGACTGAGTCACCCAGGCGCCCCATGATCCTTTGCTTATCTTAAAATTGGGTTATCTTGAATATATATATATATATTTTTTAAAGGTTTATTTATTTGTTTTAGAGAGAGAGCACGTATGTGGGCAAGTGGGGGGAGGGACAGAGGGAGATGAAGAGAGAGAATCCAAGCAGACTTCCCGCTGAGGGTGGAGTGCCATGTATGTGGGCAAGTGGGGCTCAATCTCATGACCCTGAGATCATGACCTGAGCGGAAACCAAGAGTCTGGTGCTTAAGTAACAACCACCCAGGCACCCCGGTCTTCACAATTTTGAGTCCTGTTTCCCTTTCCATAAAAGAAGACGTTTACTGTGTCCTTCACAGATTTGTTGTGGAGATTTCACACAGGGCTCTGCACTTAGCATGCGCTCCAAAAAGTTAGTGAACTCTCATCTCACCCTGCTTTGAAAGTAGAAACCAAGTCAAATTCATTCAGCATTACATCAGCCAGTGCAGTGCTTTGCATGAAGGCAGGCTCAATAAACGTCTGAAAGCATAAATGTGCCAATTCACACTACTCAATATTCTAATTGGAATCTTATGTGCTTCACCCCCTTGCTCCCGTTACTTTCAGTGAAGCTTTTCTTCTGAGAACAATTTCCTTAATTTTATTCCCCTTGCCAGCTACCTCCTGTCCTGAAATTTAACTGGCGGCATCGCTGAAGCTGATTACAAGACAAGCAAAGACACCACCCAACAGGGCTGACGTGAATATGAGAACCCTTTGAAGGAGCTAAAGGACTGACAGCCTGTCAATACAACCTGTCCCCTTTTGGAGAGCTCAACAAAAAGTAATTAAAGTCATTACAGAAGTGAGAAAATTGAGATTTTCAAAAAACCCTGACTGCAGATTGACAGTTATTTAGCAGTTCAGTAACCCGCAACGACCCAGCCTGGTCTGAGGCATGGCCCTCGTTCTCATTTGTAGGGGACCAGGCTACCAGGCGGCCCGAAGATTCGAGGAGTGGGGGTGGGGTCCCTGCTAGGGTGTGGATGGATTTGGGTGGGTGGACGGGAGACCCCCAAGTCCTACTTGATTGCACACTTACTCAGCGGTGCATTAGTAAACCCGGCTGAGCTGCCTGGGCCATGACGTGAAAGCTCCAGCACAGGTGGAGCAAGGCGTCTCATTTCACCTCGCACCGTCCCGAAGGTCAGCCCAATACCAAAGGCACCCTGGTGGGAATACGGTTACTTGCAGTTGTGCGCATAAGAGGGCTCTGCTGGATTTTACCTTAGGCCCGGGTATAACCGGGAATGTGAAAAACAAAGTGTCTGTGTGTGTGTGTTGGATTCAGCTGCAGGACTGGGGTGTGTGTGTGTGTTGGATTCAGCTCTGAAACCCTGGGCCACTTTCTCGAAGCTACTAGAGGGCGGGCCTGGGGAGTGCTGGGGGATGAAGGTGGAGATGGTGGGCTCCTAGGTGCAGGGACCGGCGCGACTTCATCTCCCTATGCGGGGTCTAGCACGGTGCACTGCTCAGGGGCAGTCCGGGGCTCCTGGCCCTGTCGCGGGAGGGACCTGGAAGCCGGCTCCTTGGCCGTCCAACTCGCCAGACCACACGTCGACGCGGCGGGATACTGGGCGCGGGGACCGATCTCCCGACCTGAGCCGGAGGGGCGGCGCCGCGTGGGACTGCGAGCACAGGGGTGGCGGCGCGGCCGTAGAGCCGGACCCCGAGCCGGACCCCAGACCCCGCTCCCCGCAGCCCCTATGGCGAGGGCGAGGCCTGGGGTGGGCGGGACGGGCCAGCTCGCACTTCTCATTGGACAAATGCCCTTGTCAATCGCTGAGGAAATGCGACCGGACATCCGGGACTTCCCCACCTCGGGACAAGGCGGGCTCTGGGGAGATGGGCGGATGCGGTACCCAGTAGCAGTCAAGCTCTTTGCCTGCGCGAGAGATTGGCAGATTCTAACCACTGAGACGTCGCGGTGGGTTACCGGCTAGGCTGGGTGATTGGTGGCAGCTCTTGGGTTTTTCAGGTGCGGGGAGCCTCGTAGCCATAGTCTCTGTAAAAGGGGCGCCTAATTAACGTACAAATGGGCTGACGCTGCGGCGAGTTTGTCGTCTTTTCTTGTGTTAGGCGTGAGGCTTTCATGGAAGTTCCTGAGTTTGGTAGGCTTTTCCTGGAATTACCCAGATTTTCTGGGCCCCTTAATAAAGCACCCCCTTCCACATGCAGGATCAGGGCTGGACGAAAACGGGCGCTGCGCCCGCAGTGATCACCGAGATCCCCGGAACCATGCGTGTTCCGGGAGTTAAAGCGAAGGTTCAGTGGGCGACATTCAGTAGAAAACGGGAAGCAAAGAGAACCGAAGTTTGCAGGGGGGAAAAATGCAAAGAGCCCCTAAAAATTTGAATGGATGCTCAGCCTTTCTCATAATAGGAAAAATGCGAATTAAAACTTCCCTGAGCTGACATTTCTGACCTGTCAGATTGGCAGGAAATCAGAGTTCGACGAGGTACTGCCTAGAGGACGGTGCAGAAACCGGCTCTCCCGTGTGTTGCTGGTGGAGTGCAAACTGGCCCGAGACCCGAGGGTGGGTGGGCATCTAACGAAATATCATGTATTCATTCACCTTGGGCCCAGCACTCCATTTTTAGGGGTCTGCTCTGAAAATACGCCTCCACAAACAGGGACCTCTATATGCACAGAGTTTTATTCACAGTGCCATTATTTGAATTAGCCAAAGATGGGAAACTGCACGAATGGCCATCAGCAGGGGAATGGTTGAAGTGACTGAGGGACGTCAGCGCTATGGAGCATTATATAGGAGACCACGTTAAAGCATTAAAGAGAATGAGGAAGCCAGCGGTACTTGCTGTGATCTCCAGAGACTATACAGACCGCCACCTTTAGCAAAAAGACCCTGCAAGGACAAAACCAACAGGAATAAAAATGGTTGCACGGAAGGGGTAGAGGTGGTGGTGGTGCATCTGGTGGGAGCCTTAGGGGGGAAATAGAATAAAAACAAAGTGATACTGGGATGCCTGGGTGGCTCAGGTCATGATCCCAGGGTCCTGGAATCAAGTCCCACATCGGGCTCCCTGCTCAGCGGGGAGCCTGCTTCTCCCTTTCCCTCTGCTGCTCCCTGTGTTTGTGCTCTCTCTGTCAAATAAATAAAATCTTAAAAAAAATAAAGTGATAGTAATAATAATAGTAAAATAAAAACAAAACAAAAATCGGTGACAATAGAAATCCGCCACGCTTGGTCCCTGTTCTGGGACCCAGCATTAGATCCAGAAAGCAGTCATGCTGGGCTGGGAGGGCCTCAAGTTCTCTAAATAGGGCCACACGGTAGACGGAGCTAAGGATTTCTGGCATCCCGCTCCTCTCTAGGGCTTCTCCAGGCGATGAGGACAGAAAGAAAATGACTTTTACCTGCTTCCAGGTACTATATATGTTCCCTCCACGGTGAGAAGTAGAGACTGGACGTGGATCCCAGACAATGAGGATGAAGGGCCAGTAGGTGACTGTGGGCTTCTCTGTGCCCACGCAACCCTGCAGGTGTGGCTCAGAGAGAGACAGAGCTCCTCACTGCCCTTCTCCAGCACTGTCTGGTTCCAGAGAAATGATGCTATGGCCTTCAGAAGGCATGTGGCCTGGCCTGCCTGGATCCAGCCCTGCTGACACTTGAGGTCTTCCAGGCCCAGAGGACAAACTGTTAATCTGAGTTCAGGGAGGTCCTGTGGACAAATGTATTTTCTCACAATCAAATTGGGAAGAACAAAACATCTTCAATGTGATCTGTTCTTAGGAAAACTATTTTCATTTTCAGATATTATTTTCATTTTCAAATATTAAAAAATTGACAAGGGGCGCCTGGCTGGCTCAGTCGATAGAGGGTGTGACTCGATCTCAGGGTTGTGAGTTCAAACCCCACAATGGGTGTAGAGAGTAGTTAAAAAAAAAAATTGAGAACAAGTACAAATCATCCAAAAAGGGGAAAAAAGAGCTGTGTGCACAAGGAGTTCACAGCAAAGTTGCTCCAGGTTTTAGGTTTTAGGTTGCCCTTAAAGCTGCTTAGTTTGCACGTTTTCTTCACACGGCCATTTTTAGTACAGGAAGTGAGGAGACACCTAATTTAGTCTGGATGGTGGCAGTTACAATGGACATTTTTTTTTTAGGATTTTTTTTATTTGAGACAGAGAGCACGCACAAGTGGGGGCGGGGGCAGAGGGAGAGGGAGAAGCAGGCTCCCCGCGGAGCA
>NC_138383.1:4500813-4583405 GCF_054177405.1 Leptonychotes weddellii | reverse complement strand
ATGCGGCCCCAGCCCCAGGTACCTCAGCCAACCGTGGTTGGCCCATCTCCTTGCTGGAGATTGGTTGAGGCATGAACACATGACATATTCTGGCCAATTGGGACCTGAAAGGAGGTGGGGGATGCAGGTGCATGGGTTCCCTAACTCCTAGAGACACAAGCCAGAGACGGCCCTTTTCCTGCATCTGGACATGACACGCGAACTCCTGCGGCCGTCTTGCAAGCCCGAGGAGAGCTAGTGGGCCACAGAAGCCCGCAGCGTGAGGAATTCTGAGCCATGGGGACGGCCGCGTGGGCCCATTCTGCCTTTGGGCTCCTCCGTGACCCAGCTCCTCTCTGGTGTAAGCCGGCGGATTTGGAGCTTTCTGTTCCTTGCTGTTGGGACATCTTAGCAGATCCAAGGATACGAAAATTCCTTGAGTTTACTTCCCATAGCCGTGGGAATTTTGACTCAAGTACACACGAGTCCTTCGTGTTTGGTATAATCAGAGAGGAAGGATCCAGGCAGGAGAAGAGGAAGGGCCATCATCTGGCAGCAGAGCAACGTGATGGGCAGGGTGGCCCCTGGGGGTGGTGGCCCTGCCCGCTGTGCGCACCCAGTGCGTGGGAAGATGCAGTGATGGAGAAGGGGTCCCTGGGAGGTGACTAAGGGAACAAAAAACTCTAAAATCAGAATAATAATAATAAAAAAAGCAGTGACAAAAAGATAAGTTTTATAAAAGAAAGAACCACCGATACTGGGATAGAAGAGCAGACGCTCCTCCTGGGCAGAGTGTCAGCAAGGAAGCAAAAGAATCACAGCCATAGGCAGGGGAGGTGCTCAAGGAGAATTCTAGTAGCGAGCGAGAGAGGAAGGAGAGTAACTCACCCCCACCATCACTAACGTCAGGTGCGCAAAAGGCCACTGCTTCTTTGAGTTCACTGTGTTGATTTAGCTTTATTTCGGCAAATACAAAATATTTATAAGAACTTCATAGGTTCTCTCCTCAGCAGACCCTCCCTAACTCCGTTTGCTGTGAGTTTTCCTGCCAATGGGGTGAGCAGAAACAGGGCCCGTGCAGCATGAAGGAGCTGCTGTATTCGCCTTGTCCGGCGCTGGCTGAACTCCCGGAAACCTACTGAGCCCGAGGTGTCCTGTCCCGTCAGGTCATTTTGGTGTTTTCCTGCATGCTGTCTGGGGAGATGCTCTTTCCCTGCACACATGCCCGTCTTCTCTGGAGGACCTTCGTCCCCCTACAGGTAGGCACCATGTCGCATCCTTGATGTCTCTCCCTAGCATCTGGAGGACCTTCATCCCCCTAATGGTGGGCACCATGTCACATCCTGGATGTCTCTCCCTAGCAGCGAGCATGGTCCCGGCTGCGTGATAAGCACTCAAATGAGCCTCCCTTCCTTACACGGAAAGTTAAGTCTCATGCTTAAATGGGAGGAGCTCTTCGCGGGTCTCAGCTCTGATTACACTGATCCGTTCCAGCACGGAAGGTGGGTGTTGAGTGAGGGTTTTTGCTAAAAGGACGCTCGAGTCAGGGCAGGCAGCAGCTTGAACCCCCGGGCACAACCCCCCACCACTCCGGGCACCTGGTGTGGAAAGGATTCGGGGTGCTGTGGGGAAGAGGGGTAACGGGTCCTGCTGCCTGGGTGTCCAGTCTAACAACGCTGCACCCTCCTTCTGCCTCAGAAGGCTTTCTGGAAGCCTCTGTAAGTGCATGGGAGGAAGCAGGAGGGGAGCATGCTCTTAGCAAACAAGTCTAACTCTGACGACAAGGATCCCGATTCCCGTAAAAGGAGGCCTAACTGTGGCAACTGCGCGATCCGTGTGTCATCCACCTCTATGGCTACGCGTGGGGGAGGGAAGGGGCCCGCTGACGTCTGCACGTGAGGGCCAGGGCCGCCTACATGTCGTAGAGCCGGAGCTGCTCCTGCACGTCGCCCGCGGACATCTCCCCAAACGTCTCCTTGTTGTCCTTCATGAGCTTGAAGATGGCAGCCAGCTGCTCCTTCTGCACTCTGTGGGGAAGAGAGGACAGAGAGGAAAAGGGTGCTCCGAGCCCGGAGTGGGGGGTCGCCACGTGCGCCCGGGGCTGGGGCCCTGCGCTCTTGGCTGCTGCCGTGTCTGCTTTCCAGGACAAGAAGAAAATCAAACCGAAGCGAAACCCACTCAAAACCCACGAGCTCGCGTGGCCGAACGACCTCAGCTGGAAGGTTCTAAAAGCCGGCTCTATGTCTTGGGTGTTCCCTGCGGGTCTGGGGAGGACCCAAGTGACCCTGTGGGTTCCCCTTGGGCCCCCTTTTAGCGTTGACCTGGCACGTCCCGGGAGGTAATGGGGAGAGGCCCGTTCTGTTAAGTGGCTGGAGCGCGAGCCCGTGAAGAAACAGGTTAGCGACAGCCTCAGTTTAGAGGGATGAGGACAAAAACCATGACCAGCTGAGACGTAGGGGGCACACGCGGAGGTGTACATGGGGGCTTGACCCGGGGGGGCAGGGTTGGCATGGGGTCTCACTGCTCAGAGGAAGGAGCGCCTTGTCCTGATTAGCACAGCTACCTCGTGGCCAGTGGGGCCCCGTCCCTCCTACCACAGAATGGGCTGCGCAGCTGGGACCGACGTGCTGTTGTCTTTGTGAGGCTCGGCCACACCATCTGACCAGCACAACACAACTCCCAGGAGCGCAAACAGTTTGCAAGGTCAGGGCAAGACTGCAGCAGAAAGCAGGGACGGTCTGGGGCTTGCTCGTTCCGCTCCACGCGCGGGGCTGTCAGCACGCTGGCTTCTGGCTTCTGTGGTGTCTCCGGGCCACCACACCCTGCACCCCGGCCCTCTCAGCCCCTCCCTGCAGCCAGAAATGCCAAAAAACGGCAGGTCCCGCGTGGCTGGGCTCTGGCATGACCTCTGGCCACCCAGCACCCAGAACGCTGCCTGAGGCGGGGCGGGCTCCGAGCGTCTGGTCTTACACGTGCGTCCCAACAGATTCCTCCTGCAGGAACCCCGTATCTCCCATCCAGAAGTTGGTTTTCTGGCTAGAGCAGCATCTAGAGACTCAAATACTGAAGTCCCAAATCCCAGCCTCACTTTGTCACCCTGGGAATGTGATTTCTACAGTCCGTTTTCCTCTCTGGAGGAGAAAGTGTGTGTTGAGCTCCTTGGACGGAATCACAGTCCCTCCCGCCCAGAGTGAACACATATTCTCAGATATTTTTGACGGCTGTGGCGCCTGGGCATTTTTAACAGGGTGGACCTATGACTTGCACTCTGCTAGAGAGTAATAGGCATCAAAATGAGAGAGAGCTCAAATTTTAATGGGTTTCAAAGGAGATTATTTCTTAAAAACAAAGCAAAACTGAAAAAACACACAGTAACCGAGATCATCTACTCAAAGTTTATTGGGCTGAACAAAGGCTGAATACACAGATCCAAGCCATCAGGAGTACGTGAGGCTTGGCGCCTACAAGCCACGTGCAGAAAGATTCCAGACAGCTAACTAGTTCGGTAACTAACCCGGGAGGGCGGCACCTACTTACTGTAGCAGTAAGATCCCAGCCTGGATAAGGCTGTTGTTGTTGCTGAGTGGGGACAGGAGTGCCAACAGGGTAAATCTACTCGTCACGTGGCTCGATGTGGGCTCGCCCACCATCGCTTTATCTGCACTACGGCCCTGAACCTAAGCTTGTAGGCCCAGAGGAGAAGGTCACTGGGAATGTAACATGCCCCAGGGGTTGGCATCCCGGCCTTCCATTAAATGGAAAATATTTTTCTATAAACTTACTGCTTTAAAAAAATGTTTTAACCAACACATCTAAAAACTGCAGATTAGTTTGGTATAATATAAATATTGTCCAATATAAAATTCCAAGAAACAGATCTGGGACTGATCTCATTATCTGGTGAAATTCTAACTTATCTATGACACCTTCTAGGAAACGGCATAGTCAAGAAATCTATTTCAAGCAGACTATTCTTATTGCTTCTGCCAAAGTTAAGGTGGAGATTCGGCTGAGCTGGTGAGAGCGAAAAGGCCTCTGAGCCACTAGAGGCCCGGATTCCAGCCTCCTCTAAATGAAGACTAAGGGCGACACAGATCTAGAGTTGTCGCTGGTTCCCTGCTGTGGGGCCATCAATACGCGTCCCTCACCCCCAACAACCGAGCCACCGGATAGAAAGAGGGAAGTGGGCCCCCAGGGAAAGGAGGACAGTCCACCCTCCCTGAGCAGCTGATGAGCACAGGAGCTCTGCCTCAGAGTCTTTCTCGGTTTGGCTCCAGGGAAGGAAAAGGCCAGTGTGGGCTGGGGGTGGGGTGGGGGCACTGGAGTGAAGCTACACTGGTTTAAAATGATAAGGGGGCTGTCACGGCTGATATCACAGGTCTGAACGGTGAGTGGAGAGTAGGGTTCAGCGATAAGAAAAACCAAAGTCTACGAAACCCTTGCTTAACCAAGCAATCCACACCGACAGGGACGAACACCTCTACCCTGGGGGCCAAGGTACTCCCGGCACCTTCCCCGCTGAGGGACAGGTCCTGATGGAGGGTCTGGGTCCCAGCGGATTTATGCAGGCCAGAGGCACCTGGGAGCCTGCATGGCTCCTCTCTGGGGATTTCCATTTTATCTCTCAAGCTTTTTAGATGCCAAAAGGAAAAGCCTTTAGCAGGAGGCTAAGGATAACTTCATTATTCTTCGGTTCTGTAAAGAGAAATAGGGAGAAAAGATCATTTATTTTACTTCTTCCATCTAACAAGTATCGTGGGGGAGGAAATGGGAAACGGGGATGTGGAGGAGGATGTTTGGGATTGCAGACGCCAGGCCGGACACTGGTTTCTCCAACACGGGGCAGTTTGCTTCTCGTCACCTGCAGTAGGACACTCTGTTCCCCAGAGCTGGCCTGACCCGGCACGGGACCTCAGCAGCCTGCCACACCCCATTCTGAGTCCGGAGCCCATGAGGCATATAGTTAGGTCGGGCAGACCCTACCTCTGGGCAGGTCAGATACTGGGTGCTTCCGATCTTTGACTACGTGCTTTACTGGGGCCATCCTATCACGTGCTTCTATTCCCTATTCCCGCTGGCGGGGTTTGTCCCCGCTGGGGCCACTGGCACCCTAGGATGCGTGTCCACCTTTTCTCAATGACACCCCGAAGGACGAGGGATCGCAGGGGACCCGATTTTGTCCCTCCGGCGCCCTCTTCTGGAGATCAGAGACACGCGTGTTTCCAAACATTGACACTGGCAAATCCTTTGTGGACTCACCAGGTTGCAGACACCAGAATATCCCACAGCCTGGGTTCCTCGGCCTCCTCTCCCCCTTGCCTGTGATGACGTACAAAACACCCTCCACCAGAGTCGTGTCCCCTTCCAGAAAGGTCAGGACATTCTGAGGACCTTCAGAATGGAGTGGGTGCTGGGGTCCCAGGTTCCCGTCTATCAGAGCCAGCCTGGTCTAGACTTTCCTCTGGACCAGAAGGTGGGAAGAACAGATGGCGCACAGGACAGGAGTGGGCAGGGCTGCTTTTTCTTTTTCCTGCCAAGCTCGCCAAGCTCTCCGGCTTCACTAGCTCCAGGAGCCGGAGGAGCGCCAGCAGCCTGCAAGCCCACTGTCCCAGCCACGCTCTGAAGCTAGACGTGGCACCTCCCAGAGAGACTGGCTGGCCAAGGATGCCGTGAGCCCTGAGCCCCAGGAGAAGCCTCGGAGGAGGGGGCAGGCCGTGACAGAACAGGGCCTTCCTTAGGCAGCAACCTGTTCTGGATTCGCAAACCCGGCCATTTTCAGCCCCTCGGGCAGAAGGAAGCTGACCTGTGAGCGATTCCAAGGATGGGAATGTTCATTTAAACACGCAGAGGAACGATCTGGGGTCTTGATTTTAGTCCTGCTTCCTAAGTGCTCTGCCCTGAGAATGTATAAGGTGAGGCTTTAGGGGATGCTGGATCATGTGCCCACTAAGGATTTGGGCTCTGCCTACTACTGTTTTATTGACTGAGTTGATAAATTTAGTCAGGGACTTGCAGCATTTATTTCTTTACTAGCTTGCAACTCAACTGGGACCCAGGGGGCCAGGAAAGGGATTAGAAACAGGCAGAGTTTGGTGGGAAAGAATCTGACAGGCAAAGAAGAGGGCACACTTTGCTGGCCTGCGGTTTCAGTAGTTTAACAACCATATACATGTTCTTCTTCATCCTGGCACTCCTAGGACCGTCTCCTAGACTCAGCTGGGACCAGAACGAGCTTGCGCCCGCCGGCTCTCCCGGGCCACACGGGAACTACCGTACTTAGATGAGGAGACGGAGCCAAACTCGCCAGCCTCTGCAACCCCAAGCATCACCACAAGAGGGACAGAAGCAGCTGCAAGAGGGGTGCAGGTCAAGGGGCCCCATGCCGTGCCCTGTGGGCTGGCCGCATGCAGGGGCAGGAGACAGCAAGCAGACGGCACAGGTGGATGCGTGCAACAGCTGTGGGGAGCATGCTGGGGAGGGGCAGGAATGAAAATGAACATGAACTCCAGCTCCACCCCGTGAGGACGGCATCACACTGAGCAAGGACCGTGTTTAAGGGCCGCAAAGTCCACCAGCCCCTCCTTCTCAACTTGGGGCACAGCCTGCAGATGAGGAGAGGAGAGCTCCTCCTTCACCCCAAGAGCAGCCCTAGGGCACGGTCTCCACCCCACAGAAGAGCCAAGGGTGAATCGGTGCAAGAGGCCCCCCAAGACCCTGTCGGGGAGAGACCCACCCTGGGCGATGCAGAGTCTGCTGTCTAATCATAACAGAGAAGAGACTTTCCCTCCCTCTTCCCGAGGTCCTGGCTCGGAGCCCAGGGACGGTGGCCATCTGACCCCGCAGCCTGAGGCCTGGCATCTGTCCCCTAACTGTCCTTTCTGTTCCAATGGCTCCTCACATCCACAGGGAGCACCTGCCCGAGCCCCCGGAATCAGGCCTGTCCTGGCCACAGCTCTGTCCACAGGGACCTCTGCGGGACCCCAGGTGCATCCCGCCCTCCCTATTCTTAATCCAGGGGCTGCAGATGTTTTTTGTAAAGGGCCTGATACTGACTCTTCTGGGCCCTGTGGGCCACGTGTTCTCTGTTGCAACTACTTGCCCCGGCCACAGCGGCGTGTAAGCCACCACAGACCACGGGAAAACGAAAGAGTGGCCACGCTTCAGTCACACCGAGCTTACTGACCAGGGCTGCAGTCGGCCACTCCTTCCTCTGACCCGGAAAACCTGCCTGTCCCACCACAAGGGTTTGTTTTTTTTTTCCCACACGAGGCTTGCTTCTTAGGGCAGGACGAAGTGGCAGGGCGACACCCAGTGGTTCCCGAGGGGGACGACAGTTCGGCCCCAGCCTCACAAGGGGGCGCTAGCTCCCCACCAGCTGGTCCATGAGGCCCACCCGGAACTTATGTCCACTGGGCTCCCAGAACGCTGCAGCCCTGGGAGGGGGGCCGGGTCACACAGCGACCCCCGTGCTAGCGAAGAGTGAGACCGCTTGGTGCACAGAATGTACCAACTGGTTATGAAGGCGGCGGAGGAGGGGAGGTTTAGACCGCGACACTCATGTTGGGGACACATTACCAGACAGGAGGAGGGAAGCACCACTGGTCTAAGAAGTCAGTCTCCTTACCAAAAGGATTTGCAAGAATATGTGTGGCTCAGGACCTAAGGAACTTGCTACAGGGAAGTGAGGTCAGAGGTCAGCTCAATCCTGAAATATAAAGGCAGCAAACCGGGTCACACTCAGAGGCAGTGTCACCAGCACCGGGGGTAGGGGGGGCTCCCATGGAGGCCACCTTCCCCTGCTCCGGGTCTTCCTCAGGCTGTGCCTACGCTGCCACCCCTCCGCCCCAGGGGAAGAGCCTTCCAGGCCAGGTTGGGAAGAGGCAGGTGACAGTTGGGGGAGGGGAAGTGGGGATTCTCGCAGGCAAAGCAGCTTCTGACTTTTGAGGGACCCTGAGTGGCGTGGCCAGCGGCAATGAAAGGGTGTGTGAGTTATGGACTCGAATAAGCCCTCCTGTCCTCTGTGACCCTAGGACCCCAGCCTGGGCTCCCGTTGAGACGCCTGCTTGAACCGAAGCACAACGCACAGCACGCCAGGCTCCAGGCCGGCCCAGGGGGGGCGTGCAGGAGACAGCTGGGCTGGGGGTCTGACCACTGGTTCTCTCCCCAGCTGTCCTGCTGCTTCCAGAGTGTTCCTTAGCACCCTGGCGGGATGGAGGGAGGCCCACGGGTGTGCAGTGGGTGTCTGGCGGGGGCGCGGGCCGTGAAGCTGAGAAGCTAGGCAGCTGCAGTTGTGTGGGAGAACAGATACAAACCGGCCGCAGACGCTGGGCGAGGAGGGGCGGGAGGGAGGGGAGCTGCCAAATGGACGAGCAGGGAGGATCGCGCCCTGTCCTGCAGTGACAGATGGGTTTTGTCATGAACTCGCCGTGTGAGGGATCTGCTCCAGGCTCTTGCCGGCCTCTCGCTTTTCCCTTTCCAGTGGGGGCGAGGCGGGCAGGGGAGGGGTTCAGCCGCCTTGCCCTCCTCCCCAGCTCCCCCGAGGGGACTGTCTCCAGGGGAAAGCGAGCCTGGCTGAGGAGAGCCAGGACAGGAAAGATCCCCTAAACCGGAGATGGGGGAGTGGCAGCGGGTGGGGGCAGCGGCTTGCCCGAGTGCGCAGGGGCATGACGGTCAGGGCTCGGCGGCTGGTGCCCTGCGGTCCCAAGAGGAAGGTGCACGGCCTACCTCTGCTCCTCCTCCAGCTCCTCTTTGGTCATCATCTTCTTGTACTGGTTTCCCCGCAGCTTCCCGGGGCTGTATTTAAAGGAGAAGACCTCTTCCCCTGCAGAGAGGAGACGGGGTCAGAGCCGGCGCAAGGGTCTGAGTGCTGGTGGCCTCCCCCAGACTCAGGGTCCCCTTCCCCTTTTGTTAGTTTCAAAAGGGCCGTCTGGGCCAGAGGGGGTCCCCCCAGTTCCCCACACAGGTGCTGCTGGGCCTCAGAGAGGGTGCTTGCGACGTTTCTTCTTGCCGGACACTCTGTCCGTGAAGTCCCACGGCAGCTTAGGAGCTCCAAGTGGGGATACAGAGACAAAAACAAAACAGCTGGGGAGAAACCAGTCCCCCTCCTCAAACAGCACAGCTCCAGCCACCAAACGATGGTTCCCCTCCAAGACTGGGTTGAGCCGTCCACACGGCAGTCTGGCTGCCCCGCTCTAGCAAAGGCTCCCGCCAAGCCGCTGTCTTGTGAGGATGGCCTACCCTCGTCTTTGAAGCCCCCCCATTACTGGGGGGCGAATCACATCAGACAGAGCAGGCTGTGCCAGGGTGCTGGGCTCCCTGACTCACAGGGACTCCTGAGCCTCCTGCTGTGGTCCTCCAGCTCCGGGGCCTGGGGATGCCCACCAGTGATTAGAAATCTGAAACAGGGGCGCCTGGGTGGCTCAGATGGTTAAGTGTCTGCCTTCGGCTCAGGTCATGATCCCAGGGTCCTGGGATCGAGTCCCGCATCAGGCTCCCTGCTCCTTGGGAGCCTGCTTCTCCCTCTGTTTCTCTCTCTCTCTCTCTATCATGAATAAATAAATAAAATCTTTAAAAAAAAAAAAAGAAAAGAAAAGAAATCTGAAACAATGCATCCAGCCCACGGTAGGACATGGGAGTGATGTGGCATTTTTCACACCGTTTTGAATTTGGGCATCACAACTGGCACATATTACTGAATAGTTGTATCAGGATTTGCCAACCCCTAAGAGCAGACTCCTAGCTGCCTTAAAACAAACGCTCTCGGAGCGCCTGGGTGGCTCAGTTGGTTGGGCGACTGCCTTCGGCTCAGGTCATGATCCTGGAGTCCCTGGATCGAGTCCCGCATCGGGCTCCCTGCTCGGCGGGGAGTCTGTTTCTCCCTCTGACCCTCCCCCCTCTCATGTGCTCTCTCTCAAATAAATAAATAAAATCTTTAAAAAAAAAATGCTCTCGAGGCCTGAGGAGGGCACACCAGAGGTCTGGGCAGAGGAAAGCAGGAACGTGACACAGGGAGCAAGGACAGGGGCTGGGCACACAGATGCGGGCGGCAGGGCAGAAGAGGAAAGCCCTCCAGAGCACCGCCCTGGGCTGAGCATCCAGGAGGAGAGAGTCCCCTCGGGAACTGATGCCCTGAAGTGGTCCTTCAGCCCAGCAGGTGTAGGGCAGACGGCCTCCGGCCACCCCCGGAACAGAGACTGAATGGCTTGTCTTGTGTAATTCCCAGGAAGGCTTAAAGAATTGAGTAAGGGAAATGTGGAGGCCACAGATGTAGTCCTTTTCAGTTCTGTTCTAGAGGGTTTACCTCTTTGTCACTCCAACGTCAGGAATCTCAAACACCTCCACATCCTGCCCCAGGCCACCCTCACCTCTGGCTGGGGGCTGTCCTGCCTGATCAGACAGGCTGGTGTGGGCCCAGGGGGGAGGAGAACGCCTTGGCCCCTCGGATTCAGCTTCTCTCTGGGCTGAAGGAAGAAGGTTCTGGATGCAAATTCAGAACCCAAATGTTATGAGATGGGGGCCATGTTCTCTCCAAAACCTTGCCCGGGAGGAGAAGGCTGGTGGGCTCCACAGTCCTCCTGTGGCCCCCTCACCCCAGCCAACTGCCCAGGGGCTGAAGCCTTGCCTTAGGAAGAAGTTACTACATCTGTACAAGGATTCCTTTGCTCTTCATTCTTTCTGCAAATATTTAGTGAGCACTATGCTAGGGGCTGGGGACTTAGCAGTGAATAAAACATACAGCAAGCAAAGATAAGTCAAATGCAGTCTGAAGTTGGTCACGCGTGCTCTGCAGAAAGGATGGGGGTGTGGGAGGCAGGGAGGGAGCTGCTTGGAAGCTTCACCGGGGGTGGGGTGGGGGTGGCATCAGGAAGGGTTTTGCAGATGGTAGTTGAGAGGGTGTGGTGAGTTGAGCCCTGCGGTGTCTGGGGAGACAGATCCAGCAAAGCAAGGAGGCCAGTGGCCCTGGGTGGCAGAGGGGGGGGGCCAGGTCATCAAGGGCGGGGGAGGGGACTTGGTTCTTCCTCCGGGTGAGATGGGGCTTGGTGCAGAGGCAGGGGAGTGAAGTCCCACCGCTCCTCACTGGGGACTCCAGCCCCCATTGGCCGGCTCTTCCTCCAGGCTGAGCTCTGCTCAGGCCAACAAGCAAAGGCGGGAGAGTTCCATTCCTTGTGGGCCCACAGAACTCCGGGGCTTCCAACAGCACCGGGTGTGGGCTGCCTGCATCGGGCAATCTGGGTACTTTGCTGAGTGATTCAGAGCTGCTGTCTGAGGGGCCTGGGTCCTTGGTGGTCCGGAAAGCCCCAAAAAGCCTGCCAGAGGGGCGGAATCACACAGAGATTGCGGTCTCAGCATGAGCTCACAACCGACGCTCCACGCTGACCCACCAGACAAAGAAAACCAATTAACCTCAACGTCAAGGTCACTGTGTTGCTATGTTTTAGAAAAATAAAACATAAAAAATTCTGCCAGCTGGGTACGACTCAAGGTTTCCATTTATGGGGCAGGTCTGATTAGTCTGATGATTTCGGGGCCAGGCAGAACAAACGACTAGAAAAGGCTTTCACTGAATCACATCGAATGTGGTGTACCAAGGGATACACAGTCGCATCCAATTTCGCTAGACCGGGAGGTTTCGATGTGAGGGCCTCCTGGGGGCAGGACTTCCTCCTGCAGCCTTCTGTGAGTCACCAGGTCGCTCAGGGAGGGTGTCTGAGCGACACTAATCAGTTAGCCTGAGAGCTGAGCTGCTCACTGCAGAGGGACTGGGGGCCTGCTCCTCTTTTCCTCGGACAGCTGCGGCCACAAACCTCCCCTCCCTCGCCTTGTCAGAGCTGGCAGGAGGCGGCTGGGGGGTGGGGGATGTCCAGGGGGCAGCAGTCAGACAAGGAGGGAGGGCCCCTGACCAGGCAGGGTGTGAGGCTGGTGTGAGCCTCTCCTCGTCCTGGCCAGGGGCCTCTGGCAGCCTCGGCTCCAGCCCCTTTCTGTGTCCCCGAGTCACTAACAGGATCCTGACTTTGGGCATCCCTGCAGCCACCTGGGGCCACGGGGCAGGGATAGACCCCAGGGCCACAGTTCCTGTGCATCTCTAACCTGCAGATGATGGAGGAGAACCAAGGGCTCCAGGGAGAGCAGGTGACCCCCCTCCCACCTCCGCAGCTGCCCGCCCTTCCCTCCTCCTCTGCGGCAGTACTGAGAAGCCCCAGCCCCATGGGGCCTCAGTGGGGAGCTGTGGGCCCCCCAGCGCTGCCCTGCTGCTGGCCCACACGCCCACACCAGCCGTGATCACGGCATTCCTGCAACCCGCTCTTTCCACTGCCCCCGCCAGCAGTCAGCTGAAAGCCACGGCAACAGTCCCACTTTTTAAAAAATGATGAAATATTTCAAACATAAACAAAAGTACGAGTAATAAGTCCTCCATGTACTTTCCATATAGATTTAACAAGTGTTGACATGTTGCTTTTGTTTGCTTGTTTTTGTTTTTTTAAAGAAATAAAACACGACAGACCCAGCAGAAACCCAGACCATGTGTGGTTCTGTCTCTGTCTGTCCAGGACACTGGCCCCTGGGGCTGCCCAGGGCAAACCCACGGCCTTCCACCCGGTCAGGTTCCAATTGGCCAGTTTTTTTTTGTTGTTTTTTTTGTTTTTTTTTTCAATTGGCCAGTTTTCTTAATGCTCCCGGTCCCTCCCGCTTGCTTGTCCTGGCCGGCCAGAGTCTGATGGCAGGGAGGTCTGGCCAGTTAGCCTGAGCTGCTTGGAAATCAGGCGTCTCCTCCCCTGGGGCCTTCATTGTGCAGAACGCCTGGGCAGTGGCCCTGTGAGTGGCTTTTGTCCCCATCAGATAGATCGGGAGACGCTTGGCAAGAAACTGAAATGCACAAGCAGTGACCGGAGGGGAGCTAGGAGGCAGGGCAGGAAATGGAAGGTCAGGGTGCTCGATTTACTGGCGAGATGGGCCTTCTGTATTCGGAAGACAACTCAGTGTGAGACAGGAAAGTGGGGAGAGAAAGAGCAAAGGCGACAGGGCTGGGGGGCTGCAGTCTGGAGGCTGGGTCCTACTCACCATCCTCTTCCTCAGGCACTGCTTGGGGTTGGCCCTCCTGGCCATCCTGCTCCTTCTCCTGCTCCTCTTCCTGCAAGACAAGGAGAGAGTCAGCACCAGGTGCCAGGAGCTCGAGAGGGTTCACTCTGATATGGTCATCCAGGTGCCTGACTCCTTGGTGAAAGCCACCCGACCCTGGGGGCAATGGTCAACCAGCGGGTGGAAGCTGTGTGAGCTCTGCGCAAACGCTGTGTGGCCGAGATGACAAGGGGGAGGCTGTGGCCCAAGGAGCTGTGCTTTTGACCTTTGAACCTCAGTCCCTTTATGCTTTCTGGGTGGGTGGCCTGTCAAAGCCTTTGGATGCCATTTTGGTAACAGGACAGGGGACCGCCCCCGCCCCCACCCTGCTCCAGTGACTAGAACTAAAGGCACAAGAGGAGGGCTGGCGGGCCATCTGGAGCCCAGACAGGGCTGGGCCATCACAGAGGAGCTGCGCTCACAGGCGCAGACTGTCTCTGCCTCCTGGCACCTCGTTTCTACCCCTAACAGTTTCAGTGTCCATCTTTCCAAAATTGGAGCTCCACCTCCTTCAGGCCCAGCGTTCTCCCACCAATGGACTCAATAAACAGATGGCTGGAAGGAGTGTCCCAAGATGGCCTTCTTGGGAGGAAGGAGTGACTTCAACCTGCAGGAATGCTGGGGGGGACTGGGATGCGCTGATCCTCCAGCTACAGGGATTTTAGGCGCGGCCCAGGGAACTGTGAGGGGAAGCCAGAGGGCAAATACGGACACATCTGCGGGTTTAGAGAGGGAAGCACACACAGGAGGAGAAAGTCGCCCGCAGTGGAGAGGGCAGCACGCCGAGGCCTTTGGGACTCCACTCCCAGGGCAGGCGCACAAAGCGGCCTGCAGCAGGCTCCCTCACAAAACAGGGCGAGCGAAGTTGGCCTGCAAGTTTGCACAAGCCCAACGGCCGGTGATGAGTGGCAAACCCCGAAAGGCCTTGAGTTTCCTGGGACTCACACAAAATGCAGCCGGGAGGGGCAGGGCGGGAGGCAGGAGCCGGACTTCTCTGCTTAGCAGTGTCCAGCAAGCTCAGCACCACCAAGATGGGAGCCACGCTGCCCTGAGCACCGCCGTGATGCCCCCCAGGATTTTGCACAGCAAAGCGTCTTTGTGGCTGTGGGGAAGGGGGCAGGCCTCTTCGGGGGAGGCAGGAAAAGGAGACACCCCTTTGACCCAGCAAACCCACTTCTGGGGATCTGCTCTGGACTGGAAAACCATATGTTCAGGTTTTTATACAAGGACTCTGTGTGCAGCAGAAAACACGCCAAACTGGAAACAAGGAAATGTTCATCCTTAGAGTTAAATCTCTTACAGTTAAATATATTTGGTTAACAAGTTCACCACGATATTAATAGGTTAAAATTGGCACGGTATGCATGCACCATGCGACACTGTGCTTTAAAAAGGAGGCAACCACAGAAATTGATGTGAGAAATGCATCAGGGTAAATCACCAAGAGTGAAAAAGCAAGGGGCAGTGCAATGTGAGAGGGGCAATCTTCTTGGTGTAAATATAAAAATGGAAAGGCACCTCCATGCTCATAAATGCTGAGGAAAGGTTTTCTGGAAGGACACGAAAGGCACTGTGATCAGTGACTACCTTTGGGGGCGGGGCTACTTGGGGGAGGGGCGGCCCTTCTCTGTTCATCTGATACACTTCAGTATATTTGGATTTTCTAATAATATACATGAATATGCATTAATTACTCCTAACATATTTAAGGAATGCTACACAGGGGTCTCTGAACTGTGAAATGTGATTTTCTCTTTTTTTAAGAAAGAGAAAAAGAAAAAAAGAGAGACAAACAGCCATTAACCCATTCAGGGCTGGACCCCAGAAATCAGCCCAATATCGAGACTAGAGAGGTCGATTCTCCCATTATGTGTGAGGGACACCAAGATAAAAGAGAAATAAGCACAGTCCCTCCCTCAAGGAACTCATGATCCAGTTGGGAAGACACCTACACAAATAATTGCCATCCAAGGTAAGAACATCAAGAGCCGAGGCAGACCCCACCATCCCAGAGGGACACAGTGAAGATTGACCTGCCAACACTCTCCCGGGGGGAGACTGGTCTACATTTAAATCTTGCACTTGACTTCTGAAGTGTGCTGTTTCTTAAACTGTGGTTGTGGTCCCACTGGCAGGTTAGGAAAGCAATTTAGAGGTCGCTCCTGATTTTTTTTTAAAATATGCAACCCGAGTCTTAGTGTGGTTTTCAACTTTAATAATTTCAGAAGCATAAATGCTAAAAACATACCAAAAAATGACATTGGAAAGGTTATTTACATTTTAAATATATTGATTGTTTCTCATTCAAATTCATGTAATTACCACAGTCCAGCGCTAGATATAGCTCTAGTTGATTTTCAAACTTCCAAAAAATATTCATGGCCCGAGGTTCAGTGACTGAGGGACCGCCTTTGTGACATCAGCCTTTTGATCTTACGAGGATTTGATGCACACCTGACCGCCTGGACATGACTTCAAGGGAGGCTGACCAGCTCACCAAGGTGCCCGTGGGAGAGGGCTCCCCCACCTGCCTACCCATCCGGACTCTGGCACGCACAAAGAATTAAAATGAAAAACTTGGCATTCAAATGTCAGGAAGCTAAGTATAAGAGGAATTTAAATAAGTAAATATTCAACGGATGTGTGTTGTAGCTTTGTAGCATTTACATTTCTCAAGTTATTAAAACTTAAAACTGCACTAAGACTTTGGGGGTACCCCTGTATCCCGGAATTAAATGAAAGATAAATAGTGTTATGTGTGTGGTAGACAGAGATACCATTTGATAAAATTTTTTTCTTTTTTTTTTTTTTAAAGATTTTATTTATTTGACAGAGAGAGACACAGCGAGAGAGGGAACACAAGCAGGGGGAGTGGGAGAGGGAGAAGCCGGCTTCCCGCCGAGCAGGCAGCCCGATGCGGGGCTCGATCCCAGGACCCTGAGGTCATGACCTGAGCCGAAGGCAGACGTCTAACGACTGAGCCACCCGGGCGCCTCCCGTTTGATAAAATTTCTGGCGTGCTTCTGTGGCTTTATATATGGGGATGCAATTTAAAATAGATTTTTTTTATTGGAGACTTCATCAAGTTTGGAAAGTAGTGCTGAGTTGGCCACGTCCTGCTTTCTGTCTGTACAGAAATCCCCTTCCTTCAGAAGATGCCCCTTGAAGCCCGTGGGCCCGGTGGGCACTGCCCCAGGCAGTCAGCGCCCCTCTCGCAAGGGACCAGCATGCAGAGGGGACCCATGGCCCAACTCTGCTGGGGGAGAAGGGAGCTCTGGTCCCCGAGGTGAGAGCCCCTGGCTGTGCTTGTCCCCGAGGCCACTCCAGCCTGACCTTTCCCTATCCGTGAGCAACTCAACTCCCAGTTCTGCGAAAGCTGACCGAGCCAAGTGGCTGTCACCCTGTCACTGTCTGATCACACCCTACTTTGCAAGCTCAGAACGGGTCAAGTCCTCGTGGGAGAGGGCTACCTGCATCCGATTCCAGCAGCACAGCAGCTGAGGGCTGGGCAGTGACAGAAGCTTCCAATGGTGCTGCGGGGAGGTGCCCCCCCCAACCCCCCCACCTGCAGGCTTCTCTGGGTTACTTTAGATGACATCACCATGATGGAAAGGAGTCCATTATTAAACAAAACACTGTTGGGGCACCTGGGTGGCTCAGTCGGTTAAGCGTCTGCCTTCAGCTCAGGTCATGATCCCAGGGTCCTGGGATGGAGCCCCGTATCGGGCTCCCTGCTCAGCGGGGAGCCTGCTTCTCCCTCTCCCTCTCCCTGCTGCTCTGCATACTTGTGATCCCTCTCTTTCTCTCAAATAAATAAGATCTTTAAAACGCCCCCCCAAAAAACACTGTTTATTGCATTTTGCCCTTATTTTATAAAAAATGTGTACACGAAAGGAAAACGGGAAGTGCTGATACCAGTAATAAGATGGGCGCGGGTCTCGTACACAGTGTCCTTGGGACAAAGACGGCCGTCCTTTTGGAGTTGGTGGCCCTTGGGCATCCCTCCAGACGGTGAACTGTGTGTGTGACAGCGAAGGAGGGCGGTAAGGTGCAACCACGCACAAAATGCTGGAGCAAGAGCCGTCGGAAAGGCCGTACCTCTTTACCTTCCTTCTTACGACACGTCCCACCTTCCATCCTGCTTTGGCACGTGCAGTTTTGAAGGTATGTTTTCTGGAGCACATTGTGTGTCTAAGCAACAGGGTAGAGGGGCCCCGAGGAGGGCAGCTCGGCTGAGCTTGAGGGGCACAGTGAGGCCCCAGAGGGGACGCCAGGCAGGGAGCATCACAGCTTTTGCAATGACTTGCTGGAGTTTGATGTGGTTGCAGGGGATTGCAGGGTGGGGGTCAGGAGGCAGGGCTCAGACCGGGGAGATCTTACAGGGGACAAGGCGACGAGGGGCCCCCAGCAGCTTTTAAATGGGGAGAAACGGGAGGAGACTGGAATTTTTGGAGCAGGAAGTGGAATGGCATAGTGAGGGCAGGATCGGAGGCAGGAAGAACTCCTAGAAGGGGGTTCAAAGCGCAGGTAGGGGATGTCAGGCCTGAACTGGGAGGTGAAGGGACTCTGGCCCCCAGCTCAGTGTTTGTTGAATGAATCAGCGAAGGACTGGCTGCCCCTGGCTGAAGGCAATCCCCGGGGGGTCTCGAGGTCTGAATCCCACCCACCCTTGGGCTTGCTTCCCCACATAGCTGGGCTAGGACCATGCCTGGGGCCAGCACAACCCCACAGGTGCTCAGAGTGCTGACTGCAAGCCAGCAAGAGGCCATCACTCTCCATTTCCGGTCAATGCCCTTGGTCCTGAGCGTGTTGCAAGGTACCCTGCATTGTGGGCTGAATTGTGTCCCTCCCCACATTCATAGGCTGAGGTCCAAACTGCAAGTATCTCAGACTGTCACTACATTTGGAGAGACGGCCTTTGAAGAAGGAATTAAGTTAAAATGAGGCCGATGGGGCGGGTCCCAACCCAATTTGACTGGTGTCCTTTTAAGAGGAAATCTGTAAGAAAGGACACACGCGAGAGACACCAGGGGTGCGTGTGCTCATGGAAAGACCCTGTGAGGACGTGGCGAGAAGGCAGCACCTGCACACCAGGGACAGAGGCCTCGGGAGAGAGCGGCCCTGCCCGCGCTGGGACCTCACTGTTCCGGAGAAAAGACAGGTCTGTGTTTCAAGCTGCCCAGTCTGGTACGTGGTCGCGGCAGCCCTAGCAAGCCAACACACCGTGCTCTAATGAAAGTAAACCAGTTTCGTGCAAACTGTGAATTGGCGACACCCTCTGAGACGGACAGCTGGTGTCACCCTGGCTGGTCACCAAGACAGTCTGGGGCTGGGACCCAACCCCCTCACCTCACTGACCAGAGTCCCAGCATTCCACTACTGGACAGAGCCCAAGTTTTAACTTCACATGTCCCGGGACACTTCTCCAATTCAGCCGTTTCCTCCAGTGGAGGGCTGGCTGGGGGGAGAGGCCAAACACTGGGGCCAGGGGCTCCCGGAGGCCAAGGAGGGAGGCTTCTCGGAGCCAGCGCGAGCCTGCAGGCAGCACATTGCCATTTATGGCTGTCCTGGCGGATCCAGGCCTGATGCACCGCGCTGAAGCAGAGGAGGGAGAGAGAGAGGGGCACCGAGACAGGGGGTGGGGAAGAGGCAGACAGAGAGAGAGAACCAGACATCTTTCTGTCTGCCCGAGGAGATGGTTCTGCCCTGGGGTCCTGCACTCAGGACCTGCTGGGACCCTGTGACCAGCCACCAGAGCTGAGTCGGGCTGTGACTACAACAAGCCCCCCGGTTAATCCAGGATGATTTTAGAGGACCACAGGTCCACTTCCACGGGGATGCCTGTCCCTCCCTCCCCTGCAGCAGCCAGCACAGAGAACAGGAAGCTCTCAAGGGGCCCGCACGATTCCCCATGCCCTCCTCCGCAGCCTGGGTCAGGCCCCATCCACCGCAGCACGTCGGCAGGTTTCCAAGGGGGGCACCAAGACTGGGCAGGGTGTGGGGGCTGCCTTCCGGCTCCTACCGCAGGCAGAGTGGGTCTGACAAGGCTCTCCCCTCTTCCAGAAAGAGTCCATTAGGCCATCGGGCTGTTCATCCTGTGCGTTCAGAGGGGCACAGCTACGGGCAAGCAGAGGGCGCAGAGCTGGCGCCCGCTCCGAGCGCCTGTGCTGGGCGGGGAGGGCAGGCCGGCAGAGGTCACGGCGGCCCTCTCCGCCCGCACGTCTCAACAGCTCAGCCACTGCGCGCCTAAGTGACAGCTCAGGCCGAGGACGCTCGGGCCAGCCCTCTAAATCCGTATTTGCAGCTGGGTAAGGCACATCCCCTTAGACAAGGAACTGACGTCTTCTTATCCTAAACTGGCCCCTCTCAACTCGTCAGTTTTTCTCTGCGGTCACAGCATCTTTGACACTTTGTCACAGCCTGGGAAGGGTGATCCAAGCCAGCCGCTTCCTTTCCACTTCTCGATCACCACCCCCCCACCCCCATTCTCCATGCTCCTGCCAATCACTCAGTGCCAGATATGGATACGGCACCGTGTCCTTGACCTTACTCTCCCCCAACTCATTTGCTCTGAGAACATCTTCAAATGCCAGCTTTATGATGTTTTTTTCCTACTAAAACCCTAAAATGACCGCTGCTGTGCTCAATTCAAATAATCCCCGGCCTCTGAGGTCCTCCTGCTTCAGAGGCCGTGAGGTCAGTCCCTAATGCTTACTGGGAGGTGCTCTCCTCTCCCGCCCACGGGGGTGGGGGTGTGCCATGGGAGGGCAGGCAGGAACTTGGGGTCACTCTTGGAACCAAAGCCTTGGGCACACGGTCTGCCCTTCCCCATTCACCTCTGGGTGCTCCTCCTTCCTCTATCTGCGTGGGGTCCTCTGAGGCCACAGGACCTGGTGAGAATGGTTTTGAGCTCAGTTTTTATCCTGGCTCAGCAGGCAGAGCCCTGGAGCTCCATGGGGGGCAGGGAGGTGGTACTGAAGGGATTGCTGTAAGGAGGGAAGTTGGAATAGAGGGGCCAAGACCCCCCCCCACACACACAGAGCAGTTCTGCTTTAGCTCTACACACTGGACTTCCATCTAAGATTGAAGAAGGAAAAAGGTATCTAGTGCTTTTAAAAATGTGGGAAAACCACTGATCTAATGTGGCTTTGACCCAAGACAAAACCCTAGCTGCACTGATGCATCGCCAGTTATCCAGTCTCTGTTTGAACACTTCTAGCCTCGGGGAGCTCACCACCTTACAGGGCAGTCTGGGGCATGACACACAGCTCTAGAGCATGCAGACAAGACACAAGGCCCTGGGCCAGAGGCCTGGGGCACGAGGAGAAACGGCCTCTGCCCGCTGCCCGGGGCAGTGCTATGAGGAGGCATCATCTGCCTTGTGGCAGGGGCCACCGGCATTCCTTCTCTTCGTCGTTCTTGCCGCTCACACATTCAACAAGCATGTACTGGGCGCTGCTGTGTGCTGAGCCCGCTGTAGCAGCTGGGGATGTGGCCACGAACGTGGCAGGCCCATCCTCCTGAACCGACATCCTGCTGCGGCAGACAATGGACACGAACATAAAGGATAACCTCAGACCACACGGGGTGCCGTGAAGAAAGCCAGAGAGGGGGGTGTGCTGGAGTAGGGGTTGGGGACTGTATGTTCACGAAGGTGCTCGGGGACACATACACTTGAAAGGTGAAGAGGAACAACTGTGTGGAAGTCTAGGCCAGGAAGGGTCTGCCAGGCAGAGCGAAGAGCAAATCCCAGGCTCCAGCTGAGGTGCAGGTCTGGGACACGGCAGAGGGGGCACGGGGACAGCTGGGACAGGATGCAGAGCCGGCCACAGGGGCCATGCTGAGAGTTCGCAATTAATTCTGCATGTGACGGGAGCCATCGCAGGGCTTGGAGCAGGAGAGTCTGGGATGTGGTTTCCATGTGATAAAGATGGTGCCCGTTGCTAGATGGAACGTGGGGGGCGGGCTGGAAGCCTGGGGAGCCGCTGGGAGCAAATGGCACAGCCCAGGTGAGCCACGGACCGCAGGAGAGAGGATAGCCTGACTTCAGGAGGTACTCCGCAGACAGAGGGGACAGGACTTGCTGATGGAGGGACTTCAGGCGGGAAAATAAGAAAACGAGGATGTCGTGTGGGCTCTCAGCCTGAGCGGCTTCGGGGGGCCGTGGAGGAACTCCAAGCAGATGACTAAGAACAGTGGGGGCAGGGAGGGGCCGAGGGCAGAAGTCAAGAACTCTTAACAGACACGGGGGTCTCAGGTGGCCTCAGGAGCTCACTGGACAACCACGGGCAAGTGTTGAGGAGGCGGCCGGCCACCGGAGGTCAAACTCAAGGAGAGGCTGGGCACCATCAGCTATTGATCACGCTGACAGTGGCCAGCGTGTTCTGGAAGACAGGCCTAGAAGTGAGTCGTCCACTTGATATGGGCATGAGCTTTTCCAGCATGGACAAAGAACAAAGGAAGAATACTGGGTAAGAGGCTGACTCAGGAGGCAGGGCTGGGGGAGGTGGGGAGTAGATTGAGATCTAGAGTTCACGGCCCAGCACACAGGCCCAGCACACAAAGCCCGGGGGCAGGGAGGAGCCAGGCTGCAGAGCCGAGTTCAACCAGCCAGACTAAAAGGGCCATCCTGGACTCCGACCTCACATCCCAATCGAGGGCACATTCACAAGCCCTACACACACTCTCTTGCTCAGATGGCCAAGCATGCCAGATCCAATCCCATCAGATTAACGGTTTTGGGCATTGTTCCTACAAAGAGGATTTGGAGAGCATCAAAAGCCTCATTAAAAAAAAAACACCCAGGGGCAGAAATGG
The DNA here is from genome assembly GCF_054177405.1 of Leptonychotes weddellii. NCBI lineage: Eukaryota > Metazoa > Chordata > Mammalia > Carnivora > Phocidae > Leptonychotes > Leptonychotes weddellii. The sequence goes on along the minus strand of NC_138383.1, from coordinate 4,561,493 downwards.
GCATTCTCCCCTTATCAGCAAGGATTAGGTGGAATTTTTGTGTCTAGGTTTTGCGGGGGCAGGGGATAAATAGAGACGCTTGAGCACAGGGAGGAGAGCTCATGGACTGACATGACCAGAACGAGAAGGGTGGGAGGAAATGAAATCGCTGTGTTGGGGACCAACCAGGCTGAAGAACTTTGATCAGGACCAACTTTAAGGGTCATAATAGAAGACAGGTGTTTAGTGTTTAAAGTCTCTAAGGAGGCCTCAACCACAGGCACAGGAACTGGTGAGACTTCATGAAGAATAAACATAAGAATGCTGTGACCCCCCAGGAGTAGGGTTTACTGATCTTCACAGGACACCACCGGGCTGGAGGTATTTGCTTGTCTTGGGATTGAGCTCAGAATCTGAGTCATCAGCACATCAGCATCTGGCCAGGAGAAACACTAGTAATACCAAGGTCACAGAATTAGGTTCTTGCTGAGAACATGCCCAGGGCTGTCTCAAGCAGAGGTTGGCCAGAGTTAACAATGAGTGCAGGGAGTTCTTACTTGCAAATACTAGACACGGGTGCACATGCACAACCCCCTCCCCCACAGGCCACGAAACAGGAGCTGGTAATGGGAAAGCTCTAGGAGAGATCAGAGATGGTTTTAGTTCAACCCCTTCCATTTGGGGAAACTGAGGCCCAGAGGTTATATGACTTCCCCCAGTCCTGTGGCTATTATTAAAGATATTAGTTGAACAAGTACCATGAATTCTCACACCAGGTTTCCTTCGGACCAGTTAATGTCATTTGCTCTTCTTCAGCCCCGGTGGCCAGGAGGATGTGACCGATCCTTCTCCCTCCCGGGCAGGAGGGCAGGGACACCCTGCGCAGCATCCCAGCCCTCCTTCATGGCTCGGACTGAGCAGCAAGCCGCTCTGTCCGTGCAGAGCACCCCTTACAGGAGGAGGTTTCTGAACCCCATCAAAGTCCTGCTTCGTTCATCTGTCCCTAACAGCAGCCAAGCGATTGTGGTCGGACTCAGGTTGTTCCAGAAATGCCTGAGCCACCAGAGATTGGGCATTTCTCAGGAAGCACATCCACCAATGGTCTCAGGCTGTCTCAGCCCTCCCACACTGTGGCTGAGGCCGATGGTCTGGGAAAGAACAGGGCTACAAACAGAGACTGTCTGAAAGGGCACATGCTCCACGTTTCCTTTCTAACCCTCCAAACCTAGACAGCTTTTTTCTTAAGATATGTTCTTTTTTTTTTTTTTTTTAAGATTTTATTTTTTTATTTGACAGAGAGAGACACAGTGAGAGAGGAGCACAGGCAGGGGGAGTGGAGGGGGGAGAGGCAGGCTTCCCGCCGAGCGGGGAGCCCGATGCGGGGCTCGATCCCAGAACGCTGGGATCATGACCTGAGCCGAAGGCAGGCGCTTAACGACTGAGCCACCCAGGCGCCCCTTAAGATATGTTCTTTAAAAATTTACTACTTCCCACTGAGTAGAAAATTCTAACTGGCAGCTACATTATCTGTGTGCAAACAAGACTATCTCTGGAAGAAAGAACAAAGTTGAGCCATTAGGAAAGTCCCCAGACTTCTCTCTCACATGGAAAAAAAAAAAAGTATGAGCTTAAACGACTTCACATAAAACACCCTCTTGCACTACCGAACACTGAACTCTTGTTTGCAGCTCTGGGCATCGTCCTCTGTTCAGGGATGTTCATCACTGTAATTACTGTGAACACACTGTTTTATGTTCTGCACTTTTCCTTACTTATTTCTACCAACTTGCTAATTAATCCAATGTCCTAATTAATGGACATTTGGGCTATTTCCAGTTTCCTTCCCAGCAAATCACTAGACCTGCTATGGATGGAAAGTCTGTATCCTCCCCAAATTCATATGTTGAAGCCCTAAGCCCCTGTGTGATGGTATCTGGAGGTGGGGCCTTTGGAGGTAATTTCGGTAACATGAAGTCCTGAGAGTGGGGCCCCCAGGAAGGGATTATTGTCCTTATAAGAAGAGGAAGAGAGACCAGAGAGCTCTCTCTCCACCACGTGTGGACACAGCCAGAAGGCGGCTGCCCGCGAGCCAGGAAGCAGGCTCTTACTGGGAACTGAATTGGCTGGCACCTTGATCCTGGACTTGCCAACCTCCAGAGCTGTGAGAAATAAATGTCTACTGTTTAAGAGCCCCAGTCTGTGGTATTTTGTTATAGCAGCCCGAGCTGACTGAGACAAGATTCCAAAGTGATCTGAACAACTGCCAAATATCTATTTGGCCCTCCGCTAGCTGGCTTCTGTGCTTTTGTTAAGAGAACAGAAAGTGGGGCCATGTTGGCATCACGAAGGTTGGAACAGATGATGGGGGAGGGGACTCACCTGCTCCTAAATCATTCTGTGGCCTCTGCAGGGGGTGGGGGGCACAGGGGCACACCTGTGGTGACGAGGATGGTGAGGGTAGGGGATGCAGCTTGGACCTAACAGCAGGAACCAGGGGGGTGCCTGGGTGGCTCAGTTGGTTAAGCGTCTGCCATTGGCTCAGGTCATGATCTCGGGGTCCTGGGATGGAGTCCCGCATCAGGCTCCCTGCTCAGTGGGGAGTCTGCTTCTCCCTCTCCCTCTGCTGCTCCCCCTGCTTGTGCTCTCTGACAAATGAATAAATAAAATCTTAAAAAAAAAAAGGTGAACCAGGGTCCAGCTGCACAATGAGGGCTGCCAGAGGAGGCTGGGCAGCCCAATCAGACCAATACCACCGGAATGTCTGAAAAACCAAGCCCTTTCCTGAGAAATTCCCCCACTGGGTTTTTTTTTTCCAACACTGTATTTTTTTTTAAGTATAATTAATATACAGTGTTATAAAAGTTTCAGGTATACAATATAATGATTCAATAATTCTATACATTTCTCAGTGCTCATCAAGATAAGCGTACTCTCCAACACTGTATTTTGGGAAATTCCAACCTACAGAAAAATCAGAAGAATAAAACAATGAGCACTCATATACCCTTCACCTAGATTCACCAATTGTTAACATTTTACCATCATTCCGTTCTCGTGTGTGTGCTTATGTGTGTAACTATTAGAAGTGTGACACATTGTCCCTAAATGTTTGGGCATGCATCTTCCCTTTTATTTTATTTCATTTTTTAAAGATTTTATTTATTTATTTGTCAAAGAGAGAGAGAGAGAGAGACCACAAGCAGGGGCAGAGAGAGAAGCAGACTCCCCGCCGAGCAGGGAGCCCAACAACACAGGACTCGATCCCAGGACCCTGGGATCATGACCTGAGCTGAAGGCAGATGCTTAACTGACTAAGCCACCCAGGCATCCCGGGCATGCATCTTCCTAATAACAAGGATATGTTTCTACATAATCACAACGCCAGCATCACACGCAAGAAACTGAGCATCGATACAATAAAATGATCTAATATTACCATTCCTTTGAAATAACTCCCAGTTATCTGCAAGATGTTCTTTATAGCTCCCCACCCTCACTGCAATCCAGAATCCAATCAAGGATCAGGCATCGCATTTGCCTGTCTTGTCTCTTTAGTCTTTAATCTAGATGAATCTCCCTGCCTGTTCTGTGTTTGGTGTCATTGTCCCTACTCCGTTGCTGAGCAGAGCGAGGACCTGAGTGCCAAGAAGTCCGAGTTCTGGCACAGACGTAACTCTAGTACTATTCGAGTGACCCTTGACCTTCACCTTGACCACTGTTTGGGAATCCTATGACATAGCCTTGCTGGAATCCATACCTGCATATGATAAGAAGCTCGGCCATCCTAGAATTGCAGCCTACACATCAGCACCAAAATGCACTGTTTCTGGCCTTAAAAGGGACCAGCTCTTATTTGTGACATTGTTGGCCCTGATTCTTTGTGAGGGTGCGGCATGCCTGTCATGCTTCCTCGGCTGCCCACCCCTACGCTCACCCCTAGGAGACATGACAAGAAAGAGGTTCTAATAATAGAGCTCTGCCCTCTGCTTGGCCTCCCTGCCCTGGCCGGCTGATCACCCCCCATTTCTTCAGTAGCTGCCCAGTGTCTCAGCCCATCACACTACTTTGCTCCCCATGGGGCTGCTTCCCAGTGACCCTGAGCTGCAGTGGAAGGCTGCTTCCTGCAGTGGAAGGCTGCTTCACTGGGCTCCGGATCCTTCTCAATAATCAGCTTTGTGAATCAGAGCAGCAGCTGCCCTGGGCCTCCCAGGCCTGGCTGGGCAGAAAGATGATTGGATCAGAAGAAGTGCCATTAGTTAGGCAAGGTGGCTGCTCTGTCCCTGCCCCCCCCTGTGTCCCCCCCCCCGCCATTTCCCCAGGGTCCTTCTACCGGCTCTCTGGGCTCGGGCTCGGCAATATGATAATCAGATCTCGGAAATGCGCCATTCCATATCCAGACAATTTCTTAGCAGCTCTTCCAGGGCTAATCCCACCACTGGGAAGGCAGAGTAGTGGGGGACAGCGATATGTGTCCCCCCAGCATCTGACCCCTGGGGCCTGAGGCACAGCCATGATTTACTGTTTGCCAGCTGGAGTTGAGGGGGGCTCAGCAACTCAGCAAGGGTTGGGGATCTGAACCCACAAGGGCAGGGCAAGAGCCCTGAGTGAGGAAACTGACTTAAACGGAACCCTTACGTTGGGATAATCTCGGGACAGGATGTTGCACAGGGAGGACAGACACAAGGCTCAACTCTCAGAGTCATCTAGCAGCTGCCCCGCATGTGAACCCTGTGATGTGCTTTGTCCTCCAAAGCACCCACTCACCCCCACAGGACGAGCGTTTTCCTGACAGAGGCAAATTGTGCTCTGGAGGCTCTTGACCAACAACACCGAACCCACTCCACCAGATCTCGAATTGCTGAGGGCCCACAGGCCTCGTAGGAAGCCCTCTCAGAAGTGCTGTGACCCAGAGGATCAAGACACGACTGAGCACCACGACAGGCGTTGCAAACTTCAGTCTGGAACTTGCTGCCCTGTGTGACCCAGAGGAGCAAGGCTGGCTGAGAGCTAGGGGCAGGCTGAGAATGGCCCGATGTCTCTCCTGTGCCCAGGAGGCTGTGAGTGCAGCCAGAATCCCAAATATGGGAGCCAACCTAACATATCAGCACAGGTCCAAAACCCTTCCTGCCATCATCACGGGTGAGGTTAGCAAGAGCAGCTGGGCCTCCATTAAAGCGAGTCTCTGTCCTCCCCGGGAGGATTACAACAGCCCTCCTCAGGCTGGTGAGAATCTGCTCTCATGACACAATTAGTCACCCACTTGTCAAACAAAGCGCCTGCTCAGAGGGGTCCCCCCCCACTCCCCGTACACCTACTCAGCAAAGAGAAACGCCCTGGCCCAGCCTCACTGCCTTTTCCCCTCAAGGGTTCTCTCCCGTGTAAACCATTGTGCCCAGCAGAATTCAAAAAGGCACTGCAGATACACTGACAAGGCACCCAAGCAGCTTGCTCACGGTTTCTACTGCTCCAGCCATTCTCCCCTGCAGGAAAAGGGGCTTGGGACTAAGAACAAGGCATTCTGATCTGACTCAGGGCCCCGGGTGGTAGCCTGCAGAGGTCAAGGGTGCTGAAATCCTAGCAATGCCTGGCAAGTAGGTTTCCAATGTAAAGAGAATGTAAAGAGAAGCTCTGGAAAAAGTGTATGGGGCTGGTGGGATGGGTGCCCACCTCTCTGGATGTCCTGAAGCAAGGCGTGTGGTCAGGACAGAGCTGATGGACTGCAGGGAGTGGGCTTGAGGCACAAGCAGGAGGGTCAGTTTGGGGGTGCTCAACGGCCCTGTAGGAGGGCTTTATCTTCTCCTCCACTCCATCCAGGCCGGGCTTATCTGCAAGCCCAGGGGAGATGTGCCAAAGCACGTGTACAGTTTGAAAAGGACAATAAAAATGACTGCATTTGTGCAAGGCCTCTTCTTTCCGCCCCGCCCTATGTGCTTCCCACCTCACTGGCTCTGGAATCTGGATTTCACATTGCCTTAACAAGAAAAATCAGCTTTTTTTTTTTTTTTTTAAAGTATGACTATTTTTTCGTTATCCAGACAACTCTCATTACTGCAGACCTTGAAATAAGCCACATGCACGTGGATCCGGGAACCCGTGGGCCGGAGGGGTGCGGGCCGAGCGGTGGGTGTGACCCGAGCCAGGGGAGGAGGGAGCCGGGGCCGGGAAGTGGACGGCGAGCAGAACACACTGCACAACTCCGACAGGCTCGGCGCTCGCCGACACTTCTCGGGGGCAGGATGGCGAGTTTGCTCGCGGGCTCTGCGCTCCCGGGGGGCGGGGGGGCTGGGGGCCCGGTCCCTGGTCCTGCCCGAGCTGGGGGGAGGGGGAGGCGGGCCCCGGGGTGGGGAGGGGGCGCCCGGGAGGGCCGGGTCCGTACCTGCCTGGCCTCGGCGGCCTGCTCCTCCGCCTCCGCCGGTGCCGCCTCGCGCTCCCCCGGCCCCTCGAGCTCCCCCGGGCCCTCCGGCGCGGCCGCCGGCTCTGGGGCGCAGGGGTCGGGCGGTGCGGGAGTCCCGGGGGCCTTGGCCGGGGACACGGGCTCCGCGCTCGCGGCCGCCCCGCGCCGCACCAGCAGCCAGGCGAGCAGCAGCGCCAGCGCCGTGGCGAGCACCGGCAGCGCGGCCAGCAGCTCGGCCGGCGCCTCCATCGCGCCGCGGCCGCCCGAGTGCCCGCCCGCGGGGACCCCGAGGGAGCCCGCCGCGCCCCGCCCGCGCCCCGCCCCGGGGCGGAGCCCTTGCCCGCGCCACGCCCCCTCGGGCCCCCGGGGGTGGCTCGGCGGCGGCTGGGGTACCAGGGCCCGGACCCTTGCGGCGGCGCTCCCGAGGCCCGAGGAGGGCCAGCCCCGCCCTGCACCGGGCAGGCCTGACGTTTTGCGCTTCGATTTGTTTTGAAAACCAGCTTGAAAAGCTCTTTCCTCAGGCGCCCTTAGATTGACTGTCATTTTCGGCATCATTTCCGCCCTGTACCGAAGGTCCAGCACTTTGGAACTGCTGGTTGCGAAATGCTGAGGCCCTGTAAGGCCAGGAAGGCTCACCTAAAGCATGGCACCGGACTACCTGCAAGACCATGAAAAGCAAACGTTAACCCCGCTCACTCTCGGCCACTTCCAGACTCGTCCACAGCATTTTCTGGGAACACTTCCAGTTCCTGGCCAGTGATTGCCCCTTCCGGCCTAAGACCCAGCAGCCTTCAACACAAGCCTCATTGTAACGTGGCTGCCCTGCAAAGGCTACTTTCTGGAATTTAGCTCCAGGTGCCTTGGGGTAACTCTGCTCCCCTACTGACTTTTCCTCTTGGAGTAATTCTCGAGTGTATGGAAGGGTAGAATGAAGGGAAGTCTACTGTTTTTGTTTCTCCAGATCCTTCCTTCTGTTGTGCTTGTTTGCGATAGATATGCTGTAACCAAAAAAAATTATGTCTTTACCACTCCCAATAAACACAGGGCAAAGTTTGTCAGGCACCAGATGAAAAAACAGGGTGCCAGTTTTTGCTTAGGATACATTTATTGCTTTTTTGGAAATATTACAGTGCCTAAGCTGGTATCTGGTGCAAGCCAAGAAGCTAGATGGAGTGCTGTTTACATGGAAGACACAAGTATGTGCTTAGGCTTCTTCCTGAGCTCCAGTTATGACCAGCAGGCTTCCAGGAAGAGGGGGAGCTTAGTCCTGTTGCTTCCCATAACAGTAAGGGGTACCAGAAAAGGAATTTCAGTGGTGGTTGGTGAAAAATGCCCTGTAACTATAAAATGTGGAATGGGGCTCCTATCTCAGCTACTGGCTTTTGACCCCTGGGGGGACTTTCAGCCAAAGTGGGCCTTCTTTTTTGCCCCCTGCCTTCATTGTTTGAAAGTATACATTTAAGGGGGTCCACTGTGCAAACTTAGCTACATTCTGTATCCACTATCGGATGAATAAGGGATGAGTAACGAGAAGAAACAAGAATAAAACAATGCAAAAAACCCAACTCTAAATCAAGTTGCTTTATTTAAAATGATAAACAAGTTTCATCCAAGTGGAAGTTAAAAACACTCATCAAACGGCGGAGCCACAGGCATCCCGTGGCGGAGCCCACGGCGAGACGAAAACAGATGGAGCAGGCTGCTGGGTGTCTCTGTGGCAGTGGCAGGAGGAACAAGGACTCTGCACGGTCCCAGTTCTTCTGCACTGTCCAGTCACCTTGGAGACAGCAGACCGGGCCAGTTCTCATGGGACATTCGGTGGGGGCTAGACATCTCAAGTTTTTGAACTAATGATGAGACAGAAGTTGAGAGCCACCACCCGAGGGGGCCGGGGCACGAGGGTCATCTAGTTTTGCTGTATATAACATCAGTGGAACATATTGACAGAAGGCAGGGAGGGACGGGGGAGTATGAGGAGAAACCAGACTCCACAGGGAACCATCAGCAGTACCCAGCACACACATGACAAACAACTTATTTGTGGAAACGCTACACACAATTCAAGGACCCTACAGCTGTGCACGTACACGCCTACATCCTAGAGAGCACTTTTTACAACATTTACCGCAAAACTCCTATTCTGTCCCACACTCTTGTCTAAAGTCCTAAATCATATCCAGGCTGAACCTCTAATAAGTTCATAAAGCACTTATACCAACAACTTTCTTGCTGATCTTTAAATATCTTTAGCCAATTTAGAGAGAAACCAAATACTAAGAACCCAACTATGATGTTACTTATGTTCTTTTATGAAGATCTCATGGACTCGAATTTAGTAAGGTCTGACCTTGCTGTTTTGGTCATGGAAATGGATGTGCTTGACTCCACCTACTCTGACGAGTGACCCTTAGGAACTGTGCATGGCGCGCTGTCTTTCAGCTCCACGAGAGGGACCTGGGCTCGTCACTGCTGCATCTCCAGCACCTAGAACAGTGCCTGGCACTCAAACACAAGCTGAACGCTTGGAAGATTCACAAATGGGCATCTGTAAGCCAAAGCCAAATGTGAACGTCCCTGTGTTTGGTGGCTCTCCCCTCAAAAGGTGTCACCCTGAATATCCCAGCACTACTAATGACCCCAGAGACACCTGCCTGTGTGCAGCACTGGATACTTCAGGCTGATGGTAAAGTCTTTGGTGCTCACTCCCAAAGCCCCACGTTATCTTCCTCCACCCTGCTCCTCCCTATCAGTAGTTACTGGTCCAAGAGCCCTTCTTCCAGGACCCAGCTTGTTGGTCTTCAGTTGGAGAAGTTTCATGTCATGTCCTTGCCCTTACTATTGTTGACAGCACTCAGAGAAGGAGCTCAGACCAGGTGGGGTGAAGGGTTAACTTTAGAACAGATGGCCCCTGGTTCCCACTTCCTACCTTGTCCCAAGCACCCAGCCGTCACTGCACTCCCTTCTCACAGGTTCCCCACCTCATCCCTGCTTTATTTCCGTAATGGTGTGCTTGGTTGGCCCACAGCAACAGGAACAGGGGCGGGGTGGGAGGTGTTGAATCTCTGGCCTGCCTAAAACAAAGACTGTCCCATGGTCACTCACTCATGGGGTGGCAAAAGCCAAACCGCAGCATATAAGCTGTGTGATCCAGATGCTTTCTGGTGGGGTGACTGTGGGCCTGTCAGGTGGGCTGGATCCCTTATTTCTGAATATTGTTTGTCAAACAGGAATCACCTTTGGCCTCTTGAGAAGGCTAATCTCTCCCATTCAACCTTCTACCCTGTCATCCCAGCCACTGCAAAAGTGTCCTATCCTGCCCCCTCGTGGCAAGCAGCCTTATGGTTTTGTTTGTTTTTTCAAGTTTAGAGGGAAGCTGATATGAATTGGAGAGGACGGTGTGAGCCCAGCAGCAATACTGGCGTAAAGAAAAAAAGCATTTTGGAAGATGGCAAGAACATTTTAAAAAGGAGACAGGAACCCCATTCAGGTGTGAACACAAAGAGACGACACATTCAGGGTCTGTCTTTACTCACACCCAAACACACCCTGGAATGGAAGCAGGGCTGCCTGAGCCCGGGTGGCCTGGTGGGGAAGGGGAGCGGCACTGAGGGACAGGTGACAGGCGCCAACGCCGAGGAACATGGTGGACGTTCTCCATCCAATCCGGCCACGTTTTTGGATCGGCATTTGAGAATGCAGAAAACTGACCAAGACAAAGTAGGGAACCAGCCTCCTAGAGGAAAGCCACATGACCGACCCAGTGTCAAGAAATGATCATCAGTCTGATAAAAATATAACCTTTGCACAGAGGAGCCCTGGATTCCCCAGATTATACCCATGTTCAGGGAGGATCTGGGGAGGCAACACCACATTAATTCCAGGCCGTCTGCTCCCCGGGGACTCCTGCTGCCCTCTGACTGCTCATGCCCTTACCTACACCCCCGCCCAGAACGGGGCACGCTGCTCAGTGCTTTTCACTGGACAGATCCTTGACAAGCCCCCTCTTATTTTTATTTAAATTTAGCTGAATTTAGGGACAGATTAAGGCAAGCAGGTGAACTGAGAGGGCAAGAGATGGAACCTGCTGGTCAATCCCCAAGGATTCAGACCAGAGTTACTGAGAAGCCTAAACAGATCCCAAAGACTAGAAGCACCATATATGGATTTATTCCAGACGTGCAGCACAAGCCACCCACCTAATGTCTGCTGGTCAAACAAACAGGGACACTACTCGTGACGTCTCTTACAGAGTGAGAGCTTCTGCCTTATGGATCACATGGTAGGAAGAGGCCACACCTGTTAGAAGCGGGTCCTATTCACAACTTGAATTCTGCGATAAGAACACATTGAACACCTTTCCCACTCCGTTCCTAAACAAAAACCCTGACATGTCATCCCGCCCCCAAAATACACCACACGAAAACACTGCCGGAATTTAAGAGCCTCTCTCTGGCGGTGGAGGGAAGGTAACTCGTCCAAAACCAGTGGTGAGCGGTGCTGCCCACGTTGGCTGGGTCACGACCACGGAGTGCGGCTTTGGACAAACGGTGACACAAAGGAAGGTGGTGTGTGCGCAGCACGTTTTACGTGTAATTGGCTCAGACACAAATCCGAGTCCACTCACCCCTCAGGGCCTGCTTGTGCGCAGCCGGCTCTCGGACAGCAGAGGTTCCTCACCAATGTCGCTGAGGTTATCAGACGCAGCGAGACACTCAAGGGATCCCAGCCCTGGGGCCTCGAGGTTGAGCAGCGTGGCTTAGAGGTGACAGCCAGAGCTCCTCACCCAACAGCACGCCAGCCTTCGGTGTTTCGGGTGTCACTGAGCTTGCTGAGCTTCGAAACCTCTTGACCATCTATTCTTAGTAAGCAGTAAAAACGGCATTTGACCGAAGACAGAAGCTTGGACCAGAGAAGGTTATCCAAATTCAAAGAAGACAAAGGAGAAGGTGGGAGCAGAAGACGTGAAAACTGGGTCAGGTGGCGGCCAACAGCGTACACAGGAGCCACCTCAGGGAGAGTGTCTTTATTTGCTCAGGGGTGAGCCCGGCCTCCACAAGTGTCCCTAATCCTGCCAAGGAAAGTACAACTGCCTGTAATCAGCATGTAGACAGCACAGCTGGTGCGAAGCTGGAAGGAAATGTTAAGCAGAACCCCAGGACCCCACATGCAATTCAGGGCAGGGCTGTCCCTAGAACTTTTTCTGACAAATTATAAAGTCACACATCACGGGCAGGTGGGAGTCTCCAGCAACAGAAACACCGTAGAAAAGCAAGAAGAGAAATCTAACAATGGCTGTGAAGAGGATGACTTGGTTGGGAAATGCATAGTCTAGTCCCATAAATTCGTGTCACTGGGACACCTGAACTTCTCCTGGAATTCCAGTCTGACTACAAAGAAAGAGGAAAACAGACAGCAAGGCTTGTGGGTCCTACACTTTCCTAACATGTGTCAAGAAAACAGCCAGCTGCTCAGAGATACAAAGAACACAACAGCAACGTCACCCACAGCAGGCCAGGCCCTCAGACGTTTAGAGTCCTCCGAGCTTCTGTACTGAACTACCTCCCTGAAAGCTCCCCGAAAGCTCCCCGCTTACTGCCGCCGCCAGACACACTGCGACTCGCTCGTGAGAAGAGTCTGGGTCCAAAACTCACTGAAAGCCCATTCCGTGTCCACCACGAGGGCACACGCTGGCAAAGAGATTACCTTACTGACTCTGATTTTAAGTTTTAACTTATTTAGACCGAATCTGGTTCAAACAAACAAACAAACAAACAAGCAAACAAACGTGGGAGACGTGATGAAGACCTTACAGAAAATTGGAGTTCTTCACGGATGTCTCACTTGGTGTGAGCGCTCAAAGCAACAATGGCAAGTGGGGGGAAAAGCAGGAGGCCAGCCCTGAGGCTCTCGGGAGACACCAGGGACCTTCTCTTGGGCTGCCCTCAACTGCTGTAACCATCCCTTCCCCATCGAGAGCACACAGCAGTGGGGTGACTGCTTTCCCACAATACCACAGGAAGAGCAACAAGGGGAGGTTCTGGTATTCTCAAAGGATAAAAGCTGCAAGGATATAAAATGCATTTAGTTTTTATTAAATAATGTTAAGGGTTTCCTTGGCACCATCCACACAGATTCTTGCCTTTATGCATAAAATGAGCCACATTACTTTGCACTGGTAGCGGAGCAAAAAGCTACTGTAGCAAATGCTAAGTGAACGGACTCCTATTCCAAGGGCGTCCTCGTTCTCTGGCTTTCTCCGGCCCTCCCTTTGTCTGCAGATCCAAAAGGCTGCCCTCCCCAGGGCCCTGCCCCTCGCCGTGGGCATGTCCTCCTACACAGACAACAGCCGTGCGTGGTCACCTGGAGGAGCTGCGCTCTTTGCTCACACAGTCGTCCTGGGAGGTGGTGTCTCCATTTCCCATCATGCTGCACGTTCTCCGCTTCTTCCGGCGGTGCATCGCCCCATCGCCTTCAGACCCAGACTCACACTGGACGGAGGAGGAAAAAAAACAGGAACTCAACGAGATGCAACCCATTCTGTCTGTAAATAAACTTCCGACCCCAGGAGACGGCACAAATGTCATCTGCGTTCTCCCAGAAGTGAAGCAGCCATTTGCTGCCACGCCCCAACATGGTCTGAATGGCCGTCCCCCTCCGGTGTTTCTGCCTCCCAAACACTGCAACTTCCCTCGCATGCCGGCTGCCCCTCCAGTGTTCTCCAACGGGAGGGTTATTTGTTCGAAATCGGGACACACGCTCTAAGAATATCTTACAGTCAGATTCTGAGATTGCATTATGCCATTTCACTGCGTCCACACAGACCCCGAGGAGGGAAGCACAGAAGTATAGCACTTAACACACCACTCCCTCGCCCTTGCCCCCTGCAAAACACCAAATCCCCAGATTATGCAAAGCGCTAAAACAGAAATTTCACCTGCTGAGGGCCCAGGTTCCTCTTCCCCAAAATGACATTAGCTTCTAACAAACCACTGAATTTGCCGAGTTTCCAGGCTTACAATTTACATCCACAGGGACAATTCTCAACATGGGCTTTGAGGTGACAATGCTCTAAGTCTGAAACCCCATCATGAGCTGTGTGATCCTCGGCCATTCCCTTAACAAAATCCCCAAATACTCCTTTTACCTCTTGAAGTTACTGCAACGACATGCGCACGCACCCACCCCCACACACACGTGCGAGGCTGTAACGTGGGCAAAATTCACCACCCGGCAGGAATGGTGGCAGCTGTAGTTCTTGGAACAAAGTGGACCACGTTCTCATCTCTCTCCCTCCCAGACAGGAGAGGGGAGAGTCACATCTGGTGTTTCCGGGGTGACCTGCCCCGAGGGCCTAGGGAGGGAGCAAGGCCTCACCTCCGAGTCCGAGTCGGATGAGCTGGAGCTGGAGGAGCTGGAGGAGTCACTGGAGCTGTCCGAGGCAATCCCTGTGGACTCCTGAAGGTCAACGGAGTCAGCCAGGACCGCCAACTCGGGGTGCTCTTGCTTCAAGATCCTGAGAGACAAGAAACATTGTTCCCAGCGCTGGGACCGGCAGCAACACCTGCACACAATCACCCGGACTCAAAGCTGAGGCCTGTCTCTCTCAGAAGCACCTGGGAAGTCAGGTGCCTTGGCTCAGAATGGGTGCTGGACAGTGGTGAGGACACACGGATCCACAGGCTGGGAACAAAAGCCCTACCATGCTGCTCAGGCTTTTCTGAAAGGCAACCTAGCTGCACGCAAGTTACTATGACCTTTGCAAAGGAGCCAGCCGTGCTGCTGACCTGTGAGGCAAAGTTGCCCCGAGTTAGTCTTTTTTTTTTTTTTTTTTCCACCTGGGAGAAAGAGTCTCTCTTCCTTGTGTTTTTTCCTGAACCATTCCTAGCTGATTTTTTTAAACCCTTCCTTTCCACAACACAGCACTGAATGACCGCAGTTGCGCTTGGTTAAATTCTATTTGTACGAGTAGCAACAATTAGGTTTGCAAGAAATAAGAAGTGTCAAGCAACAGAAAGGGTTCCCCTCACTTGAAGATAAAACTGAACTGGACTTTCAGAGGCAGCAGCCCTCCCCTTAGGGACCTGATCTGGCATCCACTCTAACCAGGGACAAAAGACCAGCTGTATGGTAAGGCCTTTAAGATGACCAAATCACAGCACACAGTGGCCTATGGGACGGAGTAAGTGGGCCTCAGGTGCCCGTGAGTCCGGGAAGAACAAAGCCACCACCCTTGCTGGCCCTCTCAGCAGGGAGGCTGAGCACTGACCAAGCCAGGATCCCTCTCTTACCCCGAGAGCTGGTCCCTCCAGGTCAGGGTTGGGACACAGTGGCACGGGGTGGCTGGGGGTGGCTTGCACTGCCGCTGCCCGTGCTGTATCTGTTCTGTGGATAAACAGAGGAGCTAAGTCTCCAGGGCAGTCACCTCACTCACAAGAACTGAAGGTAATAAGTTCAAAAGGGAATAATGCTTCTCAGTAAGAAAAAGAAAGAACCAAAATAAAACCCAAACAAAATGGCTTCCTTTGCTAGTGCTAGCTTGGGGGGGACGTAAACAAAAACAGAAAATAAAACAAAACAAATAAACAGAAAATGAGAACCAATCCCAATTATGACCATGTTTTGACTGACTGATCAAACATGCAGAGTCTTACCCTGTCACCTGGAGGCTGGCAAGCATCCTGAGAACTAGCCCTGACCTTGGACCCACTCTCCTCTGCCTGGGCGGTTTTGCAGCCCCAGCTCTCCCAGGCCTAAGATCAGCACACATTACTGCAGCAGTGGACTCTTTCCATTTCACCTCTGGGGTAGGAATTGGAACAAGACAAAGATAAGAAAAAAAATGTCTCTCACCTATACCATTTCCTCGATAACTTTGGTCTCCCTCTTACCGTCTTGTGCCATACAACAGGGAAGTTGGTGCTGCTGGCAAAATTCTGGGTGATGGCAATGGTGGTGTCAAGATTAAGGACAACGTGCCACCAGCCTCCTGAAATCCAACAAATAAACAGTTAAATAAATAGGGTTTGGTTCTGCACAATCACAAACAACATAAGCCTCATGAATAGAGAGTTCCTATCTACCCATCTATAGGTGAGACAGGTAGAGACTCGGAGACATGAGATCAAGACTGGTCAATGCTTCTCCTGATCCAGGAATCCCAACCTATTTGTGGAAAGTTCTACTGGAGCACAGCCATGTCCGTTCATTTCCGGATTGTCTGTGGCTGTTTTCCTGCTCCATAGGCAGAGTTGAGCAGTTGGAACAGACCCTGTCTGGCCCACAGCGCTTGAAATATTTACTCTTTGCCTTTTACAGAAAAAGTGTGTTGACCCCTGTTAATCCAAAACTGTAAAGGCAGCAAGTTCTTCAGCTCCTAGAAGAAGAACACCTATCTTCAATATTAAATATCCTCACTCTAAACACTTAGCCTATCAGGTAGGGGACGTCCTTCCTCTTAGCCCCAAGTTCCTATTTCCTGGCTCAGCCCGGCCAATGCTACACTGTATTAAAAACCCAATTTACAGAAATATGCACAAGTTACAGTATGTCCACAGAAACACCAGATAACTACTAAGCATAAAGATGAGTAGAATCTTTACATACAAGAAGTTTATCAATAGGCACTATGTGTTTAGATTACAAGAGATGTGGAGAGCAGCCCCCTAAGCACTTGAGCACACAGCCGCACATCACTGTCTGAGGTGGGAAGCAGTCAGTTCGTTTAGCGTCAGCATGCAAACAGGTTTCTTTGATTCCTTCTATATACACTTATGTTCCGAAATGACAAATAACTGAAATCAAAGAATGTACTTTCTCTTAGTTCATCTATACCTGGTACAAAAACAGTCTCTCCTGGTTTTTGTAAGATTTCCAGGGGTTTGAATTCAGGTGGCCAGGTGGGAAGCTGCGTCCGGGGATGAATGATACTAAACCAGGTAATAGCTTCATCTTGCTGGTTCCCTCCTTCTTCACGGGTCACCTTGATGAGTTCCCTGGGCGTGCTGGTAGGAAACAGGCACCAGCGCTTGTGGCCCTGAACTAAGGCATTCCAGGCACTGGTTCCCAGAGGGTCGATGTGAATTCCAGTTCCAGAGCGTGGTGGCCCCATCACAAACCACCTAAAGGATGGAAACGTCCAAGTTATGAAAAGTAATTTAACTGTACACACACGCCACCAAATAGTGAGTTTTTAGTCTTATACATTATGTTCTTTATTTCAGAAACTACATAAATCCTGCTATGCAGAAACGCTAAATGAATCATGCCTGGAATGCTCCATAACAGAAAGAAGAAAAAAAATCACTCATGTGGCTTACTACTACCGGGCTTCAACTATTAAAACTTCCTTTAAAAATCAGTGATTTAGGGCGCCTGGGTGGCTCAGTTGGTTAAGCGACTGCCTTTGGCTCAGGTCATGATCCCAGGGTCCTGGGATCGAGTCCCACATCGGGCTCCCTGCTCTGCATGGAGCCTGCTTCTCCCTCTCCCACTCCCCCTGCTTGTGTTCCCTCTCTCGCTGTGTCTCTCTCTGTCAAATAAATAAATAAAATCTTTAAAAAAAAAAAAAAAAAAAATCAGTGATTTAACTTTGGTTGCATGTTTGAGTCACCTGGGGCGCCTTCAGAAATCCTGATGCCCAGGTGGCAACCCAGACCAGTAAACCCGTCTGTGGCCGTAGGACCTGGGCAGGCAGCCGTAACCCCCTAAGTAAGTTCCATGTGCAACTAAGGAGAACCACTCACTGTTATGGAAAAAGGTTAGCCGACTGAGCTCAGGTGACACATACTGTCCTACGTTAGACCATAAGGGCTTCACCACCAGGTACTTTACCTGTAAGGGGGCCTGCGTTTCTCCCCGGCATACTGGAAGAGATCATCAGTGAAAAACTTGGGCACCTTGTAGTCTTCCAAAAGTTTCCTTCTTTTGGGGTGTTCACCATAGCTGCTGTCAAAGATGTAAAGGGGGCTGTCGTCCCGAGTGCTCTCCATGTACTCAATGTAGTATTTCATCTTCATCTTCACGGAGTAGCCGTCATTATCCTCACCACACTTGAATTTCTGGTTCCGGTACTTCCTTTTTAGGCGCTCCAGGGTCCATTTCTCCTGGGCAGACCAACCCTCTTGGGCATTCAGCAGAACCACGGGCTTGTACGGTCTTTCATATCGCTCCACAAATTCTTCCACAGACAGCTGTAATGCGTCTGCCCTTTCCACGTTATCCTGAAAGAATCAGAAAAGACCTATCCAGTTAATTAAAAAAAAAAAAAAAAAAAAGTCCAGCGGCAGCAAAAGGCGTCCCCCAGGACCAGTTAAGGACATACCTTAAGACATACCTAAGGAACCATATTCTCGTTCTGTCTTATCTTTGGGGGGTGGGGGGGAGAGGGACAAGGACCTGCGTGTGGACTGACACGTCGCACCCTGCGCCGCCCCACCAGGGGAAGGGGGCTTCGCATCTCCCACTCATGGGCCTCCACAGTCAAGGCCCCGGGGGCCCCACAGCGCAAAGGGGTCAAGGGGCGACAGTCCTCCTTGTGGATCTCGCCAAAGGCGTCAGCCTCCAGGTGGCCGGGCAGGCGGCAGCTGCGGCGCGGGAGGAAGGAGGCCCGCCCTGAAATCCGGGCACCGATGACCCGGACCTCCGCGGGGTGCGAGTGAGCCCATCGGAACTCAGAGGTGCCGCGCTGGGCGCTGGGGGAAGTGCGCATGAGCCCGGAGATGCCCATGCCCGGCCCCAGCCCGCGACCCCGGCCCACTCACCGCCACGGCCGCAGGGTTCAGCGAGAAGCTCTCGTAGTAGTTGTGACGGGTCCAGTCCAGCGAGTCCTTGAGCTCCGGCCGCGCACTCCGCTTGGCCTCGCGGATCCGCTTCTTGCTCTTGTGGTTCATCCTCCGGGGGTCACCAGCTGCTCCCGCGACGACCTCCGCGCGCCTCGCTTCCTGCTTCCAACGCACCCCCTCCCCGGCCCGGGCAGTGGCTGCGGCGGTGGAGGCGGTGGCGGCGGCGGCACCCAAACGCCCTTCGCTCTGGCCCGGCGCCTTTAAACTCGCCTTCCAGAAAATTCACTCCCCAACCACCTCCCGGGCCTCGGGTTGGGCACGCGGCTGCCGTCTTCCCCGCCCCCCGGCCTGTCGCGGTGAGCCATTGGCTCGGGCACCTCCGGGGTCCGCCCTCACACTCGTCGGCTCTCCGCCATATTGGGAAGGTCGAGATGATCGAGGAGCCGCCTGACTACGGCTCCGCCTCTCCCGCGCCCGCTTCCGGTGTGCGCGTCACTTCCGGGCGTGGGCCGCTTTACGCGCGGCCCGCTTCCGGCGTGCGAGTCTCCGAGGCCGCTTGTCTTCCGTATCTCTTTTCCCTGGTCTCCGGTGTCTTCTCACTGCGCGGCCACGGCGTCGCCGGAAGGGTGCTTTCCCCGCCCTTGCGTCGAGTTGCAGCGACCCGGCAGGGCCGCCAAGGGCCACGTGGCGCCGGTGAGGCGGCCCCAGCCGGCCAGGGGTTTCCCGCGCGCGCAGCCTGGCAGCCCGGCGCTCTTCGCTGTTCCCGGCCCGTCCGGGGGTCCCCGATTCCCCCCTGGGCAAGCGTGGCCTCCGAGGGCATGAGGTCCGGGCCCAGCGCTTTCGGTTCTTGGAGGAGCCTGGCCTGGGGGCCGAGGGGGCCGTACTGGAGGTCAGCGTCCCGCAGGTGCGTGCGGCGGGAGGTGCCTCCGGTACTTTGCGGTGGCGCCCCGGGCAGGAGCCGTTCCCAGCAGACCTGGGGGTGTTGGGAGGGGTGGGGGCGGGGTTTGGCGGCTACCCTGTCTTAGGATGGACCTCCGGGCGGCAAGGTTTGTGGCCTGAAGGGGCCCTGCCAGGAAAAGGGCCTTCCACATCGAATATATCCTGCCGGAAAGGTGGCATTTTTAACACCAAATATTTTCTTTGATTTTGAAGGGCTTCTTAATTCAGCTTTATCCAGGACCGGGGATTCCACTCTCCCTTTTCAAATAAAGTTTCTTGGGTTGGCACTCATTTGTTCTTTTCAGCTCACGGCTGTCCCCAAACTCTCACAAATAATAGAAGTAATACGTTATGCGTCCGGTTTTTCAAAGCCCTTGGACGTTGCAGTGTTTCGATTTTAACAGCAGTCTGTGAGGTAGGTATTAGCAAAAATAATTTGAAGATGAAAAACCGCCTAAGAGGAAGTTAAGTCTCCAGTGAAACCCATTTCTGATAGTTTTTAAATGCCTTCGTGTTGAAATACCCACCGGGACTTCTTCCCAAGTTTAGGAGGTGAAGATACTCCCTGTGAGAACAAAGACCCCTTTACAGCCAAATCTGCAAACTCACTCACTGCTCTGGTCAGAAATCCTTTATTGTATCCTGGGTAAAATCCACCAGGCGGGCATTTTATTCACGCTGCACTCCCTACACTTAGAACCAGTGCCTAGGCACTAATACTTTTGTTGAGTGAATTGAATGATTGAGTTCACACTTTCAGTTCCTTCACCTTTGATACTTACACCACTTCAGCCCCCTTTCCAACCAGTCCACTAGCAGCACCCTCTGCTCTAGAAAACAGAAAGACTTGCACTCTTGCAGTTTAATGACAGCTTGCTTTGCTTATTTTGTGTCGGGCGTTGTACTAAGCAGTTTGCATTGAGTCTTCCAAGTCACCCTATGAGATAGGCTTTTTGCAGGTGAGGAAACTGAAGCACAGACAGGTTAAATAATGGGTGAGGTCACACAGCTAGTAAGTTACACAGCCAGCATTTGAACTCAGGCAGGTTCATTCCAAAGGTGTGAGTCCTTATTTTGCCTCCCTGAATACTGTGCTCTCACAATTCTGTATCTTTCCAAAGGCTCTGTAAGCTGCCTGCCTTCCTAATTCCAGGACTGAGCTGCACTCAAACTTCTGGAATGTCTTCCTGGACTCAGTTGATTCCCATAAGCATACCAAGTTATGCCTGTGAATATAACCCTCTGATACATTCTTAACTGCACTTACAATAAAAGCTAAACTTCCTGTGGCCTACAAGACCCCACAGGTCTGTCCCTGCCTTCCCACTGACCTCTGTACTACAACCCTGCCTCCCAGCCCCCATGCCCCTGCGGTCAGTGCCCTCTGTGGTCCAGCCAGAGGCTTTTTAGTTCCTGCTTCAGGACCCTTGCCTGAATCATTCGCCCTATCTAGGACAGCCACCTTGTGGTCACTGTCTCCCCACGTCTCCCTGCCCCCACTACTCTCTCACATCACCTGCTGTTGTTAGCATTATCACCAACTAAAAATATATTTGCTTACTTGTGGCTTGTCTTTTTCCCAGTAGGGTATGTATGTGTGTGTGTATGTGTATTCCATGATAACCTAGTTACATCCTTAGCCATTCAGTCCCTGGGTAAATGCTTGTTGAGTGCAGGAGTGTATGAAGAGTGCTTATCACACGGTATTGCAGTTTTATATACCCCATGGGATGTGAACTGGACAGCAGGGAACTGTCCTTTTTGTCCAGTGTCGGGCACTCTAATTGCTGTAAAAATATATACTCCCAACTGCCAGCAGATGAGTTATTTTTGGCATACAAAAAATTCTTTTCAGGTGCTGCATCTGCAGTATGGAATGTATGTTTGGCCCTGTGCGGTGGTCCTGGCTCAGTACCTGTGGTTTCACAGAAGATCTCTGCCGGGCAAGGCTGTCTTAGAGGTACAAGTGCCCTTGAGGTTTCCTAAAATGCTCTGTTCAGATTTAAGTCTACGTGCTTGTTACTGACTTTTGTTAAATATTTTTAAATCGGGTGATTTGGCCAGCTTGTAAGTCATGTGAGCTAAGAATGCTTTTTACATTTTAAGTTGTTTAAAAAAAGAACACGCACCAGAGACCACAGGAGTCCCATCGAGACTAAAATATCGCCTTGCCCTTTATGTTATGCTGACCCTTATTCTAAGTGAAGCCCATTGACTAATTATAGTTATAGAATCTTGGCATGGAAGCAATCATTAAGACCATCTTTCCAGGGTGTCCCAACAGGGTCATCCGGAGTCTAGTGTGTCACATGCAGTTTTTCATACAATAGCCCTTTCCATATTTTGGAAATCTTGAGAGTATCCCAAACTCTTTCTCATCACTCCACCTGACATGAGACTGCTAAACACTTGGAGAAATAAACTTTTTGTCAAGTTTGCAGAAATGGTACAAGGCTTAAATCTGAAGGCCGAGGACAAACCCAAAACTTAGTAACACCTTTTTAACTTTTGCAAAACCACGTGAGGGGTGTGAAGATATGTGGCATCCTTCTGGCCCTGAACAGTGGCAATTTGTAGACATTCAGAAAAGATTGAGAATCTCCCAAGCTCTTGCTCAGAACTGGAAAATGGGAAACTTGTTTTAAAATACAAGGCATTCCTTGGTTAGTCCTTAGCCTGCTTAAGACCTTGTCACTTGGAAGGCCCAACTGGAAAATCCCCTTTGTAGAAAGCCATGTTTCAGACCTGTCAGGTTATAGCCACATAAAAGCAGTAAAAATTGGTAGTAACAGCCATAATGGCCAGGTGTGCAGTCAAGTCACCCATCAAGCTTCTAGAGACCCAATGTCCTGTATAATTAGGAGCTCCCTTATAGACTGTTAAGAACAAGTGTCCCAAACTACCTTGGGCATATTAAGCAATTAAGTCGCTGGATACACAGGAGTTTGGAAGCACCTAAGTCAGTTGCAGAGTACAGGGCCCTGTACGGGACTTAACCTTCCCACCCAATTAAGAGGAATCTCAAGTAATTTCTACAAATTGAAGAGCTTAAGCTTCATATAGTAAAGCACTGCAATTGTGGCACATTTTGTAGATATGAGCAGCTCATGATGGACTGTACTTAGGGAAACTTAAGTTCCCAAATTCCCTGCAATCCTAAGAACTTTGAAATGCTTTTAGATTGGAGCTGGAGTGAGCCTTCCAGGAATTATGGCTGCAAAATGCGGTGCTGAAGTGATCTTGTCGGACAGTTCAGAGCTGCCTTACTGTCTAGAAATCTGTCGGAAAAGCTGTGAAATGAATAACCTGCCACAGGTGCGTGTTGTAGGACTGACATGGGGACATGTATCTCAGGATCTTCTGGCTCTACCACCTCAAGATATTATTCTTGCATCTGATGTGTTCTTTGAACCAGAAGGTAAAACTTTTTTGGTCAATAATAACTTTGGTTGGAGAGAGGATATAAGTAGAAGTCCATTTAAGGAGTCCTTTCTTACCAGATTTTGAAGACATCTTAACTACAGTCTACTTTTTGATGGAAAAAAACCCCAAAGTCCAATTGTGGTCCACCTACCAGGTAAGAAGGTAAGCCTGAATAAACCTGGTCTACTCAGTTTTATTAAAACTCAAATCCTGGGCACCTGGGTGGCTCAGTTGGTTAAGCAACTGCCTTCGGCTCAGGTCATGATCCTGGAGTCCCTGGATCGAGTCCCGCATTGGGCTCCCTGCTCGGCAGGGAGTCTGCTTCGTCCTCTGACCCTATCCCCTCTCATGTGTTCTCTCTCTCTCAAATAAATAAATAAAATCTTTAAAAAAAAAACAACTTAAATCCTAATCCTCATGCAATATCTACTTTAAGGATAAAATGAAAATGTATGTGAAGCAAAACAGGAAAAGCATGATTTTAAAAAAACAATTTATTATTTTTTTTTCAGTGCTGACTGGTCACTTGAAGCTTTGCTCTACAAGTGGGATATGAAATGTGTCCACATTCCTCTGGAGTCTTTTGATGCAGACAAAGAAGATATAGCAGAATCTGCCCTCCCAGGAAGACATACTGTTGAAATGCTGGTCATCTCCTTTGCAAAGGACAGTCTCTGAATTACACCTACATACAGGTTCTTCTGGGACAATGTCAATACTAATTAGCAACCTGGCATGCCAACTAAGACTCAGACCACTTCAGCTTCTTGGGAGTACAAGCACTGAATCTGAAGATGGTCTGATCTGTTGGCCTTAAAGATGGTGGTGGGTCACCTAAACACTCATGGGTTACAAAGCCATGAAAACAAAAATTAACAGACCTGTTAAAAAAAAAAAAAAAGGGGGGACTTGGATTGTTCTTTAGAAAAAAAAATAAAAAACGGCATAAATTAAGCTGAGAGACAGGGGTACCCAGAACCTCAAGAAAGTGCTACCTTAAGAGCATTGATTTTAGGGGTTATGGGTGCTGAAATGGCATTTCCACTTTTTAACTTAGAAAAAAAGTCAACTACTAAACATTTCACTTTCATACTGTACAGTCAGTAACAATTCACAAGGTAATTGCACAGGTCTTTCAAATAAAGGGGGGGAAAAAAACCAAGACATATTCTGAGAAAAGCTAACACCAAGAAAACGTTTTAATTAAACTACAGAAACAATGGTTATAGTACAGAATTTTCATGAGCAAAAAGATACACCATGTTATAAGTACTTACAAAGTTACAAACCATTTTGCTTCCTTAACATTTTCCATATTTTAAGTTCATACATGAAGATGATCAGATATACCATTTTGGGGGAAGGGGGAAAAAAAGGTGTATTTATCATCAGCTAGATGTGCTCACTGTATGCTCCGTTATTTATATGCAAGGCCCGGGTGACTGGAAGTGCAGTTGTCAGGCATTTTAATAAACTGGACAGCCATTTGTTTCTGCACGACAAGGCATCTTTACACAGGAGCAATCAGGAGAAAACAGGAAACAGCCAAGCACTCTGCACTGCAACACGCCACCTTAACAGCTAACCAGCATTACTCAACTGCTACACAACTGCGCCTAGTGCACAAAAATACACAAGAGAAGAGATTAGAATTGTGTTTGGTAAACAATCCTTTTCAAAAAATCAAGTCTTTTCACCTGAAAAGTCTTTATACAAATTTGGATTCAGATTACCACTTAGATCTGAAGGTAAATAGCATATACAAACAAATTTACACCGACTTTTGAAGGTTTTTAATTTTAAGGAATGAAGGCAATGTTGAGTCAATCTCTTGACAGCTTTAGGCTGTGTGTAATGGCTGCACACGTTTCCTTAAAAGTCAGGAGGCCACAAATTAGGTTACCAATCTGTTTAATTTCAAACAAAAAAAGTCAGCACTATATAAACAAAAAGGAAAATTTACCTCAAATATCCAAGCCAATAATGAAATCTGAAGTCGTTCACCTCACTAAATTACAAGAAATTTGAATAACAGCAACAAAATGGCACATAAAATGAAGTTTGCCACCTGAGGCAAAGCTTAAAACAAGTAAAAAGTTAGACAAATGTTACAAAATAACCTTTTCAATAGCCAGTTGCTTGTTCCAAGGACTCTTCGATGGACTGAGTGTGTGGTCCTTTTCCCCCAAGTCTTCTGTTATGTTGCTTGTTGACCCATCTAGGTTTGAAAAGAAAAAAGTTCAGTTTACCTTCCATTACAATGAAGTTACCGAAAGTGCACATGGTTTCAGTTTCAGGCATGTACTTACTAAGGCTCTGGTGAAACAAGTAGGTTACGGAAAGGTTCCACCCAGCCATTATCAGTTTTATAAAGGCCCAATTAGGAAATTTTCACAGAGGCTACCATCCGCTTTTACAAATTTGTGTTTATGCAATCTTGGCCAAATAACCAAGGTGAAAAATGATATGAGGAAGGGAAAAAGGGGCGGGGAGGGGAAAAGGACGGTATCCAAACAAAAACAACTTGAAATCAGAAAATCAGTCTATTTTAAGATAAATTTTTAGTTCTCAAACGAAACATTTGGCAATTGAGAATAAAGCTTTAATATCTGAGCTACTTAGGGCCCTTTCCTTTTAAAAAATAGGACCAAACAATTTGAGAGTTAAAGACACACTATCCTTTCCCCACCCAGTGCAATACCTGTAAACTTTTTTGGGGTTCCAAAAGTTCATTGCTTCTTTTTGCAATTCGTTTGCCACATCCATTAGAATATGAAGTCCCAGTCAGTACAACAATAGTTGAACTGATCGTTTTCTCTAAGAGGATAGTGCATCTTTAACATTTAAAGACAAACCTGCTCCAATACACGCCCACAGAAACTGGTCCCTGGAGGATCAGCCAAATCAGTTAAAATCTGCAATACTGGCCAATATTCTTTTATCAAACAGGAGACCGCAGCTTTAAAGGGGAAAATGCAGACGTTGGATAAAAACAGCAAGAAATAGTCATTTTCATTAATAGGTCTCAAACAGTTTACGAAACAGCCATTATTATCTAAGCTTTATGCACATCCTTTCTGCAGACCCCTCTCGTATTACTCCCAAAGCTGAGTTAGCTCACAGCCGCACTCCCGACATCAGGAGCCACTTTTATATTAACACGGATCATAACAAGCTCCTGCAAACCCCATCTCTGAGTTCGGGTCATGTGTCTCGGATCCCCACTGACATTACCATTCGCTTAAGAGGACACCGCTCCTTCTTCCTCGGGAGACTTGGGGGGGCTCTTGGAGCGCGACCTGGACTTGGACTCCCTCTTGGACACGGGCGGAGGGCTCCTGGACCGGGACCGGGACCTGGAGCGCGAGCGAGACCTGGACACCGACGAGGACTTGGACTTGGACCTCCGCGCCGACCTGGACTTCGACGTGGATCGCGACCTCGAGCGAGTGCGGGAGCGAGACTTGGAGCGGCTGTAGCGGGAGCGACTGCGGGACCTGGACCGGCTCCGACTCCGGGAGCGGCTACGACGGCGCCGCCGAGGGCTGAGGGCGGACGGGCCGGGCGTCAGAGCGGCCATCGGGGCCCGAGGGCCGCGCCCCGCCCGCGTGCTGCGCCCGCCCCGCCGCCATTACCGCGCCGCCCGGCGCCCGGGCGCCATTTCCCCGCCGCCCGCCGCGGCCCCGCGCCCGCCCGCCGCCGCCACGTGTCCGCGCGGACCTTTGTGCCCCCCGCCCTACCCCCCTGGCCCCCGGCCCGTTTACCTGCGGCTCCGGCGTCCGTAGCCGCCGCCGCCATAGCGCCGGGGCGGCGGGCCCCGGCGGCTGTGGTGCGAGTCCGGGGGGCGGCCGTAGCGCGCCATCTGTACCCGCAGCTCGCGGCCATCCAGCACGGCCCCGTCCATGGCGTCCATGGCGTCCTCGGCGTCGCGCTTGTCGTGGAAGCGGACGAAGGCGAAGCCGCGGGACTCCTTGGTGTAGCGGTCCCGCGGGATGTACACGTCGCCGACGCGCCCGTACTTCTCGAACACGCGCCTCAGGGTGTCGGGCGAGGTGCGGTAGGTCAGGTTGTCCACCTTGAGGGAGGTCATGCCCTCCACATCGGGAGGCGGGCGACCGTAACTCATGGCCCTGGAGAGCCGGCCGGGGGCCGCGACTGCGCGCCTACAAACTAACGCCCTGGGCGGGCCCGCGCGCTCGGCTGAGGCGGCGGTTTCCTCACACTAAGCCGGCTCGACGCCGCGCCGCGCCTCCGGCAGTTGGCTTCCGCGTGGAAACGCTGAGAGGCCGGCCGGGGTGGGGAGAAAAACGTGAGCGAAAAGCCGCAGCACTCGACTCCCCCAAAGAAACAACTGGGCGGGCAACCGGACCTAGCGCCCGTTTATATCCCTCCTCACAAAATGGCGCCCGCGCCACCCGGAAATGAATCCCCTGATTGGCTCGCCCCTCCCCGCCCCGCAACGCCGAGGCCACGCGCCCCGCCTCTGTCCGACGCGCCTGCGCAGAGCCCGGCGGGCGGGCCGAAAAGCGCGGAGTCACTATTGCTGGGCGGGGGGAGCGGCATTTGTGGGCAGTTGGAAAGCCCGCGAAACGCTCTTTCCGGCTGCGAGGCAGTACGGGCGCTCTCCCGCAGGAGGAACAGGAAGCGCTCCCCTTGCAGGCCCCGCCTTCTTTTCATGCCAGTATACGACCTCCAGGCAGCTTTTCTGGTCGGACCTCCGCAGAAGGTTCCCGCTTTATCAGAGGGGGTACTACTCCCCCTACCCCCGTTTGCCTCGCGGTCTCCAGCCTTCTCAGGCCCCGCAACGATGTCTCCAGGCTCCCTCCCGCAGTTCCCGACTTCTCCGCTGGGTTCCGCTTTGTAGCCCCACACGGCGCGCCTGAGTGGTTCAGGCTGCACAGGACTACATTTCCCAGCCGGCCGAGCGGCTGGCGCCGAGGCTACGGTCAGATGACCTGGTCGCCTGACCCGCGGTGAGTCAGGGCCGGCGAGGCGGGCGGGGCCGCGCCGGCCGCTGCACCTCGGCCTTGGCCCATAATCCCGCTCGCGGGCCGGTCAACCTGGAGCCGCGACGTTATTGGCACCTCTCCGGGTGTCGGGCCTTTCCCTGCTGGGATCGGATCCTGGGAATGTCCTAACTGCCCGTGGGGAGAACCTCACTCTCGGCCCGCGGTTCTGATCCAAGAACTGGAAGTTGACAGCTTGGCAGCTTTGCTCCTGGATCTGCCTCCTCTCCTCACCGTCTCATTTCCTTCCCCAGGATTGTCAGTGGGTTCCCCCAAGGAGAGCTGACCGCCCCGGGCTGCTGCTGACCTCCGCCAGAGTTGAGCCACAATGTCCCCGGAATCTAAAAAGCTTTTCAACATTATTATTTTAGGAGTTGCCTTTATGTTTATGTTCACCGCCTTTCAAACTTGTGGAAATGTGGCGGTGAGTCGGGATCTGTTCTACCTCCTTTGAAGTGCCTCTCATAACGCATTCCAAAAACGATAATAAACAGTAATTGTGCCTAACAGCGCGCTTAAGTTGCACCTTGTATTTTCCCACCTACCCTTCCTCGGTTTTTATGTTTCGGTTTAATTTCGTGTGTCAGACATTTCTTATTAATACTGTATCGGGATGGGGAGTTAAACAAGACCGTTTATTCCTCTGATCTGACTTGGGGTTTGTATGTTGACCTGTTATTTCTTGTCTGTACTAAAGTCTCCATTAGTATTGGGAGAATTGAGGAGAAAAGAACCCCAAGGCCTAGCTACAGTTGATGTGCCCCCCCCCGCCCCCGCCCCATCATCGGTTTGCCTTGTCCCGTTTTGTAGTCCTTTTTTTGGTCTCATAGTTGTCTTTCAATATGAAGTACTGAGTATCTTGAATTTTACTTTACCGGGTGCTTCATTCTCAGTTCTCGGAGACAGACTTTGGTGGGGATGGGGGGGCAGACTGCGAAGTGTTTTCATTGATTAGCTTTATCTTCCACGCAGCAAACTGTCATCAGGAGCTTAAATAGCACAGATTTTCATGGCAGTGGATATACCAGGTACCGTACCGTATGATTGGTCTTACTTGATATATTACAGTAGTTACCTAAACCTTATCAGAATTTTTGGCAATAATTCTGTGATTGAATTAGTAGTGGTTGCTTTTTCTCCGTAACTGGTCTGTTTGGGAGAACATAATAGAATAAAGGTGATGATAGTTTAGGTTTCATGTAGAATTAAATATTGGGTTTGAAATCCTGGGTTTCATGACTTAACACTGCGTTACGTTAGGCAAGTTACTTCTGTGAGCCCAGTTTCCTTGCTCAGATAATGCGTTGACGTGTAAGGCTCTTGGCACAGTGCCTGGCATTTAATAAACACTCAAGTATCGTCATAATTACATCTTCTCAATCCTAAACAGAGGGTGTTTTATATGATTCTTGAAACACTCGGTCCTGTCGTAATTTCATGATTAACATACTGTCATCAGGAGCTTTTAGATTTTTGTTAAGGTGTTTAGTCTCACTTTCACAGAGAAAATAAAGTGAAAAGACCTTCCTGAGTCACTAGTACATTGTGACTGAAGCTGGGAGTGTAATGCACACATGGATATAAGGACATACGGGTTTCTTAATTTCTCTGCAGTTAACTATTAGATGCTGACCAACATCCCCCCCTTCCCCACAACTCTTATTTGGTTCTTTATTACCTATCCTAAACCTGATCTTATATATGATATTTGAGAATAAATGGGTGCTAATGTCCTTTTTTAATTTTTATTTATTTATTATATTTTATTTATTTATTTGACAGAGAGATAGAGAGCACAAGTAGGCAGAGAGTCAGGCAGAGGGAGAGGGAGAAGCAGACTCTCCACCGAGCAGGGAGCCCGACGCGGGGCTTGATCCCAGGACCCTGGGATCATGACCTGAGCCGAAGGCAGACGCTTAACCGACTGAGCCACCCAGGCACCCCAAATGTCCATTTTTTAAGTGTTTAACAATACCACAGTTTTTAGTAGAGCTTTGTTTTCAATTTCAGAGAACCTTTACTGTTTGAGAGGATCATAAAGGCCAAAGAATAATTTACTTTGGGTTTGTAAATAGTGTCTAGTAAATGAATTCAGAACCCTCAAAATGGTTTTAGTCATACTTTGCTACAAGACGTATGTACTAGGGCTGGGTCTATAGTAGCTGAATAATGTTCAGAAGAGACCATTAGATTGAGTTAAATAAGTTCTGGTTTAAGGAAGTGATAACTCTGTGCTTGTCATTTATAACAGTGAAACTTCATGCAGTTGCCAGGAGTTGTAAACTAAGTTTGTAGAGCAGACTCATTGACTAGGGCCTCTGGGGTGAGATGACCAGGGATGGGATTCTGGCTCCACCATTCACCAGCTATCTAGCTGGACTTTTGGCAAGTAACTTAACCCCTCTGTGTTTCAGTTTTCTGTAGAGTGAGGATAATAATAACAATACTATCTTTATAGAGCTGTCAGATTTAATAAAGAAAACATACATAAAACGCTTAGCTCAGTGTCTGTTACATGTTATATGTTAGCTGTTATAATTTACCAGTCCGTTAAAAGCATATTGTCCAAGGCAAGCTGATTCAAAGGGAAATTTGATGAGACTTTAAGATTTTGTATAAGTGAAAACCTCATTATAGGATTCAGCTTAATGATAGAATTATTGTTAATTCCAACGAAAGAAATGAATGTTTATGGCAAAAAAAATCTATAGACTCTAAGTGGATTTGAAAAAAACGCACTTTTGAGACAGTGATTCAAAGTGATTTTTGTTTTTTCCTTTTATGTGTTATGTGTACAGCATGGCAATTATATATGGAGTGTTCTCTGCTTCAAATTTGATTACACCATCAGTGGTTGCCATTATAGGACCTCAGCTTTCTATGTTTGCAAGTGGTTTATTTTACAGGTGAGTAGTGCGATTTTCTTTCATTTAATCCAAACACCCTCAGCACCTTTCAAGCATATAGTAAACTTTTCACAAGAAATTGCTGATTTGGGGGTGCGTGGCTGGCTCAGTCAGAAAGGCATGTGACATTCGATCTCTGGGTTGTAGGTTCGAGCCCCACGTTGGGTGCAGAGATTACGTAAAAAAAAAAAAAAAAAAATGCCGACTTGGATTGAATAGAATACAGGCGGTATTTTAGGGATTTGGTTCTCTCCTTGATGCCTAGGGATACCATGTTGTTTTAATGTGGTGGCATGTGTGCATACTTCCTTTCATCTTACTATTCGTAAAAATAGATATCTCTATTTTTTTCTTTCTATGAGAGTTGAACTTCCCGTGAAATAATCTTATTTTATATCAAGTTGATTAACAGGAATTCAACCGAGATAACTAAGCTTTTTTTCTGGGTTGTAGAATGACAGTCCCAGCCCCTGCCGAGCTATTGGCAAAGGCCAATTGCAAACCCTCGTTCAATGTCCAATCTTACAAATTCAGAATAGTAAATTAAGAAATGAGTAGGTCACATTTGTCCTCTTTCCCCCCAACACTTTAGCTAGTGTTGGAGAAGTCCTTTACAGGTTGACTTTTAAAAAAAAGAGAATTCTCAGAACCGATTCCTAGAAGGCATAATTGGCATTCTATATGAGGTATTGTTTGACCGTAATGCGTTGACCTGTTACATTTTAGCATGTACATTGCCGTTTTTATCCAGCCTCTCCCATGGTCCTTCTACACAGCCTCTGTTTTCATTGGAATTGCAGCTGCCGGTAAGCATCTTGATGTTTATTTTCTCTGTCTTCTGGGATTTATTTAAGAGTATCATGTGTTTCATGTGTGAAGCCAAGTGATTTCATTCCCTTGACAAAACTTTTGGTTTGAATTTCAGTGCTTTGGACAGCACAAGGAAATTGCCTGACAATAAATTCAGATGAGCATACTATTGGGAGAAACAGTGGAATTTTCTGGGCACTCTTACAATCTAGGTAATAATCCTTCTGGAGCTCAGTCTTCTCTTTAATTCTTTTGTCACACCATTTTTTTAGATCTTTGTTGTGTTGAAAATTCCAATCTTCTATGTTCCATGACTTGAGTTCCTAGCTGCATATGATACGGATTTAACGTTTTATAAAATTGCATGAAATGCATGGACCTGCCTAATTGGAACTCGTGATTAGTAAAGAGAAAATCATGTTAACCATAATGTATTTAGCATCTGCTGTATTTCAGGCAGGGACTGTTGGCTTCATTACTAAATCTCAGTAATCCTCACCACCTCATGAGACCAGAAGGTATAATCTGTGTTCTACAGATGAGAAAACAGAGGCTTAAAAGTGAAGTAACTTATCTGATTTAAACCATCCTTATCTGGATTCCAAAGACCACATCCTACCCACTGAGCTGCATATTGATAGCTATTAACGAATAACTGATAGCTATTAACGAATATATTAAAATTCAAAAGTGAGAGGCGCCTGGCTGGCTCAGGGGAGCATGTGACTCTTGATCTCAAGGTCGTGAGTTCGAGCCACATGTTGGGTGTAGAGATTACTTAAAAATAAGTGAACTTTAAAAAAAAAAAAAATTAAAGTGAGACTAATTATATCAGGGCTGAATGATACAACATGTTCTATATTTCCTAAGTAAAAAAGCAAGAATGGTCATTCTGTCGTGGAATCTGTCCTGAGGATTTACCCTCGTGGATATTACCTAAAATTGTGGTGTTGATAAGTCTTCATAAATGCAGATGTTTAGTTGTAAGGGGGTGTATATTAAGAAACCAGAGTGTAGGCGAATGATTCCTTCTCTGGGAAAGTATGCTAAAGTATCTGATTAGATGCAGGTATCTGAATCATGAATTTTTTTTTCCCCCATAGATTCTTTAAAATACAGAATTTGAGAAGTAGCATAAGCTTGTTTCCAAGTAGTCATTTCCAGAGTCCCAATAAATCACATGGTTCAAAGAGAGTCAAGTCTTTGAAGGGTGGTTCAGGCGGAATCAGGTCACTGTCACGTGGAAGGAGACTAAATTCCATCTGGGTCAGTTTTTCAGAAAGAGTCAGGGTGGAGTCGATACTTTTAAATGATCTAGGGCAGGTAGATACTTTTAAAATTACATATGCTTAAAAAATCTTTTTCACTTTTTAACAAATAATGGAAAAACTGCTCTACAAACTGTAAATATGGAAATAAATCCTCAACATCTTGTCCTCCCTTTTCTTCCCCCAGCTTGTTCTTTGGAAATCTCTACATATATTTTGCTTGGCAGGGGAAAACTCAAATATCAGGTTTGTGTTATTCACTTTGCTTTATTCACACATGTTCGAAGGATAATAATAGTTTCACAGAATATCCATTATTGCTCTGTTCAGATTGTTCTAATGAACCTTGCTGGCTTAAGTCCTCTCAGATTTTCGTCTGTAGTAATTTTTTTCCTTATATTATATTATTAAGCTAGGATTTTAGTTTATGACTATGCTTTAAGCAGCTCAAGGTATAGGAGAAGGTTATGCTGTGTATGAGCATACTAGTCACTTGTTAGACTTTTGAACCCTTGTTTTGTCTGTACGCTTCTTTGGTTAAAAGAATATGATTAATTTCTTGTGCCATTTTTCTTTTGGTTTATTAGTATTTCTTTAACTGAAAGACAAAGGTGGAGGTATTCCATTGAGTTTCTTGTTTGAGATTTTCACTAATTTATAAAGTAAACATTTAACAAGGAAATGTTTGGATGATTTCAACAACCTCTGAACATAACACCAACTTGAATTGTTTGCATGGCCAGTGCTATCAGCTTTCTTCTTTTTTTCTCTAGAGAGTGACCGAAGAACAGTGTTTATTGCCCTGACAGTGATTAGCCTTGTGGGGACAGTTCTTTTCTTTCTCATTCGGCAGCCAGATTCTGAAAACGTCCTAGGAGAAGATGAGTCTTCTGATGACCAGGACCTGGAAGTCAACGAGTAAGAAGTTGGCAACGTTCCTTTTTATTTGAAAATGTATTTTGAGTTGATGTAGTTTAGAGATTTCCAACCTTTTTGCAGCCCTAACTGATACCCAGCATTGGGCAGACAGGAGGAAAAAGTTTTATTTTTATTTATTTGTTTATTTTAAGTAGGCTCCACCCTCAACGTGGGCCTCAAACTCACAACCCTGAGATCGAGAGTCACAGGCTCAGGGCACCTGGGTGGCTCAGTCGGTTAAGTGTCCAACTCTTGATTTCAGTTCAGGTCATGATCTCAGGGTCCTGGGGTTGAGCCCCACCTCGGGCTCTGCGCTCCCTGAGCGGGGAGTCTGCTGAAGGTTCTCTCCCTCTCCCTGCCCCCCTCAGGCACACGTGCTTGCTCCTGCTCTCTCTCTCTCTCAAGTCTTTCTTTTTTTTTTAAAGTTGCAGGCTCTACTGACTGAGCCGGCCAGGAGCTGAGGGAAAGGTTTCAAAGCCAATCAGAAGAGAAAGAAGACAAAAGGGGAGTTGTGGGGAGAAGGAGGGGAAAGGAAAGGAGAAGCAGGGGAAAGTTTACAGGGGATTTGAGTCTAATCCCAGGTTGTGGCTGACAAGCTGTATGACCCTGGACGTAGCCATAATCCCCTTATTTCTCTGGGCCTCGATTTCCTCTTTCAATTCAGCCGGCATCCGTGTGTTTTAATGTACAAAGATGCGGGCTTATAAAGTTAAATAGAAGACAGTCTTTGCCCTCTGTTACTGTTTCTCTGACCCAGCCCTAAAATATCCCCATTCCTGTGGCGAGTGTGAGGGGCAGGGCCATCAACAGTTGTCCTCGAAGATCCTCAGTTACACCCATGCTCCTATGCACAGTGCTGGGTTTTGGCCCTAACCTACGTGCGTGCTCTTCCCCAAAGTAGTCCAAATGGGGAAAGAGGTGTATAGCCCTGTGTTTTTCTCAAAACTGTAAATTACCTTGAACCTGTTTCAGTTATAAGTAAAACTAAAATATCACAGTTTCTCTGCAGGTATTATCCAGGTTTGAGGAAAGGGAAATGAGAAATCTTTGCCAGTCTCGTTTTGCTTGGCTTCTGAATCAGTAAATTGTGAGGATTACCTTATAGCCTTTTATCTATTGTTAAAACGTTGGCACTGAGCATTCTGTGCTGCCTTGTTAATCCCCAAAAGGCCTAAAATCCTCCTGTCAGAGGATCATTAAGCATTCAAAATTTCACTAAATTTGTTTAAAGCAAAAGAGAGCGGCACCTTGGTTCAGTCGGTTAAGTGTCTGCCTTTAGCTCAGGTCATGATCCCAGGGTCCTGGGATCGAGCCCCACATCAGGCTCTCTGCTCAGCGGGAAGCCTGCTTCTTTCTTTCTCTCTCTCTGTCCTCATGAATAAATAAACAAAATCTTTAAAAAAACATGTAAAGAAATAAAAATAAAAGGAGAGGTGTAACCTTTGATTTGAACACGTATTTATATGATACATATTTATAACATCAACTATGTGTATATATTTTTAATCATAAACTAACAGATATTGGAGAAGGATTCTATGAAGATGAATACCACAGATTCAGCAAAAATTAAAACACCTGTTCGTTTAGCAAATGTCAGATGTTGGTGCTGTGCAGACAAATACAGCCCACCTATTTTCAAGGAACTTCGTGGATAGATAGAGGATTGTATAACTGATAAGGTGCAGTGCTGAGGAGTATTGCTCAGTCCTTTTAGCATTTTCTCTCCCTGAATTGTCTCCCAAACTTGAAGCTTTCTTGTCTTTATTCTATAAATAGCACAGACTCTGTGCCAGCCCCCTTCTAAACCTGAGGGATACAGCAGTGAACAAGACAGATAAGTCCCTGTTCTTGTGTGACTTAATTTTGGAGGGGGTGTAGATAATACACGTGTAAACCGCAAAGTAAGTGCTCGAGAAGGCAGCGAAAGGGGGAGGTGATGGAGGGCTGGGTGGCTCCCTGAGGCCTGACTGGTGAGGAGGGACGATCAGCTGATGGCCATTGCCAAGGCCACGTGGTGGGAAGGGGTGCGGTGGGTGCCAGGGCTGCAGGGAGGGAGTGGAAGTAGGAGTATCTGCAGTAGTCAGGGAGTCGATTCTGGGAGGCTGTGCAGGAGCGCAGGTTCTGTTCTTGGTGTGATTAGAAGCCATTGAAGGGTGGTGCCTGGGTGGCTTAGTTGAGCATCCGACTCAATGACCTGAGATCAAGCCCAGTGTCGGGCTCTGCTCTCAGCACAGGGGCAGGAGGGGGTTCTGCTTGAGATTCTCTCTCTCCCTCTGCCCCCAAATTGCCCTCAAAAAGAAAAAAAAAAAAAGCCATTGAAGGAAAAAGTAGGATCTGATTTTAAAGGATTCCACTAAAGGCCTTAAAGAAGCTGATTTGAGGATGCAAAAAGGCAGCTCAGTGTCCTGAGTGGCCCCCTTATGTGTAATTTGCATGTGTGAGGCCCTGTGAGCTGGGTGATCTCTAGGAATTTCTTTCTTGGCAGTTGCGTCTCTGGCCCCTCCTTCCCTCCCTCCCTTCGGTCTATATTTGAGTGTCTATTCCAGGCACTGTTTGGAGGGTGTTTTGTTGAACAAACAGAGAGATGTTCGTGCATTCGTGGAGCTTTCTAGTGGGTGAGAGAGAAGTAGGAATTCTTTTTAAAAACAGTTTTTATTGAGCTATAATTCACATGCCGTACAATTTACCCATTTAAAGTGTACAGTTCAGGGGTGCCTGGGTGGCTCAGTCATTAAGTGTTTGCCTTCAGCTCAGGTCATGATCCCAGGGTCCTAGGGTGGAGCCCCACATTGGGCTCCCTGCTCAGCGGGAAGCCTGCTTCTCCCTCTCCCCTCCCCCTGCTTGTGTTCCCTCTCTCGCTGTGTCTCTCTCTGTCAAATAAATAAATAAAATCTTTAAAAAAATAAAAATAAAGTGTACAGTTCAGAGGTGCCTGGGTGGCTCAGTTGGTTAAGGGTCTGACTCTTGATTTTGGCTCAGGTTATGATCTCAGGGTTCTGAGATTGAGCCCTGCATTGGGCTCTGTGCTGGGCATATAACCTGCTTAAGATTCTCTTTCTCCCTCTCCCCTCCCACCCCCATGCTCATGCTCTCTCAAAAAAAAAAAAAAAAAAAGAAGGTATAATTCAGGGACTTTTAGGATATTCACAGAAGTGTGTTCATTGCCACAACAAATGTTAGAATATTTTTATTACCCCCCAAAAGAACCCTTACGTCTTAGCCATCTGATATTAGAAAATAGAAATGTAAAGGAGCGGAGGGTATAGAAGTATGGGCTGGGGGTGGGGGGCTGGCTTGCAATTTAATATTATAACGGTTATTTATATGTAACACACACACATATATATACGTATATGTATATCTGTAAAATTACAGATGGAGTTGCCGGGGAAGGCTGAAAAGGTAACATTTAAGTTGTAGGGGATGAAAAATACTTTTCCCTTCACTCTCCTGTGTTCTCAGTTGAGACCCCCTGTAATAAAGATTAATAAGAAGAAAAAGCAATCAGAAGTTTATTCACACATGTTCCTCATGTATACATGAAGGAAGCCCAGGGGAGAGTGAGTAATTCCCTAGGCTGGCTTAGAATTTAGGCTTTATATACTATCTAAATAGGGAAAGGGGAGGAGGAATGGAGGCCTCTTACAGGAGAGTAAATGATTTTATGGAAGGATGAGCAGACCCGTAGAAGAATAGATGGGAGATAGGATAGCTTGTGACATACCGTTGGTGTCTGGTCTCCTTTCTTATGACAAGAGCCGATCTTCCCTGTCTGATGAGACTCCCAGAGGTGATTTATAACAGTTCAGTTCCTTTTGGAGGCTCTTTCTTTAGGCAGATGAGGAGAGTTCAAAGAAAGCCTGTACCCATATTTGCTGTTTTTTGAGTGCCTACAGCTCAACATAATCAATATATTAAAGCATGTTTTGGGGTGGCACGTTCTGCTACCCTCCAAAGTCGAGACCTTAGAGCGGTAAGTGAAATGGGAAGGTATTGGAGGGTTTGAGAGGGATTGAATGTGATCTCACTCTGTGCCCTCCATCCTCGCAGGACGTGGGGATTGTCTTATTTTAGTATCCTACTAGAAAGGGCTCCCTTTAATATCTCACTGAATTGAATGGGGAATGATTTGCACCTGAGTGCTGGCTGGCTTAATTGTATTTTAATAGTCTATAGAGTATATAAATTGGTTCCTACTTATTTGGGGCTTGAAATATAAAATACCAGAATCCTATACCTGATCCTATCCAACTACAAGAGTACTATC
Source organism: Leptonychotes weddellii (assembly GCF_054177405.1). NCBI lineage: Eukaryota > Metazoa > Chordata > Mammalia > Carnivora > Phocidae > Leptonychotes > Leptonychotes weddellii. Next base: position 4,523,800 of record NC_138383.1, on the reverse strand, counting down.
AGTTACTTGGAGTCTAAAGAGTTTTTGCTTCCAGGGAAGACGTGAGTTTTTATGGTGGGGGAAAAAAGGTTTTTCCTATTGGTTAGAACAGACTACCTTTTTTGTGTCGCTAATTCAGTTATGTAAGTCAGATAGATCTCTATGAGGTTTCTTTTTTTTTGTAAAAATATTTAAAGATGGCAGAGGAGTAGATATTACCCTATCGGCAGGCAGAGTAAGAAACGTAATCTTTTGGGTGGGAGGATGGGTTGGCCTCGTGGTGGGTATTGAGGAGGGCACGTTCTGCATGGAGCACTGGGTGTTGTGCACGAACAATGAATCATGGAACACTTCATCTAAAACTAATGATGTAATGTATGGGGATTAACAAAAGAATAAAAAAAAAAAGGAAAAGACATTCGAATCCCTAAAAAAAAAAAGAAACGTAATCTTTTATAAATGTCTTTAGCATAATCACATTAAACAACTTAAACTTTAGCTACATGGTCTCATTGAATTCTTTTGGTTAAGTGGTAGCACGCCTATTTTATAAACGGGGAAGTGAAACTTGGAGGCATGGAGTAACTTGTCTAAAAACCATATGACGAAGAAGTGGCCGAGCACAGCACAGACTCTGAAGCCCACATTTTTTTTTTTTTAAAGATTTTATTTATTTATTCATGAGAGACAGAGAGAGAGAGAGAGGCAGAGGGAGAAGCAGGCTCCCAAGGAGCAGGGAACCCGATGCGGGACTCGATCCCAGGACCCTGAGATCATGACCTGAGCCGAAGGCAGACGCTCAACCATCTGAGCCACCCAGGCTCCCTGAAGCCCACATTTTTGACCCCAGCTTCTCCCGTACCCAGCTGTGGAGCACGGGTGCTGACGTCACTTTTGAAGAGTTTTCACCCTGCACAACTTAGTTTTGAAGGAGTCAGAGTGGAGGGAGATTGAGTTCTTACAAGGTGTTTTTACAGTATGAGTATAGCAGGGTGGGGGAGATTTCTGTCCTGCCTGAAGTATCCTTTCTGAGAAGGACACGCGTGGATGTGTGCTTTCAGCTTAGTATGAGAGAATTGTGTTCGGCTGTTAATAAAGGATCACCCAGGGCGCCTGGGTGGCTCAGTTGGTTAAGCGACTGCCTTCGGCTCAGGTCATGATCCTGGAGTCCCGGGATCGAGTCCCGCATCGGGCTCCCTGCTCCGCGGGGAGTCTGCTTCTCCCTCTCCCACTCCCCGTTTGTGTTCCCTCTTTCGCTGTGTCTTTCTCTGTCAAATAAATAAATAAAATCTTTAAAAAAAAAAATAATAAAGGATCACCCAGGTGGCGCTTTCACCTTGTTCTCTGAGGCAAGGATGGGGTCCCAGAGGGACACCCTGGAGCAAAGAGCATTGCAGGCAATGGAAATGTTTGCCAGACCATGTAGAGGACGGAGCTTTGACGAACGTCAGTGAAAATATGATAGCATTTTATCTCTTTTCAGTTTTCAGGGGAAAACACTTCGATATTTTGTTTTATTTTTTCAGGTCTGCGCAGAGCACTATGGGAAAAGCAATAGATGCGTTCAGTAAGTATTTTCTGTGTCGGAAATGCAAGAGCTGTTCGGGAACAGCTACAACATTTGCCTTTCCCCCTTTCCCCAGTAACTTTGGATTGATGATCCTCCAGTGTTTTTGTTCTTCCAGGTATGCGGCTCTGCAGTTCAGTAGTCGTCTCAGCCAGGGTCTAACTGGGGTGTGTGCAGGATGGACGGGAACCTGACTGCCCGGCCTGGTGCCGTTCGGGAGAGACACAGGGAGGTGCAGAGAGCTCAGGGACTGGTGCTTGACAAGGCAGTGAGGACACACAGACCATCTCCTCAGAACCGAGTTTGGAAGAACAGTTGGGCTTGTCTGCAGAGGGTTCTTCCTGGCTACGCCTCCCTACGTGTTTATTTTGTGTTAGTCTCACAACCGCTCTGTGAGTATCCTAGAACACACACCTCCCATTCTCTCCATTTTATACAAGAGAGAATTGAGGCTTAGCTAAAGAAATTATTTACCCAAGGTCAGATAGTTAGTACACTGCTGAGGTGGGATCCGAGCCCTGACTGTGACAGGCAAAGTCAATGATTCCCGTAACAGCCGTCTTGTGGTTCCTTCAGAAACCGGCAAACATGGCTTCTGGGTCTCATACGGCCTGATGTGGGCCAGTTCTTTGCTTCTGCCTGTAGCTCTCTCAGCCTCTTTTTCTCCCAAGGAGAGATTCTGACCACTGTCTAGTGGGGAGCAGCCTTTTAGGGGCCATGTTGTTTGAGTTAGGCCCCTTGGCCTTACACGCTCTGCTTGTGGGTAGCCCACAGGTTGCCTTGGGCTAGGGTGCAAGTTCTTGATCTAATCAGCCATGGCCTAAGTCAGAGGACACAAAGCACACAACTTCTAGCCAAGAATTCATGTGGTCGCCTTTTTTATTTTTTTTAATTTTTTTTTTTTTTCAAGATTTTCTTTATTTACTTGTCAGAGACAGAGAGAGAGGGAACACAAGCAGGGGGAGTGGGAGAGGGAGAAGCAGGCTTTCCGCCGAGCAGGGAGCCCGATGCGGGACTCGATCCCAGGACTCTGGGATCATGACCTGAGCGAAGGCAGACACTTAACGACTGAGCCACACAGGTGCCCCTTATTTATTCTTAATCATCACATTCCCTCTATCGATGCTGTGATGCATGTTGTACAGAAAAGGCTCCTGCTTATCTGAAAAGCATTTCATTCCTCAACCGAATGTATATGTTTGATAGGATTCTAGAAAGTTTTTTAAAATTTATTTCTTGGTCTTGAAACAATCCTGAAGTCCATCTGGAAGAAGAAATCAGAATAGCCAAGAGAATTTTTGAGAAGGAGAAGGACTTTCCCTAATAAATATTAAAGTCAATTGTGAATTCATTTGAACACTTTGGAATAGAAAGAGCAGTGGAACTGGATTCTAGAATTGGGCCCACGTCCACAATACAATAAATACAATAAAAGAGACTCTTCAATGAGCAAAGTTAGGGAGAGGAGTGTGTAGGAAAATAGAGTTAATGTAAAATTGAAACTAGAAAAGTAAGTGATTGGGTAAAGAAAAGCCTTTCAAGGGGCACCTGGGTGGCTCAGTCGTTAAGTGTCTGCCTTCGGCTCAGGTCATGATCTCAGGGTCCTGGGATCGCAGGCTCCCTGCTCAGCGGGGAGTCTGCTGCTCCCTCTCCCACTCCCCCTGCTTGTGTTCCCTCTCTCGCTGTGTTTCTCTCTAATAAATAAATAAAATCTTTAAAAATAAAAAAAAAGAAAAAGCCTTTCAAGGATCAGACGATAAGGGAAAAGAATGCCCTTTGGTTGCTTAAACTGTAAAACTTCGTCTATCAAAACAACCTAATAGAGTTAAAATGGCAGGGAAGATATTTGCTTAAGTATAAAATGCAAATTTGAAAGTTTTCCATCAAATTTCAAAAGATAAAAAAATAATGGTCCGTGTTATGGGGAGTAGGTATTTATATGCCTAAGACCACGTTGCTGATAGGAATATATATTTGTAGTATTTTCTTTTTTTTTTTTTTTTAAAGATTTTATTTTTATTTATTTGAGAGAGAGAATGAGAGACAGCACGAGAGGGAAGAGGGTCAGAGGGAGAAGCAGACCCCCGCTGAGCAGGGAGCCCGATGCGGGACTCGATCCCGGGACTCCAGGATCATGACCTGAGCCGAAGGCAGTCGCTTAACCAACTGAGCCACCCAGGCGCCCTGTAGTATTTTCTGAAGAGCAATTTGTCAACAAGTTATCAGAAGCCTTAGAAATGTTTGTACGTTTACCCCAGCAACTCCACTAATACTTCAGGAAGTAATTAGGAATTTCTGTTAAGATTTAATGGCTAAGATATCTATATTAGTGAGAAACTGAAAGTAATTGAAATATTTCACTACAAGGCATCGGTACATCTACACAGTAGATTATCCTAGCCATTAAAATGAACTCGATGAATGTTAGAAAATATTTGCTCTCAGGGCGCCTGGGTGGCTCAGTCGTTAAGCGTCTGCCTTCAGCTCAGGTCATCCTGGGGTCGAGCCCTGCATTGGGCTCCCTGCCCCTTGGGAAGCCTGCTTCTCCTTCTCCCACTCCCCCTGCTTGTGTTCCCTCTCTTGCTGTGTTCCTCTCTGTCAAATAAATTAAAATCTTAAAAAAAAAAAAAAAAATTTGCCTATTATGTGAAAACAAATTTTAAAATAGTATGTATAATGAAATTTGTTTCTATTAAAAATTTTTTTTAAGTCTCGAAGAAGATCCATTAAGCTGTTAGATGATATTTTTTCTCTTAATAGGTTTATTGAATATAATTCACACACTGTACAATCACCCATTTAAAGTGTACAGTTCAGTGGCCTTTAGTACATTCACGGGGTTCTGCATCCATCACCAGTCAATTATAGGACCTCTTCTTCACCCCAGAAGGAATTTTTGTACCCATTAGCATTCACTCACCATTTCCTCCCCACCACCCCCATCCTCACCCTAGGCATCCATTAATCCGCTTTCTGTCTCTAGACTTGCCTATCCTGGATATTATTTTGTATACATAGAATAGTACTATATGTGCTCTTCTGTGACATGTTTCTCTTACTTATGGTTTTGGTTTTACTTCTGGTCATGGTTTCAAGGCTCATCCATGTTCTAGCATGTTCTGCAGAATGGGTTGTTTGTAGGCGTCATGAATAATGCTGCTCTGAACATCCGTGCACAGGTTTTTGTGTGGATGTACATCTGCACATCTCTGTGTAGGAACCTAGGAGTTGTAGGATTGCTGGGTCCTCTGGTCGCTGTGTTTAACCTTCTGAGAAACCAGCAGATGTTTTCCGGAGTGGCTGCAACCATTTTATGGTCCCACCAGCTGTATCTGAAGGTTCCAGTTTCTCCAGTTTCTCCACTTCCTTGAGTTCTTATCTATCTTTCTGATGATAGCTGTCCCCATGGGTGTAAAGTGGTGTCTCGTGGTTTTGATCAGCATTTCCCTAATGGCTAAGGATGCGGAGCGTATTTTCACATGCTTGTGGGTCATTTGCATCGCGTCTCTAGAGAACTGTCTACTCAGGTCCTTTGCCCGTTTTTTATGGGTTGCCTTTTTATTGCTGAGTTGTAAAAATTCTTTTCTTTTTTTATATATATTTTAAAGATTTTTATTTATTTATTTGACAGAGAGAAAGCGTGGGGCTCGATCCCAGGACCCTGGGATCACGACTCGAGCTGAAGGCAAACACTTAACGACTGAGCCACCCAGGCGCCCGAGTTGTAAAAATTCTTCATATATTCTAGATAAAAGTCTCTTATATGTGATTTGCAAATATTTTCTCCCATTCGTTAGGTTGACTTTTCATTTTCTTGATGGTATCTCTTAAAGCACAAAAGTTTTAAATTTTTGATGAAGGCTGATTTATACATTTTACTTTTTGCATGTGTTTTTGGTGTCCTAAGGTTTTGCTTAGCCCCAGGTCGCAAAGATTTGCTCCTGTATTTTCTCCTAAGACTTTTACAGTTTCAGTTCTGATATTTAGGTCTGGGATCTATTCTGGGCTCATTGTTATTTATGTTGTGAGGTGGGAGTCCAACTTCAGTCCTCTGCATGTGGCCACCTAGTTGTCCTGTTGAAAAGACTGTTCTTCTTCCCCACTGAATTGTGTTGGCGTCCTTGTCAAAAATCAATTGACTGTAAATGTGACTGTTTATTTCTAGATGCATTTGTCTGTCCTTATGCTGGTACCATGCTTTGCTGATGACTATCAAGCTTTGAAGTTGGAAAGTGTGAGCCCTCCAACTTTGTTCTTTTTCAAGATTATTTTGGCCATGGTGGGCCCCTTGAATTTCCGTATGAATTTTAGGATTGGTTTGTCTATTTCTATAAATAGATGATGTTGTGTTGTTGTTTTTAATAGGCTTCATTATTTTAGAGCTGTTTTAGATTTTTAAAAATTTATTTGAGAGAGTGAACAAGTGAGAGAGAGAAGCAGACTCGCCACTGAGCAGGGAGCCCTATGTGGGGCCCGATCCCACGACCCTGGGATCACGACCCAAGCTGAAGGCAGACACTTAACTGACTGAGCCACCCATGCGCACCCCATTATAGCCGTTTTAGGTTCACAACAAAATTGAGAAGGAGGAGAGCCCCCCGCTCTCACACATGCACCGTCTCCCCCACTATCCGTGTCCCCCACCAGAGCGGCGCATTTGTTACGGTTGATGCACCTGCTACATTCACACATCATCATCACCCAGAGTCCACAGTTCACGAGGGTGCACCCTTGGTGGTGTACATATTATGGGTTTGGACAAATGTATGATGACATGTAGTCACCGTTACGGTATCATTCTAGATTATGTTTTAAAATTTCTTTTTGTTAAATATTCTGATTATTCAGAAACAAATATGCTTTGCTAATGTTATTTTTTAAAATTAAAAGTATTTTATTTATTTATTTTTTTAATTCTTATGTTAATCCCCATCCATTACATCATTAGTTTTAGATGTAGTGTTCCATGATTCATTGTTTGTGCATAACACCCAAAAGTATTATTTTAAACCTTGTATTAATCATAATTTTTTTCCTGGAAATACGTGAAAATGTCTTACTGCATTTAGTCTTACTACATTTCAGTGAGATTAGAGAAAAAAGTATATCCTCTTCTGCATGTGGCGAAATTCAGGACAGACCGTTTGTGTCTTGTGTAACTTTTGTAGTCAGCAGTTGAGTAAGAACTAAAATCTGGAGCCACTATTCGTTTAGGACTAGTTTAAATCAGTGGCCTTAAACTATGAAATGTAAGCAGGTTCAAAAAGACAGTTAAAACATGCAGTTTTTAGACCTGCATTTTCCATTGCAGATTTCCACCACATTGAACAGTGTAAAAACAGACGTTAAAGTAGTCCTAAGCAAATATGCAGAACTAAAGCTTCGGTCCCAGATCCAGAGAACTGAGAATCTCAGGAAGGGGTGTGGCAGCCTCGGTGCAGTCAGCAAGCTCCCTGGGTGGCAGTTGTCATCTGGAGTCCAGTCTTCAAGCCGCTCTGCAGTCGCTCCCTCCCCCGGGACGTTAGCACGCTTCCAGCCATTGACGCCCTTAGCCTAACTTGCGCTCAAGTCTGTTCACATAGTCTTGTTTTGTTTGATCCTATTTTCTCTGTTCCATGTTGTTGTTTTAGATTCAAGCTGGAGAATGTGTTGGGGAAAACACCACTGTAGAATATATCTAAGCAGGTGGAATAAACATTTTATTTACAGGACAGATTTAGTTCATCCCTTCAGCATCTGAATCCTTAACCTCAGTCCCACTGTATTTGTCTACTGGCATTATTGACAAGGGGTGTCTGGGTTGAGTAAATGTTTTAGAATTTTGGGGTAATTAAAATCTAATTAAGCAGTCTTACATTGTTTTCTTTCTTACAGGAAAGTCTCTTAAGTTATGTGTCACCAAGGAGATGCTGCTCCTTAGTATTACAACTGCTTATACAGGTAAGGGGATTAATGGCGGTTTGGGTTTTCTGTGGCTGCATGATGACAGTGAGGACTGAAAACAACCACCATATAATTCTTTCTCACAGCTCTGTGCACTGATGGGGCTCAGCTGAATGATTCTTCTGATGGTCTTAATTGAGGTCTCTTCTGGGTCCTTTTAGAGGCAGCTGGGGCCACAGCTTCTCGATAGTTTCCTTTGCATGTCTGAAGGGATTAAATGCAAGGCTGGGTGTCTGTCTGTTCACCATAGTCTCTGTGGCTGCATGACGCCCTCCCAAGTGATCCCTTCCTTCTGACCCAAGAGGAAGGCCAGATTGCTTAGGGGCTCCAAAAAGAGCAAAAAGAGAAACAACCAGACTTTCTGAAGGCTTAAGCCTGGCACGAGCCCAGTGTCACTTTGACTGCATTTCCCTGGTGAAAGCATATCACAGAGCCAGCCCAAACTCAGTGTGGGAGGATTCTACACAAGGGTGGAACCCTGGAGGCATGGTTCATTGCAACCAGTGATTTTAAGGCAAAATGGAGCTCTGCAGAAAATAACCCTGAGTAAATCCTTCTAACTTTCTGTGGATTCGTATACTTTCTAATGACATGGAATGAGCTCTGTGGCTTACCGGAGTCCCCAGAGCGCTCTCAGATTCTCAGAATCTGTTTCCTTTTAAAAGGTGCTGTTGTGTTGAGGTGCCTGGGTGGCTCACACGGTTAAGCGTCTGCCTTCGGCTTAGGTCCTGGGATCGAGCCCCACGTTGCGGGGGGAGGTCCATGCTCAGTGGGGAGTCTGCTTCTCCCTCTGCTCCCCCCCCCCCCGCTCATGCTTGTGTGCGTGTGCTCTCTCTCGCTCTGAAATAAATAAAATCTTTAAAAAAAGTGCTATTGGGGCGCCTGGGTGGCTCAGTCATTAAGCGTCTGCCTTTGGCTCAGGTCATGGTCCCAGGGTCCTGGGATCGAGCCCCGCATCAGGCTCCCTGCTCCGCGGGAAGCCTGCTTCTCCCTCTCCCTCTCCCCCTGCTTGTGTTCCCTCTCTCCCTGTGTCTCTCTGTCAAATAAATAAAAAATCTTTTTTTAAAAAAAGTGCTATCATGTTAAAAAAAAAAAGTGTCATAATGTGCCAGTGATTACTTTTGCCTTTATTTGCCTTATAGGTATAAACATTTTTTTTTGAGAAGTAGAATAAACGGTAAACGTCTTTAAAATTCAGTTAAGTTTTGTAGCATTAAGGAATGAGGTCTTCTGCTGATTGACCTTAATTTTTTAGCCCTAATTTTTAAAACTTCTTTTTCTGGGAAAAACAGTTTAATGAAAACATTTTATCTTTAAGCAAAGGTAGATAATATACATTGGTTTTCCAGACCTACATTCCTGTTAACCTTGGAGAGCTATTAACAAGGGTAAAAAGCATTAAAAAATCACTATTACAGACTTACATGGGTACCATCCTCTGTCCATCCCGTCTCCACACGGAGGATCATTTTGTTTGTTTTTAATATTTATTTATTTATTTGAGAGAGAAGGCGTGTGTGCGTGCGTGTGCACAAGCAGGAGGGAGGGGCGGAGGGAGGGAGAGAATCTCAAGCAGACTCCCCGCTGAGCACGGAGCCTGATGTAGGGCTTGATCCCACAACCTGAGATCATGACCTGAGCTGAAATCAAGAGTCAGACGCTCAACTGACTGAGCCATCCAGATGCCCCGAAGGACGATTTTTAACAGAAGGGTTAAAGGGTTTGCTTCTTTGAGTTGTGTATTTTTAAAGATTTTTTTTTTTTTTTAAGATTTTATTTATTTATTTGACAGAGACAGCGAGAGCAGGAACACAAGCAGGGGGAGTGGGAGAGGGAGAAGCAGGCTTACCGCTGAGCACGGAGCCCAATGTGGGACTCGATCCCAGGACTCTGGGATCATGACCTGAGCCGAAGGCAGACGCTTAACGACTGAGCCACCCAGGCGCCCCTAAAAGTATTTTTAGACTTTTAATAGTGTCCCGTTTGTCTGTAATGTGTTTTTCTTTTTCTTTTCATTTCCTTTTCCAACCTTTTGTCTCTGAGCTTCAGCATGGATATTTTCTTTCTTTCTTTTTTCTTTTTTTTTTTTTAAGATTTTTATTTATTTGAGAGAGAGAGAGAGAGCACAAGCAGGGGGAGGGCAGAGGGAGAAGCAGACTCCCCACTGAGCAGGGAGCCCGATGTGGGACTTGATCCCAGGACTCTGGGGTCATAACCTGAGCCGAAGGCAGACGCTTAACGACTGAGCCACCCAGGCGCCCATTGAGTTGTGTATTTTTATCCGAAATACGTGGCAACTGCCATCTTGTGGCTAATTCCATTTCATCAGCTACGTAGCATAAAACTGCTCTGCTTGAGGGGAGTAACGTGTCAGGCTGAATGAATTTTATTGTGTATGTATATAAAGCTCAAATACCACCAGCCATGAAGAAGAACCCGGAATGGAGATTGTGAATGTATAATTAAATCTGCTTTTTTCCTAAAGGTCTGGAATTGACTTTCTTCTCTGGTGTCTATGGAACGTGTATTGGTGCTGTAAATAAATTCGGAACAGAAGAGAAAAGCCTCATTGGACTTTCTGGCATTTTCATTGGCATTGGAGAAATCTTAGGTTGGTTTACAAAATGTTTTTATGTGAAATCAGTTCGTTGTAGTTATCATAGGTATTGTAAGTGTACTTCACTTCTCTGTCCTTGAATTTTAATTTCCTTGCTTGTTTTTATCAGTCAAAACTGTAAGTAGGAAAACATACAGTCTCTCCCAGCTTTTTCTCTTAAAATACTTAGGGAAAGTGTCCTCTGAATCTCTGACACGAGCTGGATGTGCCTCGAGACAATCCACTTGGAACTCTTAAGTCCTGGAGTTTGTGTCAGACTCCACAGGTCCAAGGGCTCAGTCCCGCAAAGACGCCCTCACTTCCGGTGCCCCTTGTAAGTCCCGGGTCCACAGGCTACCTTCTGTCTGACATGGCTGCGAGTTTGGAGGTTCCCATGAGCCCCCAGGAAAATGCTCTACTTACCACTAAAGCTTATTATAAAGGATACAGATGAACAGGCAGATGAAGAAGCACATAGGGCAAAGACCAGGAGGGTCCCAAGCACAGACACCTCTGTCCCTGTGGAGTCAGGGTATACTACCCTCCCAGTACGTGGATGTGTTCACCAACCAACCAGGGTAGGTCTCCCACACCTACTGTTTAGGGTTTTGTTTTTTTTTTTAAAGATTTTATTTATTTATTTGACAGAGACAGAGACAGCGAGAGCAGGAACACAAGCAGGGGGAGTGGGAGAGGGAGAAGCAGGCCTCTCGCCGAGCAGGGAGCCCGATGTGGGACTCGATCCCAGGACCCTGGGATCATGACCTGAGCCGAAGGCAGTCGCTTAACCAACTGAGCCAGCCAGGCGCCCTGTTTAGGGGTTTTTACAGACATTTCATTACAGAGGCAGGGTTGATGAGATCATTGGCCAATGACGATTGAACTCAATCTCCATCCCCTCTCCCCGGTGCTGAGCCTGGGGGCCGGGGCTGAAGGTTCCAACCCTCTAAGCAAGTCTTGGTCCTTCTGCGACCAGCCCCCATCCTGCAGCTAACTAGACCACCCCGAAGTCCCCTCAGGAATCACCTCATTTGCGTAAACTCCGGTGTGGTCAAAAGGGAGTAATGGAGAACAGAAGACACGCCTGACACAGGACATTTCCAGGGCTCTAGGAGCAGCTCTGGGCCAGAGGGCGGGGAGGAGGACAGACAAGGCAAAGACCAATGTGTATCTTTATTGTGCCACACTAGGTGTTCCTTTTCTTCCAAATGTTTTTTATTCAAATTCCAGTTAGTTAACATACAGCGTAATATTAGTTCAGGTGTACGACATAGGGATTGAACACTTCCGTGCCCCTCCCGCTGCTCGGCGCAACGCCTGCAGGTATCCCTCGGTCAGCAAGGCTGGTTCGATGCCTGCAGCGCCGTGCTGGATACGGTCCTCTAGGGGGAGCTTTCCAGGTCATCAGATACTCACTGTGCATCCATTGTATGAACAAGAGACTCCCCACCCCCATGGAGCTCATGGCTTAGGGAGGAGCACAGACAGTAAAAACCCATAGGACCCTTAGAGTGGCCGGCGGTGATCAGCGTGACGGGGAGAGCAGACTTCTGTGGTTTTTGTTCCCTGCTTTACTGCCCACACCTGGAACCATACCGGGTGTTTATATGTGTTTGAACATGTGGAATACAGTGAGAGTAATTGTCTTAATGTTTTTGCTCATTCTAATATCTGTGACAGTTCTGGGGGGTTCTTTGGGTTTTTTTTTTTTACAACTATTGAAATATAACCCGTGCCATATATGTCACCCACTTAAAGTGTATGGGTCAGTGTTTTTTAGTACATTCACAGGGTTGTGAGTCATCCCTACAGTCTAATTTTAGAACATGTTTCTTGCCCTTCCCCAGGCAACTGCTAATGTACTTTCTCTGTAGATTTGCTCATCCTGGACTCTCATGTAAATGGAATCAGAGAATACATGGTCTCTTAGGTCTGGCTTCTTTCATTTAGCATAATGTTTCCAAGGTTCTTCCACGTTCTAGCACGTATTAGCATCATCCTTTCTTATCACTAGATAATATTTAATTTTACGGATATGTCACATTTTACTATTTGGGTTGTTTCCACTTTTGGCCATTATAACTAATGCTGCTGTGGACATGTATGTACAGTTGTTGTGTGAATATATGTTTTCATTTCCCTTGGGTATATAACGCACTGGAATTGCTGGGTCATATGATAACTCCACATTTGACTGCTTTTTCTCCTCATGATGGGTCCGATTTTCCTGCTTCTTTGCCTGGTCATACTGGAGATACCAGACTTTGTGAACTGCTGGATATTTTTGTATTCTTATAAATACTCTTGAGCTTTGTTCTTGGCTGCAGTTCATTTACTTGGAAACAATATGATTCTTTTGGGGCTTGCTTTTAAGGTTTGTTGGACAGGACCAGAGCAGTGCTCAGACAAGGGCTAATTATTCCTCACTCTTGAGGGAAGACCCTTCTGTGCACACCCAGTGCCTGTGAGTCGTAAGATTTCCTGTCTGGCTGAGGGGATGAGGCACTATTCCCAGCCCAGGCTGGGGCGCTAATACATCTAATATATCTAACCCTCTTGGTTGGTTCTTTCAGGGGCCTCTGCTAATTTACTCACAGTATGTGCTGATCAGCACTTAGGGAAGACTCAGAGGGACCCTCTGTAGATCTCTGGAATTGTCTCTCTGTGCAGCTTTCCTTTCGGATAGCCTGTTGTGGAACTCTAGCCACTTAGGTATCCCTCCCTTCAGGGGGGCTGTGGGCTCCCTTCCTTCACTTCCTGTCTCAGAGATCACTGCCCTTTGTTGTCTGATATCTCGTGTCTCCAAACTTACTGCTTCATATTTTTTGTGCTTTTTTTTTTTTTTTTTAGGCAGGTGCTAAGTCTACTCCCTGTTACCCCACTGACCTAGAAGTCTATTCTGATTTTTAAATTTTCTTCTGTTTCAATGGTTATTTTTTATTTTTAATATTTGTGTTTGCTTTCCCTTGATTAAATTAGTTGTTGGTTTATCTGTTTTATTTATTTTTTTCAAAGAAACAAAATTTTGATTTATTAATCTGGCCTTGTGTTTTTCTATTCTCTATTCCATTGGTTCTGCAGGTGGAAGCCTCTTTGGCCTGCTGAGCAAGAATAATCGTTTTGGTAGAAATCCAGTTGTGTTGTTGGGCATCCTGGTGCATTTTATAGCTTTTTATTTGATATTTCTCAACATGCCTGGGGATGCCCCTATTGCTCCTGTTGAAGGGACTGATAGCAGCGCTTACATCAAATCCAGGTATAGTGACTGTCATTTTTCTAGTGATTTAAGGAAGGGTGGGAGGTAATGGGTGGCTAGATATTCAGAATGGAGCAGTTAATCATTTTCTGAGTCTGTTCTCTTTATAAGGTCATCTGTCAAATGTTAATGGAGCCAGAATTATTTTAAATAGGAGCTCGTGAGAATCCCAAGTTATTTTATAATTGTTGGTTTTAACCTTTCAGCCCACTAAATGTTTTTCTTGATCTATGAAAGAGCATATAAGTATCTGATGTGATGATATAGGTCTGCTTTCTGAGCAGTGAAGAACGGTGGTGAGGAAAGGGTAGGCCATCCGGTCCATTTACAGTTGGTTATATCCGTTTTGAGGATCTTACTTGCACTCAACTCAAATTCATTATAGATGTAGACATTTATGTCCAGATCCACCATCCAAGGGCGGCCCTGCCCAAACCCAGTGTTTGCTCCCAGATAGTTCATAGACCAGAGTTTGCTTGGACTGTGCAGGTGAGTGCGTTTGAGCATAAATTCTTACGTTGTAGAGTCCAGTGTTTATTTCTTCTTGTTTCATAGTGTTTATACCTTGAAAGTGAAATGCTCTTGTAAGGGAATTGCTTTTACATTGGGAAGGGCTCCAACAAATACTGTTAAGAGTGCTCTTTCTAAATTCATTTTCCTTTTTATGCAGCAAAGAAGTCGCCATCTTCTGCAGTTTCCTGTTGGGTCTTGGGGACAGCTGCTTCAATACCCAGCTGCTTAGTATCTTAGGCTTTCTGTACTCTGAAGACAGCGCGCCGGCCTTTGCGGTCTTCAAGTTTGTGCAGGTAAGCTCCCCTTTGGGCTGGGCTGAGGTGGGTGCCTTTTTTTTTTTTTAAGTGCTTTAACATTGTTTTCTTGATGGGTTTGAAATGAGAGGCAGGGGCATCCTTTAAAGTATTTCTGATTGGACTTAGGAAGCAGCAAAGGGTGTGATTATCTCCCCCGGGCTCCTGTAAGAGATTTTCCGTTCTGGTCTTAGTGCTCAGATGAGAGGCTTCTTGCCTTAGATACCAGAGTCCCTTTGTCACATAGACAAGCCCATTTCTGACTGGGAGTGTACGTTATTTTATTAATTACTCAGTTTCTCACAAAATAAATTTTATTTACTTATTTAAAGATTTTATTTGAGACAGAGCAAGTGGGCACACACGTGGGGGGTGCGGGGAGAAGCAGGCTTCCCGCTGAGCAGGGAGCCCCACTCGGGGCTCGATCCAGGACCGGACCTTGGGGTCGTGACCTGAGCTGAAGTAGGATGCTCAACCGACTGAGCCACCCAGGCACCCCACAAAATACTATTTTAAATAACAGAATGCCACTTGCCGGATGGTTGCCGGCTCTCAGTGGGAGTTTACGGTGCGCGTTTGTGAGCTGGTGACTGGGGGTCGGTGGGGTCATCTGGGTGCATCTTCTGACCTGGTCTGTTTCTTCTCAGTCCATCTGTGCAGCCGTGGCATTTTTCTACAGTAACTACTTGCTGCTTCACTGGCAACTCCTGGTCATGGTGATATTTGGATTCTTTGGGACGATTTCATTTTTCTCCGTGGAGTGGGCCGCCGCCGCCATCGTGGCCCGGGGCTCTGACTACCGAAGCATTTGACCTGGGGCGCCTGCCAGGTGGGACAACAGCTGCAGGTGGCAGAGGGGAGGAGAGCCCAGTTGAAGAAGCCACCTTCCCTTTCCACAGAGTATTGGATGATGTTCAGGAAGGAAAATCAAAGAATTAAGACTGCTCAGTCTGCCAGGGTTGGTGTTCAAGTTTACAGACATTAGCTATTTAAAACAAGCAGAATAAGGGAAACTTGTTCTGTCAGTTATACTCGTTCAGAAATGTTGTTTTTCAATTCCTCTGTCTCAAGTTCCTTATAATCATGTTATGGAGTGTAAATGTTTTCTTCGCCCTCCTGTTCTCGTTGAAAGATGCTGCCCTGATTCAGAACACTAGGCCGAATGTCAAGTGAAGATTCTTGCTGGGCATGGAGTGTGTGCTACTATGTAATAATAGGGAGCATATGCCCGCCCCACATATGTGTCTGCGAATGACATTTAAATAAATTGTGAGATGCTGAAGTGGAATCTTTGAAAAGATTTGCACTTTCTTCCTCCTTAAACGTTTTGCTTTGGTAAGTTTTCCTACCTTGTCATTCGTAGCAAGGAGTAGCTAATTATTATAAAACGAGGTAAAAATTGCTGAAGTTTTAAAAAGAATCTAACAGGTAAATGAACAAAACACATTAAAAAATATATATATTTTTTGAATTTATTCATTTGAGACACAGAGATAGAGCATGAGCAGGGGGAGAAGCAGAGGGAGGGGGAGAAGCAGACTCCCTGCTGAGCAGGCAGCCCGATGCGGGGCTCGATCCCAGGACCCTGGGATCATGACCTGAGCCGAAGGCAGACACTTAACCATCTGAGCCACCCAGGCGCCCCACCAAAAATTTTTTTAAAGATTTTATTTTTATTTATATGAGCAGAGGGAGAGGGAGCAGACGCCCCGCTGAGTAGGGAGCCCGATGCGGGACTCGATCCCAGGACTCCAGGATCATGACCCGAGCCAAAGGCAGACGCTTAACCAACTGAGCCACCCAGGTGCCCCCCAAAATACATTTAAACAACAACACCAACAATACACATTTACCAGAGGAGGATTTTTGCTAGCATTTTCTTAGAAGATGCAATGCAAAAAAAAAAAAAAAAAAGGAAAGAAAGAAAGAAAAAGGGACATGTAAGCCATTCTGTAGTAGCAGGCTGCCATCTGTCCTAGAGCAGACATCATTCCTCACGTGTGTCTAGGGATGCAGCATAACTATCTGGGGGGCTGTTTAAATGGACTCGTTCACTTTCCTCCATAAGAGCTTGCATTACAAATTCTATTTTTTAAGATTTTATTTATTTGACAGAGACACAGTGAGAGAGGAAACACAAGCAGGGGGAGTGGGAGAGGGAGAAGCAGGCTTCCCGCAGAGCAGGGAGCTCGATGCGGGGCTCGATCCCAGGATCCTGGGATCATGACCTGAGCCAAAGGCAGACGCTTAACAATTGAGCCACCCAGGTGCCCCTACAAATTCTTTCTGATTGACATATAATTCAGAAATCATGAAATTCACCATTTTAAAGTGTACAATTTAGTGTTTCTTTTTTAGTATATTCATGAGGTTGTGCAGAGAAGCACCATGATCTAATTCTAGAACATTCTCATCACCCCAGAAAGAAGCCCCATGCCTTTTAGGAGTCATTCTCCATTGTCTGGCCTGGCGTTGGCAAACACCAGTCTGCTTTCTGTCTCTATGGATTTGCCTGTTTAGCCGTTTCTATGAATGGGAGAGCTCACTTTTACCTGTGATATTTAACTGTAAGAAGGATGAGTTTTATGGCAAGGTAAATTCAGCCAAGAGGACAGACAGTTTTCTATTGTTTTTTTTTAAAGACCGTTTAGAAGTTTGGAGATTTTTATAGTTGGCTTACAAATTTGAAGAAATTCAGTGGAGTGTGATTTTCAGACTTGATGGCACATGTCCTGCAGGGAGTCAGGAAGCTGTGTGGTCAGCTAGAATCCTTAGAGAAATGTCATTTGTGTGGAGCACTAAACTCTTTTGTTCCAGGTTGCGTAAAGTTTTGGTTTTCTTTCTCGAAGTTGACATAAAGCCAGTTTGTTGATCCTATATAAATAATTTGTAAATGCTACTGCAGAATTAATACAAGTGATTTTATTGACTCTTTAAGCACGTGACTGCTTACCCAGGTGTATTAGTTTTCTATCATGGTATAATCATAGATTACCCCAAAACTTAGCCACTTAAAATGACACACACTTACCGTCTTACAGTCTCCGTGGGTCAGGAATCGGCGTGGCTAGGCTGGGTCCTTGGCTCAGGGTCTGTCACAAGGCTGGGTTGGGCTTAACTGGGGAAGGACCCACTGCTCAGCTCACTCTTGCAGGAGTCAGCTCCTCAGAGGCTCCTGGATAAGAATCTTTGTTTCTCATGACTGTTGGCCAAAGGCCACCCTCTCTGTTTCTTGTTACATGGAGCTGTCCTCAGGGCAGCTCACAACGTGGGAGCTGTCTTCATCAGAGAAAGCAAGTAAGAAGAGCCAGGGAATGGTAGCAAGACAGAATTCACAGTCTTTTGTTACTTAATCTCAAAAGTGACATCCCATCACTTGTGCTGTATTCTTTTTGTTAGACGCAAGTCAGTAGTTCTGGATGGTATTCCACAAGGGGTGAGTACCAGGAGTCAGGGATCCTCTGGACCATCTTACGAGGCTGCTTATCACACCAGGCTTAAACTCCCTTGCATTTAAGCTCACACTGGGTAGGCCCTGCATTCCCACATCACACCTCCTGGGCTCTCACTCCATTTGCTCATAATGGATCTGCAAAACGAGGCTGGTAGAGGTTAAGTAGCTTCTGTAAATGACACAGAATACTTCCCTCCAAGAAAGCCATAGCATCTCAAGTTCCCTGGGAGGATTCCTAGTAAGTCGTGTCAAGAAGGAAATGAAATAGGGTGTGGTGCATAGTCAGGAACATGACTTCCGGGCTGCATCCAACCGATATGTGCAATCATACTCATTTGAAATTCTGTACTCACATTGTGTTTTCCGGGGTTTTGTTTTTACTCGGTTTTTTATGTCTATGAATAGTGTCGATCCTGGTGGGCTCTTCAGATGACTGGTAACATTAAGCTCATCTTTTAAATTTTTTTCATATTTGAGTTAAAAAGGAAATGTGACAATGAAATAAAGAGTTTAATTTTTATACTTGTCTCATACACTCTGTCAAATAATTTTATCTTCACATCTGTGCGTAGTAAAAGTCTGAGCTTGGTTTCACATGGGGGGTGTGTGTGCATAAATATGGGTGCGGTGCTCTTTTATCGAAAATTTAATGAGGTATATATTGAAATTTGGTTGAGACTTTGAACAACCTTGATTGAATCACAGATGTCTTCTCCACTAGTATGAAGAGCTCCCCAACCCCTCCCCAGGGTTTTCCCATACCCAAAGGCTTGAAAACTTTTGGTGGGAACATAAAATAGTGCAGCCTCTATGGATAGCAATAGGGTGGTTCCAGAAAAAACTAAAACTAGAATTACCATATGATCCAGCAATTCCATTTCTGGGTATATACCCAACACCACTGAAAGCAGGAACTTGAAGAGATACTTATAACCCGTTTACAGCAGGATTATTTACAGTAGCCAAAACGTGGCAACAACCCAAGTCTCCATCTGCAGATGAATGAACAAACGCAACTGGGCTGTCCATACAGGGGAGAATCGTTCAGCTGTGCAAAGGTGTAAAGCACTAACCCCTACAACACGGATGAACCTTGAGAATATTACACTGAGATATGCCTGTCCCAAAAGGACAAAAAAAACGTGTGTCAAAAACCTAAAACAGTCAAATTCATAGAGACAGAAAGTAGAATAGTAGTTGCCAGGGCCTGGGTGGGTGGAGGAATGGGGAAGTGTGTTTAATGGGGTTAAAAAGAAAACCACAGGCCCAAAATGGCGTCACTTAAACCAAGTCGCCTAATCTGGACTTAACACCTACACTCCTTGCCAGTGTAGCCTGAACTGGTCACCGAGGAATTTTCTGATCAGCATCGATGAGGTAATCTGTCACGTGGGCCTTCTCCAAACTGCAAAGGAAGATGAGGGAACCTGCGTGCTAAGACCCCCTGCCCTTCCCGCCAGGGAAGGTGATCATTTATCGGAGAGAGGGAGAGAGAGATCGCAAGCAAGGGGGAGGGGCAGAGGGAGAAGCAGACTCCACCGAGCAGGGAGCCCGATGCAGGACTCGATCCCAGGACCCTGAGATCACGACCTGAGCTGAAGGCAGACGCTTCACCGACTGAGCCCCCCAGGTGCCCGAATTTTGTTTTTTGACAGCACATATAGAGTGTCCTCTGGGGAAGGTAAGAGTCCTGTGGGTGGACAGTGGTGACGCTTGCGCATCGTGAATGTGCTTAATGCTGCTTAACTGTATACTTCAAAATGGTTAAGATGGTACATTTATGCGTGTTTCACTACAATTAAAAATAATAGGGACGCCTGGGTGGCTCAGTCGTTAGGTGTCTGTCTGCCTTCGGCTCAGGTCATGGTCCCAGGGTCCTGGGATCGCGCCCCACGTCGGGCTCCTTGCTCAGCTTCTTCCTCTCCCACTCCCCCTGCTTGTGTTCCCTCTCTCGCTGTGTATCTCTCTGTCAAATAAATAAATAAAATCTTTAAAAATAATAATAATAAACTGGGAGGAGCATAAGTGATTGTGTTTCAAGGGACCCCGGGACCGCCCCTAAGTTGGAAGATTTACTGGAAGGAATCACGGGAATTAGCTTATAAGTGTACCCACGGCTAAGGTTTATTACGGTGACATGGTAAGGATGGGTCACAGGGGACGAAGACCCAGGCAGAGTCTGGAGGAATCCAGGCCCAGGCTTCCTTAGGCTCTCCCTCCCCTTGTAGCTGGGGCGCACGAGCACCTGGCCCTGGGGGCCCCAACAGACCAGGTTCGGCCAGTCGCTGCTGACAAAGCGCAAAGCCAGAGACACGAGTGGTGGGGAAACGAGAAAGGAATTTATTTCGGTGAGGCAGCAGTGGGAAGACAGCGTCTCAAAGACTGTCTCCAAAGTGCTGAAAACACTTCTAGGTTTATATAAGGACAGTGTGGGACAAAGGTGGGTGGGTATGTGCCGGTGGGCAGTGAAGGTCAGGTTGATTGTCAGTCACGTGGGGTCTTGCGGGCTCAGGACAGTCCTTATTGTTTTGAGGAGGTATTTCCAGTTCCCCTGTGGGATGCTTTGCCCGCAGGGTGTTAGGAGATAAGCTAGAAAGGAGAACTTAATTAGAAAGTACCGACTGAAGTCAGAATGGAGGGGGCTGACGTCCTCTTCCACCCTCCAAGATCGCTAAGAGAGCTCCCTCTTCCCCCAGTGCGGAAAAGGCAGCAACACGTGTGTGACGTTCCTGCCCAGGAGAGCCCACTGGGGACACAGCCCCCAGGGTTTGCACTGGGCTCTCTCTGCCTGGTGCGAGCGGGGATGCCAGACCCCCGGAGAGAAAGCAGACGTTTATGTAACATAAACCACATCGTCTGCCCCAACAGCCAGGGCTCAGTGAGCCACCCTTAGCACTTAACTGTTGGCTAGAAGTGCTCGGAGAGCCTGCATGCCAGCCAAGGACCAGGTCTGCAAGCAGCTTCCCAGGATGGTGGTCTCGGACCTGCCGTGTTAATCCTGTCATGCACAAGCCCAAAGCCGTGTTAAGAAGGGTCTTATAGATAAGGTTGGGATAGTTCTTTCTCATCACCAATGATAAGGAATGGAAAAGCCTACAGAGGGAAAGGTCTTGAAATGAACTAGCCCTGAGTTTAATATCAGACATTTCCTCTAGGGCCACAATCCTTGGAATCCTTGCTCTGCCTGGGGCGCCTGGGGCGCTCAGTCGGTGAGCGGATCAAGCCCCACATTAGGCTCCCTGCTCAGCAGGGAGTCTGCTTCTTCCTCTCCCTCTGCCACTTGTGCTCTCCCAAACAAATAAATAAAATCTTAAAAAAAAATTGCTCTGCCTTGTTTGTACTTGAGAACTATACCTGACTTTAATAGGTAAAAGTCTCCAATTTCCCCCATCTGAGACTTCCCAGGAGCTTTGTATCAGGGGACTTTAGAACTGTCCTCAAGAATGATGATCTCCTGGGGCACCTGGGTGGCTCAGTCATTAAGCATCTGCCTTCGGCTCAGGTCATGATCCAGGGTCCTGGGATCGAGTCCCACATCGGGGTCCCTGTTCAGCAGGAGGCCTGCATCTCCCTCTCCCACTCCTGCTTGTGTTCCCTCTCTCGCTGTCTCTCTTGTCAAATAAATAAATAAAATCTTAAAAAAAAAAAAAGAATGATGATCTCCTAAACCCATTTCTAGGCATGCCTCATTTGAATAAATGTCGAAAACAGGATAGCGAGGATTTGAGGGATTCTAGAAACTGTCACTGCTGTTCTTGAATCATTTTATTATAAATTAAATCATTTAAATAGAATATGTGTATCCTTCCTTTTTCCCTCAAATTGAGACACTCATTTTGGTTTTTTAACACCTTTTTAAAT
This sequence comes from Leptonychotes weddellii, assembly GCF_054177405.1. Taxonomy (NCBI): domain Eukaryota; kingdom Metazoa; phylum Chordata; class Mammalia; order Carnivora; family Phocidae; genus Leptonychotes; species Leptonychotes weddellii. Next base: position 4,502,338 of record NC_138383.1, on the reverse strand, counting down.
TTTTATTGTATTTTTTAAGATTTTATTTATTTTAGAGAGAACACAAGCAGGGAGAGGGGCAGGAGAGGAAGAGAGAAAATCCCAAGCAGACTCCGCACTGAGCACAAAGCCCAATTCGGGGCTCAATCCCAGGACCCTGAGATCATGACCTGAGCTGAACTTGAGTCGGATGCTTACCCGACTGAGCCACCCAGGCACCCCAACATCTTTTTTTAAAGTAAATTGTACACCCAATATGGGGCTCAAACTCATGACCCCGAGATCAAGAGTCGCATGCTCTACCAACCGAGCCAGCCAGACACCCCTTGAGACACTCATTTTGTAATTGAAAAAAATATTCTTTGTAATATTGTAGTTTTGGAATGTTGGTGAGGTCTGGAGCCAATGGCCAAGAAATGATTCTTGAGACATCTTTGGTGCAAAAAGGCGATTTTATTAAACCATGGGGACAGGACCCATGGGCAGAAAGAGCTGCTGCATGGGGGTTGTGAGGAATGGCTGATTATATACTTGGGAGTTGGGGGAGGTAAGGAAAAAGGGAGGCGTCCAAAAGGACTTTCATATGCTAAGGAGGACCTACAAGATACTGGACGCCTGGCTATTACCAACCTAAGGTTGTTTTTCCCTCCAGCAAAGAATTGAGACAGTTGGGAGTTTCCTGGAGGAATGTAACACATTTCCCCACCCAGAAATGGGGGGGGGGGGTTGCGGGGTGTCACCTTGTGCTTTGTCTTCAGCTTGCCTTGTGCTCTCATCAATATAACCTAAATGTCCACTCTGTTATTTTTGGTCCTCCAAGAAAAGGGAAGTCTCGGGCAAAGTGGATCAAATTCCAGCCATAGAGTGGGACAGATGAATTACTGAAGAGATAATTGGGTTTGAAAAGTTAATGTCTCATTAAACTGTAACTACTTTGGCTTGTTTGGTTGGGTTCTTTTGGTTTAGTTCCCAGCAAGTAAAATACAGACAACTCTTCTCTACAATTCCTATTTCTGAAGAAGAGAACTGTCTATATTTTCTTAAGAAATACGGAAACCCAGGGACACCTGGGTGGCTTAGTTGGTTAAGCATCCGCCTTCGGCTCAGGTCATGATCCCAGGGTCCTGGGATCGAGCCCCGCATCGGGCTCCCTGCTCAGCGGGGAGCCTGCTTCTCCCTCTCCCTCTGCTGCTTCCCCTGCTTGTGCTGTCTCTTTGTCAAATAAATAAATAAATCTTAAAAAAAAAAAGAAATATGGAAACCCATTCCATGGAAATATTCTGACTCTTAAAATTTTGTGATTTCTTTTTTGCTTGTTTCTTTAAAACCTTTTTACTTTATTGAATTAAAAAATAGATGGGGCGCCTGGGTGGCTCAGTTGGTTAAGCGACTGCCTTCGGCTCAGGTCATGATCCTGGAGTCCCGGGATCGAGTCCCGCATCGGGCTCCCTGCTTGGCAGGGAGTCTGCTTCTCCCTCTGACCCTCCCCCTCTCATGCTCTCTCTCTCTCTGTCATTCTCGCTCTCAAATAAATAAATAAAATCTT